>NC_046155.1:186437375-186737375 GCF_011064425.1 Rattus rattus
ATTGCATGAGCAACTTTTTGCCGTGGTCTCTTGCCATCTTCTACAAGATTCTCTGAGTTCTGCTCGAGATTCCTCAGAACTTCCACACTAAAAAGCAGAATCCCCCAGGTCCCTTACTGAGGCTACTCTTAAAAGCAGACTGCAGGTGGTCTATGCCCAATCTTCCTAAGGGTCTATCTCAGTACTCTATGCATGGCTCGCCTGTGGGGAGTTGGAAGGACTTGGCCTGAGCTGGTGGGAAGTTGCTCATGCTGGTGAAGGGATCTCTTTCCTTAAGCCAGGGGTAACCCCTCCTGCTCACAAACACTGACTCTCCCAGCCACTCAAGTGCTCTTCAATACAATCTACCATCTTGTTTTCCAGATCCTTCTTTGCTCATCCTTTTAGTAAACTCATCAAACACATCAAAGGTTACTTGGTACATCTGATCCTCAGACACCGGTGTTACCACTAGCCTGCTGCTCTCTGTCCACCCATCGTGCAGACACCCATTTTCACTTGTCCGCTGGGAAGACCCCACTCTGACCAACAGCATCTTTGTTCACCAGCTTCAATGCCTGCTTTGGGAATGTGTTTGATTAAGGATTTTTCATCTACTTCTAGCTCTGTCCAGCAGCCCAAGGTCGACACATACTTCTCATGTCTTTCAGTGATGAAATCCTGATCTTCAGAGACAGCTATATTGGCTCCAGCTTCTCTTGGGACTTGCAGGACTTGACCAGATGTATTCTATGAGTTATTCTTTGAAACTAGAATTCCCACCCCCAGCCATCTCCAAGCCACCCTCCCCTCCTTTTTTGAGACATTACTCCATATAGAGATAGCCTAAGTGTCTTAAGAACAATTACTTTTGCAACAGGAAAACAGATTTTAATGAGATCGTCCAGCTCTGGAATGTGTCATGCATGCATTGGGAAGAGCGAGTTGATGTTACCTTGGTTATTTATGCCCCCTCAACAGGCACTCCTCACTCTCTTCATAGAACGTCAGGTTTCCTTTGGTTGGTAGCTGAGTGGGCAGGTCGGGAAAATATAGTTCTAGACTGGGGATGTTGATGTGCAATACTACTCACTATGATAGACAACAGCATAAAGTCCAAAGTCAGTGACAACCCAGCATTTTGTCTCTTGTCTCTGCTCTCAAGTTCCAACCAATCTTGTTGGCTCCATCTCCCACATCTAACGGCCTTCTTGTTACAAGGATCCTATCTGCCCTTATTTGACAAGAAAGAAGGTATTAAATTAGGAATTTCATGCATCATTAGACGCTGCATTCTAAAGCAAATAACACAGGACCATGAAGGACATGGCCACCCCGAGGTGGGAAGGAGCCACCTCTTCTTTGTGCTCCATGGATATGGGTGCTGTGTGACTTTTCCTGGGGAGATTTGACCTAGTGTTCACCCCAGATAGAGGGTACCAATGACAATGAAATGACTTCACCTATGTCTACCTTATTGAGCCAGTGATCTTATTGGGGTTGATTCAAAGGTGACTATGCCACAGAAGTGCCAAGCCTCCAAGGGTTAGGACTCATGAAAGCTGTACTCCTGGGGAGGTTCACCTGCAAAGCAGCCACAGGTGGAGTCTCCTCTGCCTATCAATGTCACTCCTTACTGCATCTTGAGAACATATAATGTATTCAGTACTGGGGTTTTTAGCTTTCATTGACTTCCCAAGTATCTGAAGTCTCCCTTTTTCTCCTAGAAGAGAATGCTTCTGTTGGGAGAAAATAGCTACACAACACAGTGTGGTTAAGACAGAAGCCCGAGGGAGCAATGGGAGTTCCCTGGAGGTGGTGGCTGGTAGTGTCCCCCATGGGTTCCTGTTCTGCTCCCAGCTTGTGGCCCTGTTTTGAAGGCTGTGTAGTCTTTAGGAGATTGGGGTTTGACTGGTAGAGGTGGGCCATTAAGGCCTTTGATGCATATTCTCACCATGGTTCCAGCCTTCTTTTCTGTGCTTCTTGGTTAGATATGACATGAACAGCCACTGTCTCACGTTCCTATCGCCACACAGAGCCTCTTCAGCCTCCATGCCTTACACTGTGATGGGCTGCACTCTCTCAGAAACTGTAGGTAAAACAAACCCGACTCTCCCTATTTGTGTTGTCTGGATGCTTGGTCACAGGGGTGTGAAACTTAACTACCACCCAGGTACTATAGGAAAGGGGCAGACTGACCAGGCCCAGAGAGTGATTGCAGAAGATGTACTGTCAGAGCAGCCATTTTCTGAAGCCAGATAGGAGCGATGAAGGGAGGGCCTAGGAGGCTTTGTAGTATCAGCTAGTGGTTAGATATCAAGGAGGGGTGAGGGTGTGCATGCATTCGTGTGTGTGTGCGTGTGTGTGTGTGTGTGTGTGTGTGTGTGTGTGTGTGTGTAGGCATGTGTAGACATGCCCATAAACATTGCTACTATTCAGATCACAGGGAAGTGGGTGAGAGAAAACCAATATGTTACCTGGAGATTGTCTTTGATTTAGGTGACACTCTGTCATTCCAAGAAGTCAGGGCAGGAGCTCAGGACAGGAGTCTGGAGGCAGGAACTGAAGCACAAACCATGGGATTGCTGGCTTGTTCATTTCACTTTCTTTTGCACCCCAGGACCAGACCTGCCCAGAGTTGACATTGTCTAATCTCAACTCACCGCCATCCCCATTTAGGCTGGGCTTACCCACAGCCATTAATCAGCAGAATGTGCTACAGACTTGTCTACAGGCAATCTGATAGGGACACTTTTTTTTCTTCAATTGACTTTCCTTTCCCCAGATAACTGTAGCATGTGTCAAATTGACAAAAACCAACCAGGACAGTTCTCTCCCACGAAGGCTGTTATCTCTCACTGGAGGCTACCCAGCCCCCCAGGGTGCCATAGCAAAGCACCTCACAGGGCCACACTAAAGGGCATGGTGCCCACAGGACTACACTTTTTCCTTCCCAAGCCTGCAGTGCCCACTGGGCAGCACCTCTTCCTTTCAAAGGCTGCAGTGCCCACAGAGCCACACTCCTTCCATCTTGGAGTCTGCCTTTGTCACTTTCAGCTGCTGGTGATAAAAGCCTGTCCTAAATATAGTCACAAGTCAGAGCACAGTAAGAGAGATAGGAGAAACCATTCAGCTGAGAGCTTTGAGAACAAACAAAAGCAGTTCCAGGTCCTAAAGATCTGTCATCAGCCTGAAACAGCCCTGGAAGGAGTCTACCTCCATGTCATATACGCTTATGGCCTTAACTGGTCAGGGGCTCGAGCGCTTCTGCTTACGCTTGGCTCCCCACTCACTTGTCCCTAGGCTGCTCTTGCTTTGTGTTGTCCTTCTTACACAGCCAGCTAAGGTCAGGGTAAAAGGTAAGTGCTTTCTCTTGTCAAAATTTTCCTGGTGATATACTTTGGCCTTTCTCAACTGCGACTTCACCCTGAAGTCACTGAAGTCCTTGGACGACCTCATCTCCAGGTCTAGAGACCACATTGCTAAGAGAAGTCTCACTCCTCAGGGTTTAGGACTTAGATGTGTCTCTTGGTGAGACACGGGCCAACTGAGTACAGTTGCCTAGGGATGAGAGGCTGTCAGGGAGGTGTGTCCATCATGGGGTATACAGGTCTCCATACCCCTGAGCTCATCTATGGCAGCCAAGTCTAAGGTACAGAAGTAGTGCTTGCGTTTCCACACTGCTTCAGCCAGCATGGGGCAGGCAGCTCAGAGGTACTGAGTTCGGCTCTTTCTGCCCAGTGGGAATCTTTGAAGAGAAGAATTCTCATCACATTGGAGACAGAGCCTCCTCTGCCTCCTTTCAGAAACCCAGCGCCTGGACTTCCACAACACCCACAAACATTCTTACTGTCCATCTAAGGAGTAAGGGCTTCCCTTACAATAAGCACGTCCGGTAAACTTCAGGTGGAGTGGAACAGACTCTGATGCACACAACTGGCATAGGTGGCATTTTCTAGGCAAATCCTTAGCGATGCTGGCTGCAGAGCTGAGCAGAGTGAGTGATGTCATCTGTCATGGAGCACGGCTGTTTCTAATATAGCATGAGAACATGCAGGTTTGGATTATCATCTGTGCTGTGAAGTCAGCTCTTCCTGATGCCCATATGCTACATTAATGCTCCTTTGTTCTGTGAATGTATATTCACATGTACATTGGTGCAATGCTCATACATACACAAATGTGCTGCTACATGTGTAAACTCTTACATGGATATGTTGTGCACATATATATGTACCTACTTGGCCTAATGTGTACATATGTCTATACTTTTAGGCCTGCAATATGCAACTATTGACATGAACATAAGTGTATGATGTGTGTGTGTACCTTTGCATATACCTACATGTGTACATGTGTGTATGTCTACATGGATATATGTGTTCATGTTCATGCATACATGCACGGGATGTGTGTGCATCTGTGTATATACTTACATGGATGCATGTGTTCATGTGTTTGCATATATGCATGGATGAATGTGTAATGTGTATATGTAGGTGTATGCATACATGCATGGATGTATATCTTCATGTGTATATACCTACATGAATGCATGTTTTCATGTATATGTATATATCCATGGATGAATGCATATATGTGTGTATACCTACATGATGCATGGCTCATGTGTATGCATACATGCATGGATGTATATGTGCATCTGTATATATACAACATGGATGCATGCACGTGAGCATGTAAGCATACATACTTGCATGCATGTATATCCATACAGACATTATTCACTCCACCAGCTTTATTTCTTCCACTTTTGTAAAAAAAAGCTTGGTCATTTATCAATAGTGATGATGTATATTCTGTAATTAACTTAAATACTTTTATCCTGAATTTGAATATGGAACCAACCCTTTCTTTGAGGTATGGTTGATTTGTGAGATCTTAAGGTGGCAGGAACCCCAGAACATCCTCTTATTTCTGAGATGATGAGAACCAGACACCCAAAGAGACCATAGAGTTCTGGATCATTCCAACTTTCAGCTCTGCACAGCTCTGCTTCCCAACAGTGAGCCCAGGCAGGTGTGCTAAATCCAGACTTCAGGACTCCTTGGGAGTTGACCCCTGCCCAGGAACATAGTACCTGGGCATCTCTGTCCTCTTTCATTTTGCCTCCCCAACTTCTTCTTGTTTGACACTGTCCAAGGTCATAATTGTTACACTTCAGGATCTGACAAAAGGGGCAGAACTGCCCTGTGGGATCCCTGCGTGGCTCTCTGTGACATTTCACAGAGTGCCAAGAGGTCGGCTGGGTCCTGCCCTGGAGACTATGCAGCTGTGAGTTGGTAACAAGAGGACTGGGGCTTTCTTTCAAGGTCAGCTGCATTGCATTAAGACAGAGGTTGGATCACAAGGTACATAAAAAGCATCAAGATACATATGAAGCAGGGTGCTATCAAACCTCATGTTTTGCTCTCAGAGTTTCAAAAAGAAATGATTTGCTGTCTTATAATATCCACTTACGCAGCCTAAAGCCCACAGATAACTCCAGCTTCCACGAATCATGCATCATAAAGCCATTGCCCATGAGTTCCTTGATATCCACTATCCTTTCCAAGGCTGCTATGATTCAGCTCCTTAATTTCATAAGGCCTATTGACAATAAAATGTCTTTCTTTCTTTGGCCACACAGGGCTTCCTTGTGCTGAGTCTGTGTGTCAGTCTAGACTGGAACATTTATTCATTCATTCAGTGCTCACTGCTGTGTGCAGATAAGCATGCAGAACTCATTTTAGACTTGCTGTTTCTTCTGCTGGCTGCAGGTGGGTCATGGCTGGGAAGATGGCAGAGTGGAGGAGGTCAATAGTCCAAAGTGTCTGTGAACAGAGGGTTCACTATATGCCTGGCTGAGTGAATAATGGCATGAAAACAGATCCAGCTTATTCTCATAGCATTTGCACATTGGTGTACTTGTCAGCTGTTGATGTAAGAAAATATCCAAGAGACACAGAATTCCCTTTTGTGTACAGTGTCAGAGGGTTCAATCTACAGTCCTTGCATTTGACTCTGGGTCTGGGGTGAGATAGGTAATCACAGTGGAGCTCACATAGAGGAGGAAAGTGCCTCAAATTATGGGCCTGCAGAGTGGGTAGAAAGACAGACACAGAGATCAAAAAGCAAAACACAGGAGAGGAGGATGAGAGAGGGGAGAGAGAGAAGAGGAGAAAAGGGAGAGGAAGAGAGAGGAGAGAAAGTGGAAGAGGGGGAGAAGAGAGAGAAAGGTAAATGAGGAAGGAAAGGGGGAAAGGGAAAGGGGAGAGAGAAGGGGGGGGAGGAAGCGACAGTAGAAGAGGAGGGGGAGAGAGAAGGAGAAAGGTAGAGAGGAGAGAGAAACAGAGAGATAAAGAGTAAAAGGAGAGGGGTAAGAAGGAAAAGGGGGGAGGAGATACACACACACACACACACACACACACACACACACACACACACACACACACACACACGGGCAGGGACAAGTTATACCATTGGAAAGTCCTTCCCTGGTAACTTATGTCTTCCTCCTAAGTGAGCCCCTCCTCTCAACAGCACTATTAGCTGGGACCAAGCCTGACTCTTCAGGTGACACTCTAGATCAAGCCACAGCACTTAGAGAGCAGGTTATAGGCAGGTGGAAAAACCCTGGGAGCTTGACATAGCCCAACCTTAGAACTTAACAGGTTTGCTCCTGGTGCTGACCTGAGCTCCATCCACAGATGAAAGAACACCAAAGCTCTTTCCCCTCACCAGTGGGATGCTGTTTTCAGATGATAATAATGACGGATACAGATACAATGTAACAGATGCCCACCCACCTTAAACTACACAGTAGCCCAAGGCTTTCCTAAGCCCATTTAATGCTTTTTCTCACTGCCTTCCCAGGGTACAGAATACTCAAGAGCTTCCTGACCACCACTCCTACTCTGGAAAAACAAACTGAGCACCCCTAACTCCTCCTGCCTTCACACCCCATTGCAGAAGCAAGATTCCAAACGATTTAAGTAAATACAATGCAATACTGTTCAGCAATAAAACGAGTAATAAAATGCAGGGATGGGGGGGGGGAGTTATGAACTGTCGCCTAGAAGAACGAGAAGGAGTTCAAGCTAAAGGAATACAAAATATATTTAATAAAATCATAGAAGTTTCCCAAATCAAGGAAAAGAGCTGGTTTCCTAGACTTCATCCATTCGATTGTCCTTCTAAGCCAAGCTCCCCAATCAAAAACCTGCTTTCCAAAATGTACATCTCATGTGCCAAGAACAGCTGAGTATTTTGAGGTGTTTACACCTCAGGAGGGAGCACGGACACACAGGAAACAATGGCACCCTGAAAAACAGAGTCTGGGAACCCCAGTCCATTTTCCTGGCACCCCAGGAGCAATTTGAGACAACAGACACTGCAGATGGAGTAGTTTTTATTTGAATTTAGCAATTTCACAGCATGCAAGGGACCAGGGAATGCTGAACTTTTGCCTCTCCTCAAAGCTTGTTTTCAATTTTTTTTCTTTTCTTTTTTTTCGAGCTGGGGATCCCACAGTTGTTTTTTTTTACACCCATTCACTTCACCATTTACCCACAGAGGGATTTCACCTTTGAGGGAATATCAACCTCCCTGTCGGCTTTAATGATGTTATTGAGCTCATCAGCTACAGTTGGTTAGGCCACAATGACTCAGGGTTTTGAAATTAACTCCACCACTCCACATGTGTTTAGGAAAATGAGGACAGAAGGCAGGGGCTCGCAGGCCATGCTAGCTTCAGTTTAGGCAGCAGGACCCTCTCTCTGCAGGATCTGGCAGGCTCTGAGGGCCTCTTGTGCATTTTCACAGTTATGGCCATTGATGCTTTAGTAGTCTAGCTTTCTCTACCGGGCTTTTAAAATATCTTTTCTTGCATCAAAATAATCTGTTGTGCCGTCTTGTTTTCTCCCACATTCCCACCTCCTCCACTGTTAAATGTGCCATTGTTCCAGGGAGGCTGAAGGGACCCGCCTCGTCCTCTGACCAGCTGGCCCCTGACCCCCGCAGGTGGAAGGGGCCCTCCCCTACTCTCAAGACCTCCTGTGGTGGAAGGGTAGGGTTTATTAAGGCTTTTCCCAGGCCACATCACAAAGATGGCTGAGAAAACAAAAAAAAGTAGACTGCTGGATCCCACTGTATGCCTTGTGGCCCCGGGGGGGCAGGCACAAGGAGGGGAGGGGGTTTCCACTAATGGAATTTGGAGTCAAGGGAAGGCGGGCCAGAGAGGAGGGGCTTGAGAGCTTCAAGGGCATTCAGTCAGCAAGCCCCAGTGCTTACATAATGCTGGGTAAAGAAAAACTTTCTAGCATTGTCAAGGAGAGAAAGCAAGAATTTAATCTCTCAGGACATTGATACAAAAGAAAGTAGAGGAATGTCACCCTCTCAATACTGTAAATCAGGAAGTCACACCTCAGTCCTCAGAACTGCCACTGCTGGGCCAGTGTAGGTCTCTTTATCTGGGGGGGACTCTTGCATGAGCTTCCTTTTGGTGCCCACATGGCAAACTAAAGTTGGCTGCCTGACAGTCCGGCAGACTAGGCCTTAGCAATCAACCAGCCCCTGCTTTGTCTGGTCTTTCCTGTCTAGTCTCCTTGACCACAGCTGAGGTCTAGTCAGCCACTTCTGTTTCTCTCTTGTCCTGTGTCAGTTACAGAACCAGGTTTGCTGCTGTGATGGAAGACAGGATGAGAGGTTTTTTTTTTTTTTTTGCCTGTTTGTTTTTTTTTTTAAAGTTCTGTGCTTGCTCATGGTACTGTCAGGTAAAGGCAGGCTTGGTTTTGGTTTTAAGAACTTATTGGGAGGTCAGATCCTCTTAACCATGAGAAGGAACAATTTCCAATCCAGCACAGTGTTCTAGCTCGAACCGTCACTCTCCAAATCCTTGCTGTTCCTCAGAATCTCCTAAAGTCCGGAGATATCTGTGAAGGGCATTCAAGGCAGATACATATATGTTTATGATCTCACAGGTGGTTGTGTGTGTGTGTGTGTGTGTGTGTGTGAGTGTGTGTGTGTGTGTGTGACTGTCAATCTGTACATGCACTTAGGAAAGGAACACTGTGATACCGATGCTGCCCATACAATCCACATACTCATGTATCCATCTATTTCATATTGATTTAATTCTGGAGTTTCTCAAAGCAATGCTTGTACCTATGCTCTTTTCCTTATTTTTCATGTTTTCATTGTTGGGAGGCAGCATCCTGATGGATGTTTATTGTTGCAGTCATGGACCTACAGCACATTCTGATTTAGTTATAATAGGTTTTCTAGGGGGCAATGTCTTAGAATTTTCTGTCAATATTATTTGCAAAGATACATGGATTCTCTTCTGCCTGAAGCCTGCCTGCTTCCCCAGGGCTCTTGAGATGATTCCAATACCTGGGATGCGCCTTTATAAGTTTGGGTCTCTGACCATGCAGGGTCACACCCAGTGGGCCTCCCTTGTTTAGACTCACAAGTGTCTGGTCTTTGTTGTGGTATCACATTAGGTGATCTTTGTTCTGACTGTGCTTTGCAATATCAATTTTCTCTTTTCTCTAGTTATCCACTTAGTCATGGTTACATATGTGTTTTTCAGCCTCTGCTGGGACAACAGAACTATCTTTTTTCTTCTATCGTTACAGTGAATTTTCTTAGTTGTTTCCAATGATCAGATCACAGTTGCAGGTCATTTATGAGCTCCATTAAATGCCATATGATTTTTCCCTCAGGCCACGTGAGAGCCACAGAAACAAGAGCAGAGTAGCACACCTGTCTCACAGTTCCCCCAGGCCAAGCTCCAAAGTGTACACAAGGGTGTTTGAGTAAGATTGCTAACATGTTTTTTAGCAATGGTGATGACAGGTCAGTGTCCACAGTTCTTCTTTACTGTGTTCTCTGTCATACAGGAGTTAATACTTAGAAATTGATATTGAAATTACACAGACACACACACACACACACACACACACACAACATGCAATATGCATGCATGCACTTGTCCAGTCAGATTACAAGATGCATGGAATTACATGACAAGATGCTGCCATGAAACTGCTAAGCTCTGTGAATGTATTCAGTAAGTCAGACATTGGGTAGCACACACGTGAGTTTATTGGCAGGATCACAACAAACAGCAAGAAGAGTTCCGTGTGGGATGGAGAGATGGGGAATATGGGATGATCAGTGTTAGATGTGTAGACACACCCTTGAAATGAGGGACATATAGATTCTCCCTAATATCTCCAGGTGTGCAGTTCTGCCCAACACCCAGATTTCTGCCCAGTGACAGTGGTATGAGCCACTGGCTTCAGGTCCTTCTGCCCTATCTGCCCAGACCTCCAGGTGCTTCATGGTGTTGCCGTTGGATCTAAGACGCTTGGACTTGATGTTTCTCTGTCGAGAACAGAAAAGGAGTGTTTTGAGTTTCAAGTAATTGAGATTATTCAGATTCTATGCAGATCACAAATTCAGTTCCCCTGTGTTTGTTGGGTGCCAAGAGCTAATCCACGGCTTTGTGCATTCTGGGCAATTGCTCTTCCACAGAGTATGCCTCGAGTCCGAGGAAGCACCCTGTGCAATCTTGCTCCTTTTCATGGTGTAGACTTCCTCTGAAGCCCAAAGTATGGCCTGTTTTGATCCATGTTCCACGGACATCTGGAAAATCATTAAAGTTTGTACTGTGGCTTTAGCAGGCTGCAAAGTCCTGGAGGTCTGATTGGTTCAAGAATCCTCTGTCCTGGGCTTATTTGCTCCCCTGGCAGAGATGGGAAGAGAGCATGGTCAACTGTCGTTTATCTCTTTTTCTTTCTTGGTTTTTTTTGTTTGTTTGTTTGTTTTTTGGTTTATTTTTTAGATGTATTCATTTTATGTGTGAGTACTCTATCTGCATATACACCTGTATGCCAGAAGGGGGGCATCAGATCACATCACAGATGGTTGTGAGCCACCCTGTGGTTGCTGGGAATTGATCTCAGAGCTTGGGAAGAGCAGCCAGGCACCCATAACCACGAGCCATCTCTCCAGCCCTCTCATTGGTGTTCATTCATGAGTTTAGGAACTGTAGATGGGCATCCATCTATAGTAAAAATGGCCACGCCCAGATTTCCCCTCACCCCCATGCTGCCAAATTGAACTTATTTGGATCTTTAAGTTTAGACTGGCAGCTCAATATTACATATTTATTTCTGGGACTCACAGACAGCTGCTAACACAAAGCAATCAGACAGAGAGTGACACTGCCTCATCCCCAGGACAGGGACAGCAGGTGTACACCCAGAGCCTGGTTAGTAGCTACTTGTGGTTTCCTTCCATCCACAGGCAATGCCACAGGAAGCATGTGTAGGCATGGCTACAGGATGCCCAGGATGCTCTGCACCCCTGTCAGATATCTGTGTGATGCAGGGTGACACAGAGTTCTGATTCTCAGCTGTTCCCCTACCACGTGACAAAAAACTTCCTCTGCTATGGTCGGGCAGTGGAGGCCCTCAAGTCAGGGTTTTGAAAGCAGTGAGGGGATTAAATACTTGCGTTAATTGGGGAAATGGGTGTGCTATCACGTTAGTCACTGCTAAGGAAACATGCAGGTTCCCAGAGACTCATTGGTCCAATACACCCTGTTTAGAACCACCGTGGAGGCTAATGGACGGCCTTTTTTTAGTGGGGAGTTAGGAAAAAGACTGGAATTTGGGAGTTGGATTTCTATCTTTTAAGGCGTTTTTTATTTTCGGGTACTATGCTGTCCCTGAATAATCACTCTGTGTGGTGGTCAGACAGTTTTCTTTTCTCTGCTCGAGTCCAACAATAGTTTGACTGAGTGTGAAATTTCACATTCCTATTCTTTTCCTCGAAGTTCTACAATCACAGATTCTATATTTTAGTGTGGCAACTGGGACCCTCCACGTAGGCTTGAATCTCCTTCCTCTGCAAGTTTTTCCCCTATCAGGGGACCCAAGAACTTTTTTCCTTCTGCCCAGGGTAGAGGAATGCATTCTCTTGGTATTAATGTGTCTCTCCTATAGGTGTTCTTGCATTTTCAGAACACTGTCTTCCCTTTGACTTAAGGGAACTCTCTCTCAGTGCAAGTTGGCAACTGCCTCCCTCATGGTTGTGCTTTCTAAGCATATGGTTGAAACTGGACTTGAGAGAAGTCACTGGAGACTTGCTGGCATTGTGTGTGGACTCGGTGGGGATGAGGTGGTGCCACCTGAGGCCGTGTAAGGGTGTGCTATTTCACCATGGGTCTGTGGGTACTATCAGTGTGTTACTGTAGCTGATTTGTCCTCATATTGATGGGAATTAGTTTGTTTTAAGTTCTGAGAGAATGTTGCCAGGGCTGCTGTGGAGCTAACTCCTGGCCTTAGCCCCTGAGTGCTTGCATTACAGGTAAAGGCTGTGAGTCTGACTTGATAGATACAATGTCAAACCATGAGTGGTGGATATAAAAAGTGTCTCTAAGACCAAATGTCAGGGCCACCCCCTCACCTCCACCCTATTCAGATTATAAAAGTCAATGAGGAAGGGCCAGGAAACAAACCTTAAATGGGGGAGAAACCACCCAATCACTTCTGGCTAAATGGGTGGCTTAGGAAGGTCAAGGGGTTGAGCCCTGCAGCAGACTAATGATGTGCCAGCTGACAGTGGGTTTCCTGGCCCTTGTCTCCTAGCGTTATCTTTTCTCCCCCACTATAGATGCTGAGTTGTTCCAGGAATATAAATATGACCTAATTAGCTTCAGCAGTAGAAACAGTGTAAAAAATCCAGTTTTCAGCTCCAGGCAGAGTATAAAGGGACATAGGCTCTGGCTCGGTCCTGGGTCCTGTGGAACCCAAGCAGGCACAATGAGACAGTGTGTACTGAGCCTGCCCAGAGGGATGAGACAGGTGCCTTTCACCTGTTGACACTGATGATACCTATGGGTATAAATGCTTGTCAGACCATACCCTCGTAATTTCTTCCACCTAGGCTTGACACCAAGGCTGAGCTGTTCTTTTGAGGCATCCATGTGGTGGTGATTAAATAAGCTGATTATAAGGCAGAGTGTGAATGAGTTATGCCAGACTTATAAACTTCAGGATTAAAGGTATTTGATCTGCCATTCCTGAGTTCATAGCGACTATGCATCAAAATGGCCATATTCTGATATATTCTCGTTACATAAAATGTTTTTTAGAATTAATTTTAGTTGTTGCCATTTAACGTTTTAGCATGCCTCTGAGAAGCAGGGTACAAGGTAGCTCAGGATATTCTGCTCTGGACACTTCCCACCTGCTAGGGCGGCCACAGAGTTCTTGTCTGAACAGCAAGCTTGTTGTGTTTATCTGTTTGTCCTTTTATTGTGTTTACCCATTCTGTTTTCACAATGAAGCATTAAACAAAACCCTTTTTGTCTTTTAGTGCACAGGGAAATACTACAGGAGGAGAGTTAAAAAGCAGCCTGGGGGTTGGGGATTAGCCAAGGCCCTGGGTTTGCAGCTCAGGGGGGTGGGGAGGGGGAGAAAGGAAAAAAAGCAGCCATAACTGGCACCACCACAGTCTGTACCTCTGTCTGCCTACACTGCAGCTCCCTCCACAAGCCCATCAGGGAGGGCTTTCCAGCATGTGCCTTGGCTGAAACAGTCTCTGTCACTCGAGGCGATGCCCTACTGACCAGCCAGCCAAATAAGGAAGCTCTGTCTAAACACTGGAGCTTGGTGAACAAAATAAGCAATGGCTGGGAATCCCAATTGATAAGCCCACTTCTCCCCTGACCCCAACACCTTCTATCTTGCCAGGCTCCTCAAGGAACCATACATCTGCAATGACATGTTGTAGTGCCATCTTGTGGTCATTCCTGTTACCAACGTCCTCCTGTGGTCCATACAGCATGACAGGACAGTAGTCACTGTGACCAAAGCTGGCCCCTGGAGCTCTCGCCATGGTTCTTTTGTCTCTTTGTCCAAGGTGAGAACTTCGGCATGAGTTGTACCCTCAGAGCAACTGGCCTTTCACACTGCTACCCTTAAAAGGCCACAGGTGACCCCTCCCTGACAACCATCTCCTTCAAAGGAAGCCAAGCAGGACTGCTAAAAGCATGAATCCCCCACTTCCAAAGACAGAGCCTTCAACAATGTTACAAAGCACAAGCTCAGAAGCATAATCAGTCCTTGATGATCAATCAAGACAAGGCCAAGATGTGATCTCCGGCCCCTTTCCTGGTTTTTAACTCTGACTTTGAAAGGCACTCTGTCCTGTGGGATGAGGTTCACTCATCTCCCCAGCCTTTGCAAGTAACTGTAAAAGAGGCATAGACGGGCCATTGTCTATTTGTATCAGGCATGATTTGAGAAGGAAGGGGAGGACCCAGGAAGCAGAGGGCATTGACCATGGCCCACTTCCTATGGCCCTGCATGGTGGAGGCTAGATTTGATCCCATCTCCCCCCAGACCCTGCGTCCCCTCCCCCTAACCCCCCTCAAGCTGCCCTCTCTGCTTTCTACTGTGCAAACCCTTGAGTTTGAAAAAAGATAAGAAAACAAAACAGAAACCCTAGAGCCTATTCCACTGCACATGAAACGCCCTCATGCCATCAAAGACTTTGGGAAAGCATATGCCAGCCCCCTCCACCTCCCGTTGACAGCTTCACTATGGTCGCCAGCCTCTCACTCTCCTCCTTTCAGGCTTTTGCCAAGCCCCTGCCCTGCTCTGCTGGGCAATGACCACATTTTACCTGCTTTTGCTGTGGAGGGGTTTACCCAGACCGGGCTTCGGTTCCATCTGTTGTATCCCATCTCTTTTGTACCTCTCCTGCCGTTTCCACCTCCTCCACACGTTCTACCTTCATGATGTATTTACAGTTTCTCCTTGTTCCTTTCCCTTTCTTTTCTGTTCATTCCACCTTTAACTCCATCCTTCATTTCCGGCTGATCTTTACACTGGGCATCCAGAGCGGTCTAGGTTGCCAATGAGCTCTATCAATTACAGTGATCAGGAGAGAGCCCTGAATTTAACCTCATAGACTCACAGCTATGCTTGCCCCTCAGTGAGCCAAGTAGCTACCAGGCCACGCCCCACTGAGCCAGGCAGCCATCTTCCTTGGTAGTTATTACTGATCCAAAATCCCTCTTGTTGCAGGTTCCTTGAAGCAGGTTCATCCTGTGTCTAGCACTCAGCAAGGGCCCTTCAGCCCCCTCGGAAGTGGGAAGAGACATAAGATATTTGCTTCACCTCTGATGTGGGTGACAGGTGAAGCAAGTGTTTTGAATAAAAATGTACACCTTTGCCAGAAATCAAAATCCTATTCAGGGATAACTTGTTCTTCATCTGACAAGATGGCAGTTAAGTCCAATAACACTGACCGGCTGAAAGTCACAAGCATTTTTCCCCATTTTCCTGACAGTGGATAGACTGAACAGAGACTGCCAACCTGACCAGTGTAACCAACTCACACCTTTGATCTTCTCAGCCCCATTCCAATGGGATTCTGAAGGACAGGAGGGGGAAGACAGGAATAAACCACTTCAACCAGTGGATAAGGTTCATTGTAAGTGATTCATGAATTTTAAAACTAATTAAAATGAATAGAAACACTACATGGGGATAAGTACTGTGTTTCTGAGCAATATCAAGGCGTGGGAAATGTCAGCAATTTAATCGCATTAATGATGGAAGAAAAGTCCCAGGATTCTCTGTGTGACTCATGAAAGGCTTGGATAAAATTTTGCATTGGCTTCATAATTAGAACACCTAAACAGGGAAATGAATATGTCTTTTCTGCATGTCGGGAGCCTGTGGCAGACACCTGCAGGGTAAGTTGGAGACAGAGCAAGGCCTGCTGGGAAAAGTGTGGACTAGAAGCAAGTGATAAAGCTGGTTGTATCAGACTTATATTAAGCCTGTCCTGTGATCAGTCCTCAACTGGTAGACATGTAGATACTTTGTATCAAAAGATAATGTCTGTAATTTTATTTTGTTGAGAAAAAACAAGAAATATATTTAAGTCAGACAGTATGAGGGAGCTTTTTAAAACTTTTATTGATTCTTTGCTTTTATATCATGTGTACCCATTCCCACTCATTGACTCGTTTTCATACCTGCCCATGGCCCCAACTTCCTCACAATGAAACACATAAGCCATCAAACAAGAGAAAACAAGAACTACAAAAACACTTCATTATAGAAGTGTCGTGTCACACTGTGTCCCACAGTATAGCTCTCTTGTCCACACATTCTACTTGCAAATGTTCATTGCAATGAGTCATTCTCTGCCTTCTGTGACAATTCCCTTTTGCTTTTTATCCTTTGCTGTCCTGTGCCATGGAGATCCTGCAGGTCTGGAAGAGCAGGGCTGTTCTTTTTTACAAGTCCCAAACATTCACAGATGGTATAGATATAGGGTAATAATCAGAGACCTAGATCCAGGTTCACAGAAGAATGAATCAGCCATAGGCTCTCCCTTTACCTGCACCACCAGGGCCAGCTCTCCAGTGCGTTCTGAACAGGTCACCCAGTGCTGCTGCTACTCAGCAGGAACTAGGGGAAGCCTGGGCTCTCATGTCTTCAGGGCTCTGCCCACCTGCAACTCCAGGTGCCAGGAAGTGCCACAAAGGACTAAATCATGTCTAGGTCCCCTGTCCCAAGTGCTACTGCTTATAAGAGATTTGGCCAGTTCGTGGAATGACAAAGAGGGCACATATGTGCATTATGTAAGCAACGTTGGTTAGCTCGGGTATCCACAGAGTTCTCCAGCAGAGTGCAAACTGGTGCACAGGGTTCATCGTGGTATTGGTGCCCTTGACTTCACTCCATCCGCTGATTAAAACCATCTGTGTGTTTTAATTGGCATCTCATTGTGGATGGGTGAACCCGGTCACAGGCTCTCCCTTATCCACAGTCCCAGGGCGAGCTCTCCAGGCTGCTCCGTAGGCCACCCAATGCTGCCTTTGGCAGCACACAGGGTCAGCTCTCCTGCTCTGCTGCCCTCAGGGCAGGCTCACCTCTACTCTAGAGTCCAGAGCCAGCTCCCAAGTGTTGCTCAGTCAAGGCTCAGGGTGCACTCTCCCAAGAGCTACAGTCTGTGAGGGACTGGGTGTATCTCAGGGCACGAAACAAAATAATTGGGATTAAGGAAAGGAAGAGATGGCAGAAGAATTGGTAACTGACGAAGGACTTTGTAAATATTTGTAAATATTTTTTGAAAATTTGTGTACAAGTGTTTGTGTGTGTGTGTGTGTGTGTGTGTGTGTGTGTGTGTGTTAGTGTGTACATGTGTACATGTGTGTATGTAGTACCCTTGGAAGCCAGAAAAGGCCACTGGATCCTGGGACTAGAGTTACTGATGACTAAGTCACCATGGATGCTGGGTAACCTTGGTCCTCTGCAAGAGCAGCAATGGCTCTTTGTTACTGAGTCATCTCTCCAGACCCTGATAGGGGAGATTTTGAAAAACTGTTTTAAACATGGTGGTAGGCATCTTCCTGACAGGGCAGGTCGCCAGGTGGGACCCTGAGGAAGGGACCTGAAACTTCCAAAGAACGGAGGAACTTGTGCCACTTGATGCAAGCAAAGACGGTTTCTACTGCCTGAGATTTTTATTACAAAGGTTGTTGAACTGGACAATTACAACTCGAGAATGGCCCAGAAATCCAAGCGTCCTCCTCCTTGCCAGAGTACAGTCTCTAAACACGACCACCACTGTCTGCTAGGTCATCTCTGAGAGCGCTGCCTCACCCAGATGAACACTTGGCCCAGATAGGCTGTGACTCAGATGGTGAATAATGTGGTTCTCAACCTTCCTAATGCTGCGACCCTTTAATATCGTTCCTTGAATTGTGGTGACCCCCTAATCATAAAACTATTTCCGGTGCTACTTCATAACTGTAATTTTGCTGCTGTTATGAATCCTAATGTAAATATCTGTGTTTTCTGATGGTCTTAGGTGACCCCTGTGAATTGACCCCCAAAGGGGCACGACCTACAGATTGAGAGGTGCTGATGTAGAAGAATGAGAGCTGGGCCTGTCAGGAGGGGCTCTGAGGGGTTTCCTGAGAGGAAGCCACCTAAGAGTCCAGGGTTGAGGACAGGGTGCTCTGCACAGAGGAACCCACCACACCCAGTCCAACAGTCTCCCAGAGAATTCCAGGGTCTGTCTGGATTAGGCTGGATCTCAGAGGGCTGTGAGTGAGAAAGGGAGAGGCCCTGTTATAAAAACTGAAGGCCTTAGGAGCACAGTGTCCTTAGCGAGCTCTTAGAATGTTCGTTGTCATGGCTCAGTGCTGGGTTCCTGCGCCCACGGCCCTGTCTGTCCATGCTCGTGGCCTCAGTCATTTGAGACCCCTAGGTCTGTGCAATGCTTGTCTCACCATTGCTAGCTGTGCTGAGAGAGCAGAGACTGGGCTGACAGAGGAGGCGCTTGAGGATGCAGAGCCACTTGGAGGCCTTTGGGCATCCATAGAGGCGCTACCGGAAGTGGGGGCTCTGCCTTGTCACTGGTGACAGTGAAGCATGCCGGTGAGGCACCTGAAGGAGTAACAAATTTGACAGAAGGGACAGGAACTCCCAGCGCCTAATCCTATGGAGGCCACTTAGAGGCAGACTGTGACCAGCACACAGTGGTCCAGCATGTAAGGACCCCATTAGGACACATGACCTTCTTGGCCCTGAGGTGGACCCTATTACCCAGTGCCAGATAAAGGAGGGAGAGGCTGGGACTTCCTGACCGCCTTGGGCCCAGGAGTAAGTATTTCACATGACTCCCATCTCACCCCAGGCCTTTTGCTTTTGCATCTTACTTGCCCCCAGGCCAGCCCTGCAGACAGAGAGGCCCAGTCCCCTTGTTCTCATCTCATGCTCAGACAAACAGGACTGTAGGACAAGCTCTGGAAGTCCAGAGCAGCCATGGGTCTATCCGGTAAAGTGTACCTGTAGGCTGATGGAACATTAGGCATGCAGGAACTGGCCCTGCTGCCTCCACATGCCTCACACAGAACCTCTTAGCTGGTCTCTGTGCTGGTAACTCAGAGAGGGAACGAGAAGAGGGACCCAAGTGCTGAGATCCAAAAGCTTTTTCATCATGGGACTTATATTTCCTGTGAGACTTTTTGGGAAGGAAGCTGTGCAGGGTTTTTAAGAAGAATGTGTCTTTCTTTAAAATCAAGTTAATCGAGTCCCAGGGAGGAGATAGAGGGAGCCAATGTTCCAGCGGAGTGAAATAAATATTCATTTCTTAGCCATGCTTCTTGGTAGAAGCCAGATGTATTTGAAATGGGAGTGGGAACTGCCTCTGCAGGTCAGAACAGAGCTCCTGTGACCACAGTAGACACTGAGCTATGGGGTGGATGCTACTCAAGCAAGGATAGTTACCTCAACAAGAATACCACTTGGCTGGCTGCTTTTGCAGTAGGCTTAGGGGCATCACTTTCTGATGCCTGTCCTTCCTGATGTCCTCTGTTGGCTCCCTGACAGCTAAATAGGAACACAGCAAGTGCTCTATGCAGCAGTAAGCATCCTTCTTCATCCCAAAGGCATGTAGCTTTTCTCAGGGTATTTCATCACAACAAAAGTACAACTGGAACAGGGTGCTGCTGGGAGGTTAAAGTCGAATGGTAAGGGGCATGCACAATCCTTACACAGAGGATGGAGGCACTGGTGTCAATACAAGACACCATCACCGGAAAAGAACCAGCTATGTCACAGATGGCTACGCAGAGCCTCCAGGAGACAAGTTGTGCTAGGCTCAGGCATGGGAGTTGTTAGAATTAAGGGCAGGCCTCACAGGTTTGAGTTCCCTGCCCTGTGGTTCTTATTTATAGTTAGTTGCTGGGTAACAAGCTGTAAGACACTGAAAGGCAAAATGCCAAGCAGGCTGACTGGTGTTACTATCTCCAGAAGAAGGCCTACTTGAAAGCGATTAAGTTCACTACAGCAGCATCTATCCATCTACTCTCTCTGTCTCTCTGTCTGTCTCTGTCTCTCTCTCCCTCTGTGTCTCTCTCTGTATCTCTCTGTCTCTCTCTCTCTCTGCCCCTCTCTCTCCCTCTCCCCATCCCTGTCCTTCCACTCTTCCACCTCCCCCTCTTTCTCTGTGTGCTTGTTTCCTTTTCCTTCTTTCTTTCTTTCTTTCTTTCTTCTTTCTTCTTCTTCTTTCCTTCCTTCCTTCCTTCCTTCCTTTCTTTCTTTCTTTCTTTCTTTCTTTCTTTCTTTCTTTCTTTCTTTCTTTCTGAAAGCTCAAGGGAGTCTACGAGTGTGATGAGACTACTAGCAGTTGGGGTTGGAGAGACTGAAGTGGACATCTCCTGTAGGCAGGCAGGATTTCCAGTATGGCAGGGAGACAGTAACCAATCCATAAAAGCTTCAACCCCAAATTTGTCCCAAGTGCAAGATGTTCAGGGATAAAGATGGAGCAGAGATTGAGGGAACGTCCAAGCAGCGACGTTGAGATGTACCCCATGGGAGAGAGCACTATTAAAGATAGTCTAGGAATTGCAGAAGTACCTGATGTAACTGTCTTCTGCCAGGCTTCCTCCAGCACCTGATGGTAACAGATGTAGAGACCTAGAGTTAAAAGTTAGGGGGAGGGTTGGGGATTTAGCTCAGTGGTAGAGCACTTGCCTAGCAAGCGCAAGGCCCTGGGTTCGGTCCCCAGCTCTGAAAAAAAAAGAAAAAAAATGTTAGGGGGAGCTTGAGGAGTCTTGTGGAAAAACGAAGTAGAATTGAGAAAGTCAGAGGGACAAGGACACCACAAGAAGAACCACAGAGTCAACCAACTTGGGCGCATGAGGGCTCACAGAGATTGAACCACCAACCAAAGAGCATGCAGGGGCTAAACCTAGGCCTCCTACATATTTGTAGCAGATGTGCAGCTCCTCTTCAGGTAGGTTTCTCAACAATTAGAGCAGAGGCTCTCTTGCAATGTTGCCTGCCTTTGGATCCCTTTCCCCTAGATGGGCAGCATTTTCTGACCTCAGTGGGTGAGGATATGCTTAGTCCTGGTAGGACTAGATGCCCTAGGGCATGGTGATACCCAAGAAGCTGGGCTCTCCTTTTCTGAGAAAAGAAGGGACTTATGGAAAGAGAGGCATGTGAGGTGGGTCTAGGAGGAGAGGAGAGAGGGAGGGGCTATGATTTGGATGTAAAGTGAATAAACAAATAAATAAACTTAAAAAACATAAGGGAGACACTTACCTTAGAAACAATGGCCAAGGTGACTGATGGCCTTAACACTTTCCCTCACACAGGTGTTCTCCCACCAACAACTAGTACACCTACAAGGCACAGACACTCACATACACACTTGCACACACACACACACACACACACACACACACACACACACACCGAGAGAGAGAGAGAGAGAGAGACAGAGAGACAGAGAGACAGAGAGAGACAGAGAGAGACAGAGATGTACTCACAGTCACCCACAGGAATACCTACACAAACACACATACACACATGCATACACACACAAACAGGTACTCACATATTCAAGTAAAGGTAAAAGAAAACACACACACATATACACACATGCGTGCCCCTCCCCCACATACACAAGCCACCCTCCTCCCAAACACACACCGATCTAAACACACATACAGAAGCTCACACACAAACCAATCAAAAGCAAAATCTATACACTGCTCACTAGATACAACAAAATCACCGAGGTCTCCACTCTACCACTCTTCTCAATTCATTCAAAGATCCAGGCCTAGCCGCAGTTTAACATCCATTAACTGGACTGCCTCACAGTCACTCCTCATGAGTTAATAGCAGGGCCTATCCTGACACAGCTCAGGTGGGCTATAAAGACTGCCATTATTAGCCTTTTAGAAATCAAAGCATGTAGAATATGATGTTGTCCTTAGATTTGAGCTTCTACACTTCCTACACTTCCCCCATTCAGGTACATTAGAGCTTGGTCCCTTCCAAGGCACTTTTAATTTGATGGTTTGAGGCACGAAGTTATTCTTCCTGGGGCTTTGGAATGCCACAGGGCCAATTTTCCTATGTGAAGAAGATGCAGAAAAATCTACGAGGTCATCTTTCACAAACAGCTATTTTATTCTCAGAGTCGGATAAACACATTGAGAAGACGTATATCCTCCACTAAGAGTGAGGCAAGAACTTATGCCAAGAGGAGGTGTGTGATGTGACCCTGGTCGGCAGAAGGGCTCTGGTCTTTACCAGCTTTGGACTGGTTTTCAACCTCCACCAGGAAGAGTGATGCCTTTGAGGTGCTCTCTTGCCACCTGGCATCTCTTCATTCGCTTTCATCCTTCGACAGCTGACCTGGAACGTGACAGCTCTCACAGGGCTCCCTTCTGCAGGTCCGTGTCCACACGTGGGTCCTCTTCAACACTGCAGAGATGTAGCATCCGGCATCCTCTAGTGATCTTCTAAAAGGCAATGACACATGTGAGAGGGACTCGGGGAACCTCTGCTGGACAGGGCATCTCTCCAGCTGTGGTCACCCTGTTCCAAACTGCTCTCCAAGCTGCTCTGAACCTCTTCCCCTCATCTCCTAGCCTCCACCCCATACCACCCTCTCCTCCCTCAGCATCTCCTTCTCTTCCTTCTCCAACTTCATCCTCCTACATTGGTCAGTATCCTGCTGTCTCTTTCTAGTTGAATGTATTTTAGTATTCCCATGAGCAGGATAAACATGGGAGTTACTGTCGGCAATGACAGATGTGCTGGTAGCTTAGACTTAACCATCATCCCACGGTGTTTTAGACCTAGCTTCCCCATGCATCGTCCCATAGACATACACACTATGATAACCTGCCAGTTAACTCAGACATGAACAAAATAGATACATTCAAATACAGCAATGTACCTGGGCAGTGTTGGATGCTTGCTCTCTGGATTCCTTTCATGTTCTTCATTTCTGGGGAACAACT
This sequence comes from Rattus rattus, assembly GCF_011064425.1. Lineage (NCBI taxonomy): Eukaryota > Metazoa > Chordata > Mammalia > Rodentia > Muridae > Rattus > Rattus rattus. The sequence goes on from NC_046155.1 coordinate 186,460,222, forward strand.
CTGTTGTGCCCCAGGGGAGGTGTTTTTCTGGACGGAATGCAGCAACACAGGTTCATCAGGCCATTTCGGATGTTCTTGACCCACCCCCTAAATCTTTTGGGCCAGGGCCTGCTTGCGACAGGCTTAACCTCTGCTGAGGCACTGGATTTGTCTTCTGTGCTTTCAGTGTTGATGGTCTTCTTGCCTCTGCTGTGCACTGAATATAAGCAGGGGTCACTAATAGAAATTCTGTGGGTTAGCTCCACTGTGGGTGTTATCTGATGTGGCCTGCAGAGAAGACCGCCAGGCCAACTGGCCCTCTTGACTAATCCATGACTTGGCTTCTGGCCATTGTCAGACCCTTGACTATCAGAGGATGACCCGAACCATCTGGGCTCGCTTCCTCGACTTCTGAGCCCTCGCACTGAAGTAGCAGGGTAATCAAGGGTCGGGAATGGGGCCATGCATGGATGAGGCCGGGTTGGCTTGTCACACTCCTGAAGAGCCTGCTTTTCCAAAAAATAGTAACAAGCCATACTTTGGTTGAATTTCTTCTGTTCAAGGGAGTCTTTAACTTCTTGGGTCTCAAATCCAATGTCCCGCATTGCTCTAAGAATGGCTGGGTCTGGCCTGAGTTCCTTACACGGTTGTGGGAACCCCTCTGAGTCTATCTTAAGCCAGGGATGAGTCAAAAGGTCAGGAATTGTGGGCCTCTGCTGGGAATTCACTTTCATTAAAAGACTCAGCAGGTCTTGTAGCTCTTCTGACAGGCCAAATGGTTCAGCATACCTCCCTAACACAACCTGCCTTCGGAGTAGCGGCATCCTGGTAGCCTCAAATGGGAGCTTTCCAATCGTCATATAATAAAGAATTACTCCTAGGGCCCACACGTCGACCTTGGGGCCCTCATAAAATTTCCCGAGGAACAGCTCAGGAGCAGAAAATGCATAAGTCCCATAGGGAGTTCTCAACTTTTGCCCAGGCCGCACTCGAGTGGCAGAACCAAAATCAACGATTTTAATTCTTCCCTTGGTATCGACTAAAATATTATCGGGTTTAAGGTCCCGGTGTATAATGCCTTCTTCATGGCAGTATCCCACAGCACTTAATAATTGTCTGAATATGCCCCGTGCTTCATCCTCCTGCAGATGGCCAGCCTGTTTGATGTGAGAATAAAGCTGGTTCCCCTTGGCCAACTCCATGATGAGGTATGTTATCTTTTCAGTGTCGATGACTTGTATGAGAGATACAATATTTGGGTGGTTGATCCTCATCATGATTTCTACCTCAGATGTGACCTGCTGGCACCACTGTTGTCTCTTGAGGAGCATTTTGACAGCTACGGGGGTACCTGTGAGGCGGTGCACGGCCAACTTCACGGCCGCGTGGAAACCATGGCCGATGGTATTCAAAACCAAATATTGAGAGTGAAAACTCTCTGTGCAAGAGCTGCCCTGAGATCGGAGCCTTTCTGACTCCCGTTTGCTCCTGAAGCTCATTGGAGGTAACAGAGTATAAATGCTACCTAAGAGGAAGGAAAAAGAAATAAAGGGAAGAAAGAAAGCTAAGATGGAAAGTAAAATAGTGAAAAATAAGAAAAACAGAAAACTAAAACCAACCAAAACAACAACAGAAACCCTCAAAAGTAAAACAACGCACAAAGCCAAGGAAATCCTAAGTTAAAAACTACCTACAAGTCACTAGGAGGGAGGAGCACAGCTCAGCCACACTAAGAATCAACATCACTGATTGTGTAAGAAAAAAAATGTACAACGAAATATACGAACGATCAAAGAAATTAAAACTATTAACAGTTAGAAAATCCAAGCTACAGAAAATGAAATGAAACAAAATCAACCTCCAAACAAGCAAAACTACATAAAAGCTAAAAACCTAGAGATTAAGCAAAATAGAACGCACTCATCAAAACTCCTAGAATATAGAAAGTATTAAAGAGACAACTCTAAGGGAACGTCCCAATGAACAATTGGGATTAATTGAGATAGGGGTCTTCAAAGGGTTTTTCTCACAAGTCATGCAAGTGGCTAACGAATGTATGGCTAAGAAATATATATGTATATGTTAGCCATCTTGGGCCATTAGGGAGATGAAAACTAAAACTAGTTTGAGACTTCATCTTATTCTAATCAGAATGGCAAAGGCAACAATGCTGGGGTGGGTGTGGGGGATGGAGACCCTCATGCACAGTGTCTGTGGGAGGATATAAACTGAGGTGGCCACTGTAGAGTGTGGGTGTTCCTCAGAAAACTAGAAATAGGTGTGCCACCTGATACAGCTACGCCATTCCTGGGATATACTCAAGGAACAATATTTCCTGCTGCAAAGACACTTGTTCATCCATGTTCACTACTGTTTCATTTATTCACGGTGCAGGGAATGTAGACAGCCTAGGTATCCATCCAGCTGATGAATGACTAATGAGAGTGTGGTACCTACACACAGTGGAATGTCATTCAGATGTAAAAGAAACTGAAATTATCAAGTTTCCAACTAAATGCTCGGAGCTAGACAAGATTACACTAAGTGAGCTCACCCAGACTCAAAATAACAAACACAGCATGTTCTTACTCATATGCAGATCCTTGCAAGAAGTCTTCAGATTTAATAGTACAACTCTCATATCTCAGAGAAATTTCTTGGTGCAATAGCACAGAAACTCATAGCTGCTAAAAGACTGGAGAATACCTGTTGACAAAGTGCTCAGGCAAAACAGGTGTGGGGTGTGTGTCTACATTTTACCCTCCCTCCCTCCCTCCATGGCTCAGGGACTATAATGGAAAACAAGGCCAGAGAAATCGTAAGATCCTGGGGTTGGGAAGAGACATATCAAAATATCTTCTCAACACAAGACCACCTCATTCATAAACTCCGAACAGCTGTGACTGCCTGCATCAGATCTCCACAAAATCAAGCAGTCCTGCATGACTAACCCAGAGTGGGAACATTGACATTTGATGACACATAGGGAAGAGAGTCATTCCCCACAGTCAGGAAGATAGGACACCAGGTTATTAAAAAAAAACATGAATTTGTGGGTTGTGGCAAGTGACTGTTAAGATGGATGTGGGAGGAGTTGGTGAAGGATGCAGGGAGTGAAGAGGATCCAAATACATTCAATGGAAGTATGAAGTTCTCCAAGAAAATTATATAACTTTTTAAAACCACAAATAATCACAAACTCAAATCCCCAGTTAGAGTAAAAACAGCAATAACCAAAACTCCCATGCATAAAGAATCCTATGAGAGGTACCCAAATCCCATGGGGGAGACAGCTGGACTCTCAGAAGTGAGGAGAATTCTGAGAGCATGGGGGAGGCCACCAATTCTGCTCACGTTCCTGGCAGAAGAGGAACCTGCCTAGAGCCCTGTGCACCCAGGATCCTAGGAACAGTCAGGCTGAGGATCCTTCTGGTCTCTCCCTGTGCAAGAATTGAAAGCCATTCACAAGGGGCGAAGACACACTAGAGAGCAGTTCTAAGACCATCAGTTCTGCTCCAAGGGTCCTGCCTGAAGCCCTCAGGACACACCAACACAGGAGCAGTCTCGGATAGAACCCTTTCAGTTCCTGCCTCCAACCAGAGCTGAGCCAGTCCCAAAGCTCTCTGTACCCAGAAATGACTGTGTGAAAGCCAGTCTCCAGGTTTGCTGATACACAGGCTTACAGGAGGGTCAAGCCACTGTTATAGACAGCAAGACCAGATAACACCAGAGACAACCAGATGGCAATTGAAAATTGCAGCAACCTAAGGATAATAGGGATGGAAGAGAGAAAGATTCCCAACTTAAAGGGCCAGTAAATATCTTCAAAAAATTATTGAAGGTAACTCCCCTAACCTAAAATAAAAGATGCCCATAAACATCCAGGAAGCCTAGAGAACTCCAAATAGATTGGACCACAAAAGAAACACCAAATGCACAAAACAAAGACAGAATATTAAAAGCAGTAAGGGTAAAAGGTCACGTAACATATAAAGGCAGACCTATCAGAATTACAGCAGACTCCTCACCAGAGACCTTGAAAGCCAGAAGATCCTGGGCAGATGTCAAACAGACCCTAAGAGAACACAAATGCCAGACCAGGTTACTGTATCCAGCAAAATTCTCAACTACCATAGCTGGAGAAAAGAAGATATTACATGGCAAAACCAAATTTACACAATATCTTTCCACAAATCCATCCCTAAAAAGGATAACAGATGGAAAACTCCAACACAAGGAGTGAAACTACCCCTTAGAAAAAGGAAGAAAGTAATCTCCTTGCAACACACACAAAAGATGAGAGCCACACAAACATAATTCCACCACTAGCAACGAAAACAACAGGAAACAGCAAGCACTATCCCTTAATATCTCGTACCAGCAATGGACTCAATTCCCCAATAAAAAAACATAGTCTAACAGACTGGACATGTAAAAGAGGACCCAGAATTTTGCTGCATAGAGAAAACATACCTCAGTGTCAAAGACAGCCTCTACCTCAGAGTAAAAGTCTGGAAAACAATTTTCCAAGCAGATGGTCCCAAGGAACAAGCTGGAGTCGCCATTCTAACGTCTAACAAAATTGACTTTCAACCAAAAGTTATCAAAAAACTTTCATATTCATCAATGGAAAAATCCACCAAGATGAACTCTCAATCCTGAATATCTCTGCTTCAAATACAAGGGCACCTACATTCATAAAAGTATACTTAGTCAAGCTCAAAGCACACATTGCACCTCACACAATAATCATGGGAGACTTCGACACCCCACTCTCATCAATGGACAGATCATGGAAACAGAAACTAAACAGAGACATAGCTAATCTGACAGAAGTTTAGGAACCAAATGGATTTAACAGATATTTATGGAATATTTCATTGTAAAACAAAAGAATATACCTTCTTCTCAGTACCTCAAGGTACCTTCCCCCAAACTGACCATATAATTAGTCACAAAACAGGTCTCAACAGATACAAGAAGATTGAAACCAACACTAGCACAAAATTCTCCAAATTGTAAACATAAGAAAAACAAAAGAGAATTAAAAAAAAACAACCTCAACAACTCTGAAAGCCAAAAACAATCCAAGCAAAGAAAACCAGAAAATAAAATCAGAAGCATAAAAGGTTAAAACTCAGATAATCCCTGGGTCGTGATGGTCCATACCTTTCCTCCCAGCACTCAGGAGGCAGAGGCAGGAAGATCTCTGAGTTTGAGGCCTGCCTGGTCTATAGAGAAAGTTCCAGGGTACTCAGGGCTAAGCAGAAAAACCTAACCTTAGGAAAATAAACAAAGAAAAAAAAACCCAAACCCAAACCCAAACCCAAACCCAAACCCAAACCCAAACCCAAACCCTCCAATATCCCCAGGCTAGGGAGATAGTTCAGTAGTTAACTAGCAAAACTCAAGGGAAAATGTTCTGATCTTTAAAACCCATATAAAAACTGTCAACCGTATAATTTTAATTTTGGATTATGAAGTAGATCAAAGACCTCAACATAAAATCAGACACACTAAATGCAATACAAATAGTGTTGAACTCATTGGTTCAGGAGACAACTTCCTGAACACAACACCAATGGCTCAGATACTAAGATCAACAATGGGACCTCATGAAACTGAAATCTTCTGAAGTGCAGGGGACACTGTCTTTAGGACAAAACAACAGCCTAAAGAGTGTGGAAAGATCTGCATGATCCTACATCTGATAGAGGGCTAATATCCAAAATACATAAAGAAGCCAAGAAGCTAGACATTGTGAATGCAAACAACCCAATTGAAAAGGGGCACAGAGCCAGAGAGTTCTCAAGTGAGGAATCTCTAAAGGCTGAGAAGCACTTAAAGAAAAGTTCAATGTACTTAGTCATCAACGAAATACAAATCAAAATGACTCTGAAATTCCATTTTACACCCATCAGAATGTGTAAGATCTAAAACTCAAGTGACATCACATGCTGTTGAGGATATGGAGCAAGAAGAACACTCTTCCATTGTTGCTGGGAGTACCAACTTGCACAACCACTCTGGAAATCAATTTGGCAGTTTCTTAGAAAATCGGGAATAGTTCTAACTCAAGACCCACCTATACACTCCCAGGCATATACCCAAAAGATGTTTCACCATACCACAGGCAACTTCCTCAACTGTATTCATAACAGCTTTATTCATAACAGCCAGAAACTTGAAACAACCCAGATGTCCCTCAATGAAGAATGGATAAGGAAATGTGGTTCATTTACACAATGGAATATTACTCAGCTATTAAAAGGAGGACACCGTGAAACTTGAACGCTAATGATTAGAAACTGAACATGTCATCCGGAGTGATGTAACCCAGACCCAGAAGGACAAACCTAGTATGTATACACTTATAAATGGATATTAGCTACAAAGTACAGGATAACCATGCTATAATCAACAGACCCAAAAAAGCTAAATAAGGATGACTCAAGGCAGGATGCTTGAATCTCATTCAAAAGGGAAATTCAAAAAGTTGAGTGGAGGGAGGGAACTGATGGGGAGAGGATTGGGGATAAGAACAGGGCAGGGCACAGAGGGAGGGGAAAGGAGAAAGTTGGGTTTGGGCAATGCATCTCTGGCATGAAGGAGACTGGGGGTGGGAGGCTCCAGCGAGTCTCTTAGAGTGATGCTAGCTGAGCCTACTAGCAGCTGGGGTTGGAGAGACTGACATACCCATGTCCTGTAGGTAGAAAGGATTTTCACTAGGGGAAGGGGGACACTAACCAACCCACAAAACCTTCATCCCAAAACTTGTCTTACTTACAAGATGTTTAGGGATAAAGGTGGAGCAGAGATTGAAGGAAAGTACAACTAATGACCGGCTGAACTTGAGACCCAGCCCATGGGACAGAGCATTGTTAATTATATTCTATGACTCGCAGACAGGACTCAATGTAAGTGTCTTCTTCTAACAATTGGAGCAGAGGCTATCTCTTACTCTGTTGCCTGACTTTGGATCCCTTTCCCCTACATGGGCTGTTTTTTCTGGCCTCAGTGGGTGAGGATAAACTTAGTCCTGCTATTTCAGGGCAGAGTGGTACCCAAGGGGTTGGCTACTTCTTCTCTGAGAAGGGAAGGGAATTATAGGAAGAGGGGCATGTGAGGTGGCACTAGGAGGAGAGGAGAGAGGGAGGGGCTGTGATTGGGATGTAAAGTGAATAAACAAATAAACTTAAACCAAAATATGGTAGATGCTTACCTTAGAAACAATGGCCAAGCTGACTGCTGGCCTCAATACTTTTCCTCACACAGGTGTTCTCACACCTACAACTAGTGCACCTACAGGTCACAACAGACACTCACACACAAGTTGGGCACACACACCCACACACACAGATGCACTCACAGTCACCCCCAAGTATACCAACACACACACACACACACACACACACACAAAGGTACTCACACACTCAAGTAAACTTAAAACACAACATACACACACACAAACACACACATACACAAAGGTACTCACACACTCAAGTAAACTTAAAACACAACATACACACACACACACACAAAGGTACTCACACACTCAAGTAAACTTAAAACACAACATACACGCACACACAAACACACACACACACACACACACACACAAGCAACCCTCCACACAAACAAACACTGACCTAGACACACATACACAAGCTACACACAAATCAATCAAATGCAAAATCCACACACTGCTCACTAGATCCACCAAAATCACCAAAGTCTCCACTCCACCACCACTCTAACGCACTCAAGGAAATCCAGGCCTGGCTACAGCTTAACATCTGTTGGCTGGACCGCCTCACAATAGCTCCTCATGAGGTCACAATAGGACATGTCCTTGCATGGTTGGGAAGGACTCCAAGGCTCTGGCTTAGGTTGGCTATGGGGAGCCTTTAGGCTTTTATAAATCAAAGCCTGTAGGATGATTTGCTGTCCTTAGTTCTCTGAACATTTGCTGTGCCTCCTCCTTTAAAGTCCTTATGTCTACCTTCCATGGGTCCCTTTTGCATTCCAACTGAAGGGTTTAAGAAGATGCTACAGAGATATATATATGTGTGTGTGTGTGTGTGTGTGTGTGTAATCTTCTCTTTAAGACCTAGGTGGCTGCTGCCTTTCTGACATTACTGTAGCCACTTTGTTTTAATACCAGTCACCAGCTATCTTACATTATTACAGAAGACCTTTCTCATGCCCAGCTAATCATTAACTACATATTGCACTAAGTTGTGTGGTCTGTTGTTCCTGGAAATTACCCTAACCTGTGCCCTCCTTTAGGGCCAATCATAGTTAAGGTCAGTTAGAACTGCTTAGTATGCTAGCAACAATAACCTTGGACCCAAAGCAACCACCCAACTGCCTGGGAAGACTTTCGGCACCTGTGTATGAGCTCTTAGTTGCTAAGAGCTTCTGTGGTTTTGCTTTTCATACTGCAGTCCTTGGAAATAGGGTTGCAGTCTCTACTCCCCTGTGTGACATGTGTCCCTGACCAATCAGGGCCAGGATATATGTTCCATAAACAGTCCCTGCTTGACTGAAATGGCTGTCTGGTTTGTGGGGTGATTCCTGTACTGCTCATAAGACATAATAAAGAAGCTTATTACCACCTGTAGGGTGACAGGAAGATGCCTTCCTCACAGCTTCCAAGGCTTTTGATTCTCATCTGCCCTGCAAAGTGTGAAGTCCCGATTTTGAACCCATGCGAAAGTTGAGCACACACCTGTAATATCAGAGCTTTTAGGAAGCAGGAAAAGCAGGAGAGACAGAAATTTGCCTGGCAGCTTGTCGTTCAGGCAGCCTGCCATGTGCAACATCAAACCACACACCTAGTTCCAAACAAGGTAAGATAAGGTCTGACAAAAATGTCCTCTAACCTCCACACACATGGTGGGACACATCCATAACAGTGTACATACAAGATTGCTTCATTCTTTTCTCTCTCTCTCTCTCTCTCTCTCTCTCTCTCTCTCTCTCTCTCTCACACACACACACACACACATGCACACACACACACACACACACACACACCACACCACACACATTCCCACAAACACAAACTTACACTCACACAGACACACAGAATGGGTGAGTATACACAACACTATACAAAAACAACAACACAAACATTCTTTATGAACTATGATTCTCTAGTAAAACTTTCCTTCAAAATTGAGGAAGAAAACTAAGAAACTGCCACAGATGAAGACTGATTTAAAGGATTTCAGAGTCTCAAGAAGAAATAAAGAACAGGTGATCCCTGGACAATCCCCAAAGGCAAGGTGAACTTCTGCTTCCTCCAAGATGTGAGAGATGCCGTGTCACATGACCCAAACAGCAGTGCCACCGAGGCTCATGTACACAGACATCTCCTTCACTGACATCAGTAACTGAAGAAGTTGGTCAGGGCTGTCAAAATAGCAGTAATACAGTCCACATAGGAATGGTGGTATTTTAGCATTTTCGGTATGATCTCCATGGTAACAAAGAAAAAAAAGAACCAAACCCCAGATTAACAGAAAGGAAGAGAAAGTCAAGCATTTCTTTACAAAAAACCCAACACAGCACAAAAGGCAATAATCAGGGAAGAGAGACAAAGCTGTAAGGCTAATGAAGAATACAGGAATGCTTCTTTGGTGGCTAGTGCATGTTATCTCTCTCTCTCTCCTCTCTCTTCTCTCTCTCTCTCTCTCTCTCTCTCTCTCTTGCTCGCTCACTCGCTCTCACTCTTGCTCTCTCTCTTGTTCTGTCTTTCCCTCCATCCATCCCTCTCTCTCTCTCCATCCTTCCATCCCTCCCCTCCCCCTCTTTACACACAGAGGTTGGCAGGTTTTTATAGAAAACCAAGTCCATCCTGAGTGTAGGGCTTACTTTAAGACACTAAGGTCCAACAGTGGAACAGGTGTGTGTGATGACAAGGAGCTCTGTGTTCCCTCGGACCAGAAGGAAGAGAGTGGCTGTGCTGACACAGTTAAAATAAATTCTCAATCACAGTCTGTGACAGCCAGGTCACAGGACACAGGCAGCTGTGTTATTTGTGAGCACCCAGTGCAGCCAGAAGCTAACTATTGAGCACTGACTGGCCCAAACCCCAAAAGGGTCTCTGTTTTTCAGAGTGCTGGGGGCAGTGCAGTGTGTAGCGCTTTCCTTTTGAAGACTCTTCTGGGGTTTTGAGTCCCCTGTAGAGGACCCTCATGTCTGCAGACACTAAGCCTGGGAGGAAAGATCCTCATGTGTAGAGTTCATTGAAAGGCCTGAGAGCAGAAAAGGAAAGAAACAGCAAAATGTGCCCCCTCTGCTCACTGTGGTTCAGTTTCTGCCTTTGCAGCTGAGCTCAGGTGCCCTGCAGTCCTCCCTAGCCTGAGTCAGTGATCTCAAGTTCAAATCCCAGCCTCCCGGTTTGTACTCCCAAACCCAGCACAGTGTCAAGCCATGGGAGATGTGAACACTATCTAGGCCTTGCTGTTTGCATCTGAGTGGTGCTGTTGAGCACCAGAAGAAGCAAGGGCTACAAGGTCATGTAGAGTACTGACAGGCACTGGGCTACTAGTGACTATTAAGTCACCCTTCACCCCCACCAAGGTGTTCAGGGACATGCAGCCTTGAGCTAACCTTCCTCCCAACCTCGATTTTCTGATCCCTCTAGCTCTATATTTTGGTTCTGCAACACCTCCTAGCCTCTCCTCAGACAGTTGTATCTCTGAAAGAGAAGGTAAATGGCCTGTCGCTAGCCCCTCCTATCAAAGATGTCCTTTCTAATACAGAGTGGCACCACAGAGACTGGAACAGAAAGAGACCGCCCTTCACGGTGGCATGGTCAGAGCAACAGGGTTTGCTGGTTCCCTGAGCAGCGGCCCTGAGTCCATGTGAGCACTGGATCCTGGAGACCTGCATTCAGAAGGAAGATGGGACAGAACGAGTGAGACTCCTCGGCATGCTCTCCATCCTGTCCTTAATTCACCCAGTGCCACAGGACAATCAGAGACACATTATTGACTTGTATTAGACCTTTATATGTTGTTTCCAGTTAGAAAGGAGACATTTGTGTTGTCTCAAGCATTCTGTCAAGCATTCTGGTTGACTTAATGTACCATTGGTCAGGAAGGTGGTGTGGTGCACAGCTGAAAGCCTAAGTACCCAGTCCCCAAGCCTGCAGTATCCTGTGGAACTGGGAATGTCCCCATTCTGCTGTGCTGGCACAGGCCACTCACAGTGCTAGAAGGGCAGAAAAACATCCACTAAGTTCACAACACAGAGAGGTAGGTGCTCAAGTCTCCTCTGTAGCCTACACCTCCTGATTCCTCGGCCACAACATGGGCTGCAAGCAAGAAACACCCTAATTTGCTAACATGGCATTCAGAGGGTTCTTCCCACGGATATGATATCCATTGGCCTCGTGCTTACTATTATGCCTATTGGAGTGGACAAGCCAGAGTGCCTTACAGCATTTACATCTGCATACCATGCTCTGCCTTTCCATACTCCAGGGCCTGTACCTCTTCTGAGTCCTCAGTTCACTTCCCTGAGATGTGGCCTTGGTGTTCCTTCTACACAGGCAGTAGCCCTGTTGTGAAGTAGCCAAAAGACCAGACCACAGTTGAGTGTAACACAGAGGGTAGTCATGCCCAAGCCTATCATACCCTGGCTGCACAAGCCTCCTTTAAAAAACTCTTCATGCTTTTTGCTGTTCCTATATACATGTGTGCATGGCAGGCATATGTGTAGAGAGAGGTGTGTATACATGTGTGCATTTATGTACAAATGGCACGTTTGATGTGCACAGTGTATATATGTCTGTGATATATGTAATGTGCATGCACATCTGACATGTGATGTGTATGATGTGTGTGTTTATGAATATGGTGTATTTATGATATATATGTAATATATATGTTTATGTAGTATATGTGTGTGTGTTTGTGTATGTGTGTTGTGCACTGTGAACATCTGATGGGGTCCTTTAGTTCTCATACTAGCTGGCCTGCTGCAGAAAGGAAACAGGCCTCCCCAGGAGAGTCTAAGTATCCAGCCGTCCAGGGATGGGCCTGCACATGAACATAGTCTGGCCAGAAACACCCTCCAAGCTCTTAATGAAGAACATTCTCATTCCAGAGGAAGCAAGAGAATACCAAAAAGAAGCCAGAAAGCAAACTGAGCTTTCATCACAGAAAATTCTTATATGGAAAGCCCCATTTCCCTGAGAATGAGATGTTTAAGTCCCCACTGCCTGCTCTGGAACCAAACCCACTCCCCTGCTGAAAGTTGGGGCATTCCTGTAATCTCCCTACCCTTAAGAGGTTTGTCCTCTGCCAGAGCTGCCCATGACTGCATCTTAAACTGTACAACTTAGCTAAACTTGTAGACTAACCCGCAGAAGTCAAGGAAATGTGAGTCTTCCTCCCTGGACTTCATTCAGCTTTTATCTGAGCGCTTGTGTGAGAATGAGAGTGGAGAGGCTGCCTGGTGGCGTGAGATGCTCCAGTCAGAAAAGACAGAAGAGAGACACAGGCAAAGGGCTCTGTGGGTGTTCTGAGGACTGATCTCCTCATGCCCTGCAGAGATGCTCAGGAATGGGCTCTGCAGCTTTGGTGAAATTTAAGCATCTGGGGAGGAAAGCCTATGTTGTGGTCTGTGGGTGGGCCCAATGGGATCAGAAGCTTCCTAATGACATGATCAAGAAGGGTCAGATAGAAGTGAATGACTGGGACTGGGGTGTGGCTGAGCCATACATCACTGCTTGGAGTATAGTTATTTTCTCACTACAAAAATATGGCCTAGAGCAGCTGAGGGAAGGGAGGGGGCTTGCTTTGGCTCATGGTTTGAGGGAACACAGTCTAGAAGAGAAGACGCTGTGATGGGAGCATGAAGTGGTGGGGCAGATGGTGACCACAGTCACCAAAGAGTGGCTATGGAGTGCTGGTGTTCTCTTCCCCTCCCCTTCTCCCCTTCAGGGTGAGACACTAGCCCATAGAATGGTGCTGCATTCATTGGAAGAGGGGGGCTCTTCCCTCATCAGTTAAGCCTCTCTGGATACATCCACAGACCTTGGCCAGAAGTGTGCATCCTAAGTGGGTCTACATCCTGTCAAAAGGACAATCAAAATTAACCTTCACATTTAATATGGACATTACAGAAAAAAAGGGAAAGAAGGAAGAAAGGAGAGAGGGAAGGAGGGAGGGAGAGAGAGAAAGAGAGAGAGAAGAGAAGAGAGAGAGAGAGAGAGAGAGAGAGAGAGAGAGAGAGAGAGAGAAAGGTAGTGAGGGGGAGGGAGAGATAGAGGGGGAGGGAGAGAGAGATCTAGAAATACAGCCCCTGTTGACTTGATTTCAGACTTCATACTTCCAGAACTGTAACTTATAAACTTATGTTGTTTTTAAGCCACTACTTTGTGGAGATTTTAAAATATCAGGTGAAAGGTTTTGAATGGGGGGGTCCTTGGGAGGGACACCTAAATGGATCACTGTGATGTGAAGAACTTTTCATAGAAGTTACTAATGCTATGGAGAGACAAAGAGGGAAAGGCATTGCTGTGGCTTCAAGGATCTTTCAGGACCCAGCAGCAGAGACAGACTGTGTGGTGGTGACTTGGAAGAGAGGAAACTAGGGACTCACGGCAGAAGTGGGGGTATCTTCTTCTGTTTTCTGAAGATAGGGGATGTCTCACAGTACAAGCCTAGGGCCAAACTTTCCAGTTCCTAGGCAGGAGGCAGGGAAAATGGTGGGAATAGAATGTCTGACTTCTAATACGCCCTGTGATGTAACCTGATGTCCCAGTGAGAGATCCTGATACTGGGAACTCTGTCAGCTAGGGTCCCAGAAACAGGGACTCAGTGGGATGCTTGTCAGTATCTGCAAAAGGGCAGTGGTGGCATCTGCAGATATTGCGGTCTGAGCAGCAATTGAGTCTCACATGACATTCTTATAGCATGAATAAAAAACTGATACAGTATGCAAAATATTAGAGAATCAACAACTGACACTGTGGTCAACTGAAGTGAGACTTAAATGGTTTCTTTAGAGTCAGAAAGACCCTAACGAGCCCTCGGTGTCTGTCAGCTTAGCACCTTGAGTTGTAACTACAAAAAGTGGGGGCAGGGGCCAGGTGAAGGTGGTGTGTTGGTGATGGGGTGGGGTATGTGTAAAACTGTCTCCTCTCAGGTCAGATGACTGTACAGAAATGCTCTAGGTAGTTAGTGAGTGAGTGTGTGTGTGTGTGTGTGTGTGTGTGTGTGTGTATGTGTGTGTGCACATTTGTGTGTATGTAGAGCCCAATCTACCCAGGCTTTGGGGATGATTTGATTTCTCTACAGTGTGACCATCACTGCTTCTCATTTGGAAGATGGAAACAATTCTTCATACACAGTAGTAATACTGACATGAAAGTCTGCTGTGGAAAATGCTATAGCCTCCATTGGAGACTGACTTTTCAAGCTTCGAGGACCTTTGAATAGCCAAATTGAACTCTTCAGTGTGAGGGAAGTTGTTGAGCTGCTGGGGAGCCATGTGAGTCAGGATATGGAGCACTCACTTCCTCAGCAGGTCAAGAAGAGCTGAGGCCTAGCAGGCTCCTGTTAATGACTTGTCTATCTCCACACACAGGTGATGGTTTTAAGAAACCTGTTCAAACTGGCTCTTTTCTATGTGGGAGCAGATAAGGAGAAAAAGTTGGCTTAGATCTCTCTGGTGGTATATATTTCTGTGCCATCATGGACCAAGCTACTTTCAAAACTCACCTGCAGGGTTGAAGAGGGTTGAACCACTGCTGTAGACATCCCACTTAATGGAATTCCATTTTTGCTTCTCACTTAGTTCTGTGGTCCACATGCTGATGTCTATTTGGAGTGCCTGGTTTTATAAGATATGTACACTAAATGTTCCTAAACAATGACTATTATTCTTTACTGGCCTTGGGCTTGCTCTATGTTAGATGCTAGTGGGTTTTCTTCATTGTTAGTTCTAGCTGTGGTTTTGATGGCAATGCAAAGTTGGGTGAATGCCAGCCACTGCAGCATTCCTAGAGGGAAACACTGCTGCTCTCTCTGTTGGAGACATCAATGACTTCATTAACTTGCAGAGAAACCATGCTGGCCAGGGTTTTCTCTTCTGACATCTGGAGACCAAGATGGAGAAAGTGCTCAAAGGGCCTCAGACTCCTTATCTTCAAACACAGGGAGCTCCAGTTCCTAGAAAGCAGGAGACACAGCTGGCAACTGATGCATCGCTGAGGAACCAGAGTAAATGTAATCAATTTGCGGGCTTCAAGAGGGCCCAGGGAGTGGTCCTTTGTCACCTGGCCCAAGAAACTGCCTTTCCCACAGGGGACTCACTGTTTCTCAGAGGAATGTTCTCCTCACAGGATTTTACCCAGCCCAGGAAGGGCTGTGGCTGAAATGGAGCTTTTGATCTTTTAGTCACAAAAACATAAGAAAAAAAGGTGAATCAGTTGTTTGAGGCCTCATGGAAAAAAAAAAAGTGAATCAGTTGTTTGCATCCATTTGGACCTCAAGAAATTAAGCATCCACCCGGTCTTCCATCATCCATTATCTCGTTAACTTCAGGAATTTAATGAATGTGAGCTCCTTTCTCCCTTTTAATTCATCCAAGGGACCTCAAGACATTATTACATGGTCTTCTTTCCTGTTAACCATTTATCCCACAGATGTTTCAGTCCTATATCCCATGCAGTTAGCAAACAGTATTAACCATTACACTCTCTGACCATTCATCTATCCACCTCTCCACCCACCATCCATCCATTCATCAACAATCCATCCATCACCTATCTCTCCATCATACATCCATGCATTTACCATCCATCCATCCATCCATCCATCCATCCATCCATCCATCTGTCCATCATACATACATCCATCATACATCCATGCATCTACCATCCATCCATCAATCCATGCATCATTATCCACCATTCATTCATCCACCCACTCACCCACCAGTCCATCATCAATCCCCTGATCAATTCATCCTCTATCCAAGCATTTATTACTCAGTCCCTCCCTTCTTCACACTGTCTATCCACCCATCCATTCTCTGCCTTGTTCCAATACAGGGGCAATTACTGTTACAGAGTTTCTTGATACCTAATGAGTAGAGAATGAAGTTGAAACTGAACAAAATAGACAACAGAGAAACGGGAAAAAGAAAATGAAAGCAATGTGAAGTCAAGTTGATCCTTTATTGGAAATCTTCCATTAAATTGAAGAGCAATAAAAAGAGAGAGGGAAGAGTCAAAACACAGTTCACTGTATTTAAAAAATAAGTCTCAAGCAACATAATAGTAACAATTAATAAAGCATGCAACTGGTGGGTTAATATTTATTTATTTATTTTTGAGACCACGTCTCACTATGTAGTCTATGCTGTCCTCAGACACACAGAGCTTCACCTGCCTCTGTCTCCCAAATGTTGGCATTAAAGGGGTGCAACACTGCACGCAGTGATTGTGAGTTAGGAGACATTAGAACTAACAACATCCACCGAACCTGTGTAGGTTTATAACTGGCACCCATTGTAGGGTTATTGTGGGATCCTCGTGCCGCTCGGGGAAGCAGGACAGGAGACGTTGAATACACTTACCCAATGTTGCTACTGGGCAGGTGCCAGCCTGTGGGAAGCCACAAGACACTGATCTGTGTTGGGGAAGAGCAGTCTATGCCACAGGACACGGCCAGAGCTGACTCGGGGTTCCTGGGCCTGCAAGGGGGCCCAGGCTGTGTGGTCTCAGGTTCCTGTGCATCCAGGCGCCACTGAGATACTGCAGAAGAGCTGAGAACAAAGTGGGGGTCATTGGGCTGGATCTAGCCTGCGACCAAGGGAAAAGGAAGGAGCTCTGGCAGGTCCCCAGGGGAGAGTTCTTGGCTTGACTGAGGTAGACTACAGGCTTGGTTGTGGAGGTGGATGGCAGCTCAGGGAGGCCTTCTAGGGGAGATTAGATGGTGACTCTGTAGAGAGATTAGATGGTGGCTCTGTAGGTTAAGGGCTTCTCTATGGCTCCCCATGGTGGATCCTGATGAAGAGAGACAGTCTGTGGTTTTAAGGAGTTTATTGTAAAGGTCTAAAGTAGAGGAGTAAAGCCATGCCCCACTTCTCAGAGTGGGCCTGAGATTAATACTTTTTGCATGGAGGAATATCTGGGAAGAAAAGGTTATTGGCTAAGCCTCCAGGCCTTTAGGTACCTCATTATAATGGAGATCTGTCCTGAGGCTCCATGACCTGTGGTCATGGCCTCTACCTGTGGAGGGGAATGGGGCATTACCTTTAAGTGACTGGTGGCCACAGATCTATGGAGGGCTGTGGCTAGTAACCGGCCTGGTTTCATGGGAGTCAAGCAAAACGCTTACCATTTCTTCAGGGTGGCCAGGGCTTCAAGCCTCCCCAACAAGGAACTAGAGTGCCTTCCAAGGTCCCACAGCCAATGATTCTGCTCCTGGCCCATGTCACATGCCTGTGCTGCTGTTGGGGAACCTGACACCCTATCCCAGTTGGCTACTGTCTATCTCCAGATGTTTGACTGGATTGTAACCTTTGTGGAGGAGTACATCAGAGAGAGAAGTTGTCCTGGTTTCTTTTCCTGTTGTGATGAAAAAGCCCTTGGCAAAAGCAACTCAGGGAACAAAGGGTTTCTTTCAGCTTCAGTTCTAGGTTTGTCCTCCATGGTAAGGAAGTTTGGAAAACTTAGTTACACTGAAATCACAACTAGGGAACAAAGAGAGACAGATGGATCCACACTCCTACAGCTTCCTTTCTCCACTTACATAGTGAGCTGACATCCTCAACCATTGAAACTTCTTTGGAGATGGCTGTTTCTGTGCCAAGAGATGTCCTCCATATCTGAATCAAATACTTTGAGTGAGTTTACAGAGCTTCCTCTGGGCAGAAGGGGTGTTTGCAGGGCTTCCAGGGAGTGTCATGGACACTGCCCAGTTGCTGTGGGTTGGGCCTGTCAACATAACCTATGTATTCATTCACAAGCACATGCTGTTGATCATTGTATCAGGCACTGAGTCTTCTTAGGGGCAGAACACAGATGAGGCCCCTATGTTCCTGCACATTGAAATTCTACTGGAGGGAGGTCCATAGGGCATTCCTTAAATCTCTCAGGACTGACAGGAGGGGGCTGCTTCTGAGCAAAACCTTTTCACATTGGCAAATCAGTTGGCGCTGCTGAGCGTCCAGCCAGCCTGGCAGTGCCTGCTCAGGAAAGCCTCCAAGGAGAACTGGCTTTACAGACCAGGGTTTCAGGAGCTGTGCTTCGGATATAGAGTCAAGGCCATGCTTAGAGTCATTCTGACAGGGTGGGAAAGTTTGCACTTCCAGGGCCTGGTGTGTCTCTCCACTAGTTCTGTCACATTAGCCTAACTGGCCATTGCTTGGGAAACCAGCCCTGCTAACACCACATCATCCCCATGGCTGGTACTAACTCTTTCCTGGCTTGTTCATCAAAATCCTGTTAGCTATTATCTGAAATTATTTATTACTGTGTTTATAAAAAGATAAGGGAGAAAAGGAATATGTATTGGTGAAGGTGCAGTCAGGTGTGGGGAAGGGTGTGCCTCAGAGGGCCGGTACTAAGGCATCATTTCTCCCTGAGGAACCAGCCATATGATCATATAGTATAGAATAGAGTTTATTCAGGGCATGAGGAGGGGAGTCAGAGGGTAGTAGAGACAGAAAAGGCAGAGAGAGAGAGAGAGAGAGAGAGAGAGAGAGAGAGAGAGAGAGAGAGAGAGAGAGAGAAGGAAGTAGAGAAGTAGTGGCTGGCCAAGAGCACATGGAGAGGGAGCGGGACAGGAATGGGGAGAGGTGGGGAAGGGGTGAGAGAACAGAGCTGGACCAGGAAAACAAGAACAAAGGGAACAGAGGGGGCAGGAGCCCTTTTTACAGTGAGTCAGGCACACTTGACTGTTGCCAGGTAACCATGGGGCAGAGCTTAGACAAAATGCTAACACTTATCTCCTAGTAAACATCAACAACTGAAAAAATGGCCAGTTATTGTTGAGTTTTAGATGGTGGTGGTGATGGTGGTAGGGTGTTCCAAAAGGCACTGAAAGATTACTGGGGACTAAGAAGTTTATTAATGGCATGGATACATAGAGAAGCAACTGCATGATAGTCTCCAGAGAGAAATGCAAGTCCATAAGGCAGGAGAAGACATCTCCTCTTGGTCCTCTGAAGGTAGGCCGGGTTTCTCGGTGGGTCTGCCCCAGGCTCTCAGGTTCGCAGGCTGAAGGGAGGGAGAGAGGTGGGAGCAGAATGTGAGCACCATCGGTATCCCTTTTGATGTTAATTCACTTCCCAGGTGAGACGCACACACGCACACGCACACACACACACACCCCATCCCCTCCCCCAACTCTGTACCCACAGTGGGGCTGTCTGTTAGCTCTGGACTCATGGACAACATTTCAGTCAGGGCTATTGCTGCAGATACTGTGACCTGTGTGAAGCCAACCGCGAACATCACATTCTTACAGCTATTCTCCTCAGAATGCCTTCCCTGTGAACTCCTAGAGGAAGCACATTCCAGATTTATCAGCATGGAGAATTTCCTGAGACTTCCTGCCTCCCTAAGGATCTACTGAAGAGAGGGACTTGGCCAGGTTCTTCTGAATCTGTGAGAACTGCTGCTGCCTACAAGAACAGGGACTTATGGCCAGTGTCCTCTGGATAGTGGTGTCTGCAAATGCTTTGCCAAAAGAGTATTCTCTGCAAAGGGAAGTCTAGGCAGGCAGTGTCTGCAGGTCTCCAGACCGTGTCTGCTTCACAGCTTGCTAACATGGCATGTTCAGAACCAAGTTTCAGAATCTAGGAGTTTCTTAAATGCTGATTTGTTTAATTAAAGATCTTAATGGTCATTCTTTACAAATCTAGAACCAGGCAATAATTTAGTCTGCAAAGTAGAATGTGTCCTCTAAGTTGGCTTTTAATCGGTTAAACGAGAATTCCTTTATGACTTGACAAGCTTTCAGGGTCAATAACTTACATGTCTAACTTTATTTTGATGGAGCCTTGGCAAAAACTTCCTTACCATTTCAAGAACTTTCTCTCAGGATGAGTAATTCTTACTGGAGTGTCCCCAAAGTCTAGTTTAGAGTGCAGAGAGAAGAACCTCCTGTTAGACTTGGTTTTGCTGGCAAGGCCCCTCTTTCCAGTCTGTCTTACCCAGTGTATACCACAACCACCACACCCCACCCCCTGACCCTCTACTGCACTTAAGGAAGCCTCTTGCTTGCTTCTTACCTCCTAGAGAGGCTAAAGTCATCCCAGAACAGCCAACCCGCTGTGGAGATTGGCTCTCCAGTGATAGCAAGCTGTGGAATCAGTGGGATCAAGTCTCATGCTGGTTTCATCTTTGAAGTAAATCATACACATCTTTCAAAATCAAGATAATATTCTTCTAAAAATATCTTACTTTTATGTGGCTTTTTGCAACAGTGTTTATTTTAAACTTAAGATCACACCAAAGAAAGGAATGGATTTTTTTTATCATTATCAGAAAAGCACACAGAGTGTGGTTTTAAAGGAATCAGATGTTGGAATAGATACTGGGTTTGCATTGGGTCACATCTGGCCTCCTCGATGTGCCTCCATCTTCCTTCCATGTCTCTGTTTCTTTTCTGTGAATAAACACTCTGACAGAAGCTACTTAGCAGAGTGGGGTGGGTTCATTCCTGCTCACAGTTCTAGGTAACCGTTCCTTATTACAGAACAATCACATATGCAGGAGCAGGCTCATCTGGTCACATTGCAACCACAGTCAACAATAGAGCAGCTGGATTCCTGGACTACAGACATTTTTTCAACCTCATGGGTCAGCACAGAAAATAAACTCTGTAGAGGCTTTCTGTCACCCGTGGGCAAACAGTTTCAGGAAGGAGAGACATGGGTTATGGCTTCAGCATTTCCTTAGTACCAAGCCCCATACCTGACTCGTGTAAGGATTCATAGTCAGCGTTTCCCCCATGGCAGGCCCCTCAGTCTTCCTCAGGAGAGAGGCTGCCCCTTTCCTGTGTGCACTAATAAACACAGTCCCATCTGGTGAAGGTCAGACTCCTGTGTCTTTCTGTCTTCCATCTCTGTATTCTACCTTAAAACATAACAGTCAAGAAGCAGAGAGCAAGGCATGCAGCTAGCACAGTCCAGAAATCTCAGCAAATGACACATAGGGCCAGGCAAGACAAACTAAGGGACCAGCAAGTCAGATTCCAAGACCTTATGAATTTAACCCATGTCAGGCTTTCAGAGGGTGAACAAACTCGAAGACAGAAGGTGCATAAGTAGGATGGGTGGGGGTGGGGATGCGGTGGAATTCCCACAGCTGAGTAAGACCCACAGGAGTCTGGACACGGTGGCCCAGCATATTAAGCTATGTGCTGGCGAAGACTAAATCCTGCTTCATTTGTTTTAACTGTGTAATAAGGTAAACTTCAGTTTCTGTGTGTGTGACATTTTTATTCAACAGACAGAATCTTAAATTTAAATGTGGGTGTTGGGTGTGGTGAGAAGTATCTGTGTTATCTGAGAGCTTCGGTAACTAAGAGCAGGTGAAGCACAGAATGAGGACTTGAGCACTAGTGTGCTCTTGGGACAAGAGAGTGTCCATGGGACAATCACAAGTATGAAAACCCCAAGAGAGAGGCAAATCCTCAGTGAGAATTGGACATCCCAGGGGAGGGGAGGGGAGGAGACCCAGCAGTGATGGAAGTGGTGGGAAGATCCTGGGACTGCAGAGGGCTTTCTCCAATGGAGGTTGACACTATAACCCCTGGGCAAAAGAGAAGACAGTGCTCTGACTGTGAATAGCAAACAGTACAGACAGACTGGTTAACACTTGATAATAGCAGCTTACCAGATACTTTGGGGCTGTGACCACACAGTGCTTTTCAGACCACCCTAGGATCACCTCAAGAGAGACAAGTAGGGGTCCATTCCAATATGGAACCCTGAGGAGGGAAAGTTAAACAAAATAGTTAGAGCTGTTCTGCTATTTAGACTTAGCGATCACCTTTGTTGCTGTAAGAGTTCTTGATTGTGGAGTGCATTCAATGGGCTGGGTGCTTTCCCACGTACTTATGAGCTTCATTTTTAGAAGAAGCTACAATGTAGATTAAGTTTTTAATTTATATTGCTTAATTAGCTAATTCTTTGACTGAGTACACACACACACACACACACACACACACACACACACACACATTACACAATTAGCAAAAACAAAGGACTCATAAGGAACAGTGTGTGTACAGACTGCCAACACCAGGGAGTCCCACAGGGAACTCGGTGCTGACATAAAGGGCGGCAGGCCCCGCTGGTGCTCTGCTTGTACTGGATGATGCTCCCTTCATCCCCACACAGCAGAGCCACATCCTTTGGAGAGAAGTGCACATCAGTGCACACTGCTGCTCTGCTGTCTTAACGATTGCATAGAATCCCCTTCTACAAATGAGCTATAATTTATTCAGCCAGACCCCTTTAAGTAACGTTTGGATGGCTGCCAATCCTTTGCTTTTAAACCCCATTGTGCAAGGGATACCATGATTTCACAAATGGTCAACTGCCCAGACTCAGCTTCTCAAATCCGATTCCTGAAGATCCCTAGACCACCTCATGGGGTTTGCTTTCCCAGATCCAGTCCTAAGCAAGGCCATATTTTCTCTCCACAGATATCATCTAAAACAACAGGTCGCAGTCTGCAGACAGGAGTAAAACTGGGACCCAGCTGTCTCCTTAGGCCACTCATTGAACATATTGTAATATGTAAAACAGTGCTCTCTTCCCACCGATTTCTAACAGTGTAATTGCCATGTGATGGAGTTATTTTTATTGTATAATGTAGGAAATATTTTTTCAATTTCTCATTTTAGCAAGCTAGGGAAATGAATAGCTTACTCAGTAAAGTCTTCACCTTGTAAGTCTGAAGACCTGAGTTCAATCTCTAATACACATATTAATAAAACAAAACAGCTGGGTGGGGGTAGAGCTGCCTTTAATCCCAGCACTCAAAAGGCAGAGGCAGGCAGATCTCTGTGAGCCTGAGGCCAGCCTGGTCTACAGAGAGTATTCCAGGACAGCAATGGCTACAAGATGAACCATGGAGAGAGGGAGAGAGAGAGAGAGAGAGAGAGAGAGAGAGAGAGAACAAGAAGAGGAGAAGGAAGAGGAAAAGAGAAAAGAGAAGAGAAGAGAAAAGAAGAGAAAAGAAGAGAAAAGAAGAGAAGAGAAGAGAAAAGAAGAGAAGAGAAGAGAAAAGAAGAGAAGAGAAGAGAAAAGAAGAGAAGAGAGATACAAGCATAGTAATGCACACTTGCAATCCCAGCATTGGCAAGATGGAGCCAGGCAAATCCCTGGGTCTAAATGGCCAGCCAGCATAACATACTAGTCAAGCTCAAGGTCAGCTCTAGGTTTCAACAATAAAAAGTGGATTGTGTCAGAGGAATAACTCCTAAGTTTGATCTCTGACCTACGTGCGCACGTACACACACACACACACACACACACACACACACACACACACACACACACACACACACTTGTACAGTTGGGAACGCATGTCTATATATGTGTTGGTGCCAGGTCTTTGCCATATCTCTCTAGATAATGCGTGGGCTCCCTGATTTTCAGATATTCTCTACGTATCAGCTGCCGTGAATTCTCTGCCCACTTCTCCCACACTGGGCCTTTTCTGGTCTTCTCATTGTATTCTGACATTTTTTTCAAGGACTGGAAGTAAAAGGCCCTTCTGGCCATTTGAGTCACAAATTGAGCTGGCTGGCCAGTTGGCCAACAAGCCTGTGTCCTTGCGGGTATTAAACAGGGTATAGTATTGGGTGAAAGCTCTCATTAGCAGCCATGGTTGAGCTAGAAAGGAAGCCTCCCTGAGTGGCAGCTTTCCAAACACCCAGGCCCAAGAGTAGAGGGGATGACCAAGACCTGCCCACAGGTCTGCCATGTAGAGGGTTTGGAGTATAGAGACTTTTCAGTAAGATCAGGTCATCTGAAAACAACTTTCTCTTTTCCTATTTGGACACACTTTGTTTTGTTGTTTTGTTTTTAACATCCTGAACATCCTGGAACCTTCTGATCAAGAGTCTACCTCTGAGCATAGGGTTTCTCTGAAAGTAGAACACAGGTTCTGGGTTCTCAAGTCTCACACTGCACGTGGGAAAGGTCTCAATGACAACAGGAAAGGTCACAAAACTACTCAAGGTGACAGAGATAGATGTGGAACCAAAATCTTGATTTAAATTCTACTGCTCCTTCCAGTCTAAAATTAATGACTGAATTAATCCAACCAATCACTCGTATTTTAATTGAGTAAATGCTTCCTGCTTTGTTCTCTCATCAAAAGGCAAATGCTAACTTTTAAAAAATAAATTCTTTTTTTCTTTCCTGTGCATTGGTGCCTCTCCTGCATGCCTGTCTGCATAGATGTCTGTTTGAGGGTGGTCATGTCCCCTGGAGCTGGGGTTACAGGTAGTTGTGAGTTGCCATGTGGGTGCAGAGACCTGAACTTAGATCAGAAGCCAGTGCTCTTAGCCACTGAACCACCTCTCCAGCCCTAGACAGTAACTTTTTTTTTTTTTTTGTATATGAGTACACTGTAGCTGTCTTCAGACACACCAGAAGAGGGCATCAGATCTCATTACAGATGGTTGTGAGCCACCATGTGGTTGCTGGGATTTGAACTCAGGACCTCTGGAAGAGCAGTAGGTGCTCTTAACCACTGAGCCATCTCTCCAGCCCCTAGACACTAACTTTTTAAAGGGATCAGATGTCACAACATTTCCTAACAAGACATTGCACGTGCTACATTTCATGGAAAATGACATAGGACAAGTCACTAATGAGATCACCACAGCGACTCAGGCCCTTCATTCACCAAGGGGCCTTTCTGCTTCTTCCTCACACTCTAATATGAGAGTGTATGGAACGATGTACAGTGATTGCAGCCAACCTGAAGTTGTGACTTGGTTTTGTCAGCACATGTGAAAACAGATGTAACAATAAAGTTACAAGTGAGCTCAGCGGTGTTTCATCGACAGACCCTATTCCAAACCTGGATGACGTGGAGGACATTAGCCTGGGCAAGGATGTTCCCTATCCCCATGGCAACACATCTCACATGGTTAGAAGTAAAGTGCATCCCAGGAATGAGGAGAATGCTTTTAGATGACTTTATTTTCCCAAAGCCCCCAAACCATTCTCTAAACAGACAAGAATCGGCCATGTCAGCAAACGGGCAGCCTCGGAAAACCTGCGAGCTCTTGTCCTGTCTACTGATCAAATCAACATTCTCCAGTCCAGTGTTTGCTTCTGACTGTAGATGCAGGGTGACCAGCTCCTCTGCTGTCCTTAATGTCCCTGGCAGACTGTATCTGGAGCTGTGAGCAAAAAATAACCCTTTTACACTTACGTTTCCTTTGTCAGAGTATTTTCATCATTAAAACAGAAAAAGAAACCAAAACCTTCCTACCCCACGCCTGTTCATGGAATGGAAGAATTCGATATCAATACTGAAGGAGGAAGGAGTGTGACCTGGCTGCTGCATTGTGGGGGATGACATCATGAAAATGTACTGAGGGTTTCAGAAAAGCAACAGGGACAGATTTAAACATTTATGTTTGTTTTATGGGTACATGTGTTTTCCCAAATCCTGCCTGTATCTGAGTATTGCCTTTGAGCCTAGTGCCTACAGAGGGCAGAAGAGGGTGGTAATTCCCTTGGAACTGGAGTTACAGATGGTTGTGAGCTGCTAGGTGGCTGCTGGGAATGGAATGCAGGCCTCATCCGAGAACCTCACACAGTTCTTACCTGCTGAGCCAACTCCCCAGCCCCTCAAGGAAGGATTTTTAAACTTTCTAGCTGCAAAGAAGTGACTAAGAGCCAAGCATGGTAGTTCGCTCCTCTGCTCTCAGCAATGGGGAAGCTGACCCAGGAGGATTGCCAGGTACTTGCAGCCAGTTTGAGCTACATAGTTAGTTCTATGCTAGGTTATAGGGTGAGACCCTGTCTCAAAAGATAAACCAACCAGGCAAAGGAAACCATAAGATATTTGTGGAGGTCCGTAGGTTTACCCTGACTACTGTACCAGGAATACACATACGGAAGACCTAAGGAGAGCCTACGCTAAGTAGCAAAATCAGCTCTCAAAACCAGCCAACCAAGCTAAGGTCTGGGGACAAAGCTTAGTGGAAGAGCATGCACCAGGGTATGGAAGGGTCTGTGTTCCATCCCCATAAAAACAATCATCGGGTACCTAGAAATGTTGCCTGAGAAAAGACAAAAGAGAATCAGTGGCTTGTGGCTAAACAGCAGCAGCCCTCAGCTTCCGGTCACTAGGTAACTCACACAGAGCCCAGGCAGATGAAGTTACTCTTTTTCTTGCATCTATGAAGATTGCTAATTGCTAATGTAAGAGTCCCTACTTACAGGATGGAATCAGCAGCTTGCAAAAGCACCTGTGGTGTTTTTCTGCAGCTCCTCACTGGTTCAAGCTGGTTATGACAAGGCAGGAGCACATGACCCTGAAAATGAAGATGCTCTGAGAAATCACCACCCTGTGGGCAATAGAGGCATAGACAAGATGTGTGACTAAGCGGAAGAGCTGTCCAATGTGCCGGACGCTGAGGGCGTGGGGGCTCATTGCCTAGGTTTCCTTGGCACCATCTATTTACTTTCCTGTATCACAGAATTGCAGGAAGTTTTGTGCCTCTTGGAGCTGCGCTCTCAAAGAGGAGGTACACCTGGTGCTGTTTGTCAGCAGTGTCCACTTGTTTCTTTTCCCACTTATAAGAAGTGGAAATGTCACCATACATTAACCCATGGGAACAAGGCCTTATACAATAGAGGCAGAGACTAGAGCAGGTTGGTGGCCAGCACTAGGACTTGATGATATCACAGAATCTATGAAGAAGCAAGAGAGGATCTCCCCAGTCTCTGACTGTGGCCCTGTTGGCACCTTCAGTCCAGCCTTGTGCTTCTAGAGCTGTGGGAAGAAGGATGTCTACTGTCCTAAGTGCTTCAGGGTGGCCTTGTGGCAGCCTAGGAGGCTGTTTTAGAGCTAGAGTTGGGTAAGACTCAGAACTGTCTTAATAAAATAATAGGCAGGTTTGACCTCTCTTGTGACAGGATCCCTAGAGACAGATGTGGCTCCAGGAAAGTACACTGCAGCTTCCTGTGAGGAGACACCAGACCATGTTTCTTCAAGAGCATGCTCAGAACAACATGAAACAAGGTCCACCAGAGAGGAGGGGCCAGGCACAGCCCTCCTGTTGCTTTCTGCTGGGGTCATGGTGGCTCAGCTGTAACCGGACACTGCTCCTGTCCCCCAGCAGCTTGAGAGGAAGCTGCGAAGTCACGTTGGTAGTGAGAAAGACAAAATGGTCCTGTTGTGAGGAACTCCCTTCCCGCTGTGGTTCGTGCTATATATTAACCTTGTATGTGGAACCTCGGGAATCAGACTGAGGTGTGACAGTGGGAGTCTCTTGGTCATGGAGACCATGCTTCCTCACCATGATGGCAAGATGGGGAGATGGCTGTTTCCTTCCTGGTCAGAACCAGCCAGATAAAGTATGGCATATCTGTCCAGAGAGAATTCCAGACAAGGGGTAAAAAGACACTTAGCATTTTAAAGTACATGACAAATACTTCATGGACTGATTTATACCTACTGTGTATTAGTTTTTCTATTTGAAATTCAAAGTTAACTGAACATAGTTGCAGAGATGGTGTCTTAGTTAGGGTTTCTATCGCTTCAACAAAACACCATGACCAAAAAGCAAGTTGGGGAGAAAAGGGATCATTTGCTTACACTTCCATATCCCTATTTATTATTGAAGGAAGTCAGGATAGGAACTCACACATGGCAGAAACTTGGAGGCAGGAGCTGATGCAGAGACCATGCCGGGGTCCTGCTTGCTGACTTGCTTCTCATGGCTTGCTCAGCCTGCTCTCTCATACAACCCAGCACCATCGACTCAGAGATGGCACCACCCATAGTGGGCTGGGTCCTTCCCCACTGATCACTAATTGAGAAAATGCCTTATAGCTGGATTTCATGGAGGCATTTCCTCAACTGAGGCTCTTTTCTTTCTGATGACTCTAGCCTGTGTCAAGTTGACACAAAACCAGTCAGTGCAGATGGCTTACTCATTAACGACATTTGCTGTTCTTTCAGAGAATCTGTGTCTGGTTCCTTGCAGTCAAGTTGAAGAGCTCACAATGACTTTTAATTCCAGCTCTAGAGGATCTGACACCCTCTTTCTGGCCTTTGGGGAAACACACACACACACACACACACACACACACACACACACTCCATACAATTTTCTTTTGATGAATCCAGATTCTTTATCTAATTTTACTTTTATTTTATGACGGAAAATTTCTAGTGTGCAGAAACCTCAGTATGGATTTCATTAGAGATATTTCACTGTTTAGTATTATCTTTTGTTGTGTTGTATTGTATTGTGTTGTGTTGTATTATATCATGTTGTCTTGTATTGTGTTGATTTGTTTTGAATTGTGTTGATTTGTATTGTTGTGTTATGTGGTATTGTTGTGTTGTGTTGTATTAGATTGTGTTGTATTGTATTGTGTTGATTTGTATTGACTTGTGTAGATTTGTATTGTTTTGTTATGTGGTATTGTGTTGTATTGTGTGGATTTGTATTGTGGTGTTACGTGGTATTGTGTTGTGTTGTATTGTATTGTATTGTGTTGATTTGTATTGTTGTGTCATGTATTGTGTGGTATTTTATTAGGTTGTGCAGTATTGTATTGTGTTGTCCTGTTATATGGTGTAGATTTTTATTGTATTGTGTTGTATTGATTTGGTTTGTATTTAACTTTTGTTAACCTTGATTTCCTTTTCTTTCTTTCTTTTTTTTGTCAAAGATAGGGTTTTTCTATGCAGCCTTGGTTTTCCTGGAACTTGTTCTGTAGACCAAGTTGGAACTCACAGAGATCTGCCTACCTCTGAGACTTGACCTTCAATAACTGGATGAATGGAGACAAAAACACTTCCCTTCTTTATCTCCAAGATATATCACAGACTGAGGTGAGTCAAAGGAGACCCTAGTTTGCTGAGTTCTGGGTAACTTCCTTCTATAGCCCCAGGCCTTTGTCCTGATAAGTCATCAGAAGCACATGGGCTTGAAGCTCTGGCCTTGTCAATAGCTTGCCATGTGACTGTCATCACCATTTCTCCATGCATGCATCAGGAACGCAGTAGAGAAAGGCCTACTCTTCGCTTCTAGCATCAGAGCCCAAGTCCAGGCTCTGTTCCAGTTTACTCTGACACATATGCCCTTCATGCTAGATCTCCTGTGTCACAGCACTATTTTTTTTTTTTTTTTTTTTTTTTTTTTTTTTTTAGGACACACCAGAAGCCACCAAGCACTGGCAATGTAAAAGTGCTGAAGTGTGTTCCTGGTACTTCCCCCGATGAAAACCAAGACTACAGGGAACAAAGTTCCTCAAAGGCAGAGGGACAGCACTAGACACACTGCATTGCGGTCCCAGAAACTCATACTCTACATACAGTAGAGTGGAAAGTAAAGTTAGATAAAATAGTGTGGAAGCAGGACATTTGACAGGGCCACTTCTCCAGGACACAGTGCTCATTCCCTGGCCTGCTGTGGCTGCCTCGTCCCTGCTGTGCTGGTGCCTCTGAGGACAAGAGCTACGCATTTGCTGACAGATCCATCTATCTCCATCAGATGAATGATCAAGGGTAGAAGGCCATCCTGTCAGAGGCATGGGCTCTGCACAGTGTCCTGATGTTCAGAAAGTGCACAGCCATCTGCCCTGTCAGTTCCCCGAGGCCAGAAACAGCAGGCTTACCAGAGATAAGCCATGTCTCCAAACCGTGGGAGCCATTTCTAATCAGAGGTGCAGAATCCGAGCCATCAGAAAGAAAGGTCAAGAGTGTATTTTAAACTACTGGACAACTGACAACTGATGTCCTTAATGATGCCTGGGAAACTGTAGACCAAGGAGTTTCCAGGAGGCTCCAGCTCTCCTCCCTGACTGTCCCTGTGTCTTAGTAGTGTCTTCAGAATGCTGCAGTTTTGAGATTATGATACAGTCTTGTATCCTCTGGTATAGAATTGTTTTCATGGTAAACAAGGAGTGTTTAATAAATTTTCACTACTTGATAATTGGTGGTACAAGCAACACACAGTTGCTTAATAATGAGTCCTTATATAACTATGGTTGGTGTATTTATGAGATTCTAAGTCTGAGGGTTTTTCTCCTCTAATTTATTACGTAAATCACCATGAAAGTGTTAAGTCATACGGGCTTCTGTAATTGTCCTTAATCCACAACTCTCTCTTCCCAGAAGTGATTTATGTCTAAATGAAATTAGATTTGATGACTCTGTCACCTCAATCATAGCTCGGTAATGTGCCCCAAACATAGGCCAGTGCCAAGTTCATCCCTTGAGCCTGTCAGTGCTTCGGAATCTAAATGTTTGCATTAGCCTCCGGTATTCCCAGGTTCCCAGTCAGGTGATGGCCCTGACAAGGTGAGTGCTCTCTTTGAAAGAAAACCATTAACACTTAGCTTAGCAGCCTTGGTTAACAGAAACGGGATAAAAACTTTGGGAAACAAAGCTGATCCATTTTTAGAACTTCCTGAAATGAAGGTCATCAAACCAAGATCTGCCTAATTTAGATTATCTAAGATCAGAGTTTCTATGTCATGTGCAGAAAAATATTATTAGAAAAGATAAAAAGGGCTGGAGAGATGGCTCAGTGGTTAAGAGCACTGACTGTTCTTCCAGAGGTCCTGTGTTCGATTCCCAGCAACCACATGGTGACTCACAACCATCTGTAATGGGATCTGATGCCCTCTTCTGGTGTGTCTGAAGACAGCTAGAGTGTACTCACAAAATAAAATAAAACAAAAACAAACAAACAAACAAAAAAACAAAACACTAATTACTTTTAGACTTTGGTATCAGCTCAAAAATATTCCAAACCATCGAGTTGTTGAACTGGAGGCAGCTTTGGGCTCGGGGGAGGCAGCTTTGGGTTCATGGGAGATGCTAGCAGGTGGCATCATCAGCTGCTGCAGGATGGAGACTAAACTCAGGTAACTAGGGTTTGAAGGTCATCTTTTACAGGTTTTTTGTTTTTTGTTTTTGTTTTTGTTTTTTTTTTTCAGAGCTGGGGACCGAACCCAGGGCCTTGCGCTTGCTAGGCAAGCGCTCTACCACTAGGCTAAATCCCCAACCCCTCAAGGTCATCTTTTAAAGGCAGAGCACAGCCAGGCCTGGTGCTCGGCCTGTAGCCATTAGATACTCAGGGAGCTAAGGAGGGATGGGATGCAGCTCAGCTGGAAAGCGTGTATGCAGCTCTGGGTTGCAACTGCAGGTTTACAAAACACAAAACAAGAACAATGGAAAAGCATAAAACCCAGCGAATATAAACAATGGCAAAGGCAACTGCTAACTCTACAGAAAGGTCAACTGAACCCCAGCCCCAGGATGGGGCCGCCTGTGACAGGAGGAGGGTGGGGTGAGGAGCTCCTGAGGGGTGGACACAGGAGGAGGGTGGATGCCTGGATGGTGGCTGCCAACTTGGAGGAGAATGAAGTGTGTGAGCCTTTGGCTCCCGTTACCCGATGAACAAAAGGAGTGACAAGAGGCCAAGGTGGTCAAGTGACATGAAGGATGGAGACTCACTCAATTATGAACTTGAAATCCGCTAAAAATGCATGAAACAAACTTACAGACAAAACCAAATGGCGGCCCTTTAATTTGGTTTAAATTGGTCTCTCATCCTTGAATGACAAATTTGACTAAACTTGGCCTCCATATTTAGTGAACTGCAAGCTATCTTGTGTAAGCAGGCTGGATCCAAACTAAGTATGTACCATGGTAACCAAGCAGCCGAGCCTCAGCCAATCAGAGCAGCCAACCCTCAGTCAGTCATAAGTCCGAAGGCTGTTACATTATGCACAAGTAAGGCAAAGGGGGAACTGAACCAGTCAGTAGCTTGTGTGGACTCACATGTTAGGGTAGAAATCTCCCCTCTCATCTGGACAAATCACACCAGGCCAACATGGTTCCCCATGGAAAGGCTTAATGAGAGAAGAGTAGAAGAGGAGAGGAGTAGAGATTGGCTATGAGCATGTGGAGGGAAGGGGGGAGGGGAATGGGGAGAGAAGGGCCAAAGGGGAAGAGTGGAAGAGGGCAAGAGCAGGAGAATGAGGAGGGGGCAAGCAACCCCTTTTATAGTGTCAGGAACAACTGGCTGTTGCCAGGTAACTCTGGGAGTGGAGCTTAGACAGAATGCTAACAACATGCACTTGACATGGCTTGGACATGAAGTCCTCACTGTTTCTAGGACCTTTTGTTTGTTCAGATAACCATGGCTAAATCAGACCAGGGTCAGGTTTTCTGGCTTGTTTGGGAAGATGTTTGGTTTTCTTCAGCAAGCCCAGAATGTACTGGGAAGTGAAGACATTTAATGCTTTTCAAAGGCCCTGAGATGTCCCTTGGATTTCGAAGGGTCCCATGGGTCCTACTCATTGCAGGTTTGCAGGAGACATGGTGGAAATGGGTTTTCACAAGTGACCAGAGCAGGGAGGGGCACCGTCAGTGTAACAGATTTCTCCCTCACTCCCATAGTCACCCTCAGGACACAGAAGTCGGCCTGACGAATTCGGAGGTGAAACAGTTCAGCTAAGAGTCCCAGCTCCAATGCTCTGAGCATTCTGAGAAATGCCTTCTTGGACAGGCTGATTGCGCCATCATATAGTGTGTGCTTACAGAGGCCAAGGTGGCTATGATGTCACCGGGCACCAGAACCATTGGGACCCCTACTGCCCATGCAGCCTACCAGTAGTTGAAGGATCACCAGGGGAGCCTGTCTCACATAATGTATGTGTCCAGTGCCTGCTCTCCGCACTGCCCTACCTAGACCACTGTGGCTCATGCTAAGACAGTGGATCCAGTGCTGTTTTCCAAGCTGCAAAGCTGAGAAACACACGCATGCCAAGAAGGTATAAACTAAGCAATTCACTTGGTTGTCTACCATTTTAGTCAGGGTTTTGGTCTAGGTAGAAAGGAGCCCACTGGTTTCCATGAGCCCTTTCTTTTCCCGGTTGTGTTTCTCAAGGTTCTCAGTGCCCAAGATTGTGGTCAGTTTACAGACTCCAGATCTTGCCCTGTAAAAATACTAGTTCCTAGATGTCTAGAATCTCATGAGCCATGCTCATTCCTGATCTCAGAGCAGGGCTGGGCCGACAGAGATCCCTAAGTCAATGGAGATTGAACCAGAGGGTCAGACAGTACCTCAGGAGCCATACTTGGCTAGGCAGCCTGAATCTTTGCCTCTGGGTCTCGACATCTTTGAGGGGTTTGCCCTTTCATTTGTCCCACCGTAGCAGTGTCACTGTCGCCCCAACAGGCCCCACAATGCATGAGCAACATTTTGCCATGGCCTCTTGCTATCTTCTTCAAGATACTGTGAGCTCAGTGAGCCCTTGAGGTATGGAGGCTTTTGCTAAACCCCTTCTGGACCAGAGCTCCTTCTGTGTGAGCATGTGACCACGCTACTATCCTCGGACCAGGACCCTTCACTAGTAGCTGCTGTTCTTTCTAAGGGACTTGGTTTTCAAATATGTAAACAGTTTTCTTTTTTTTTTTAAAAAAGATTTATTTATTAATTTTATCTATTTGTTGCTGTCTTCAGACACACCAGAAGAGGGCATCAAATCCCATTACAAATGGTTGTGAACCACCAGGTGGTTGCTAGGAATTGAACTCAGGACCTCTGGAAGAGCAGTCAGTGCTCTTAACCACTGAGCCATCTCTCCAGCCCTTGTAAACAGTTTTCTAACCTTTATATTTTTCTGAGGCTCATCAAGAAGTGGAGACCCTAAATTTGTAAGAAGAGGAGAGACATTCCCATCCTTCAGCATTCCATCTGTGCCATTTGCACAGAAAGCTTTGGCATATACCACGGCTTGGCCCTTGCCTCCAAACACATGTGTGTGTATGGTTCTAGCAGCTCCTGCAGCTGAATCCCAACTCAGAGCTTACAGCAGTTTCTAGCTCGCTATGTGCACAGCGTTGCCGGGGGAGAAGGAAGTACAAAGTCCTGTTATAGGTTAGCTCTGCCCCACCCCCAGGCTTCTAGTTTGAAGCTTCAATCCTGAGACCTACAATACGAACGATCTTGTCTGAAGATAGATCCCTATACAGAGGTGGCCAAGCTATGAGGTCCACAGTGTGGGCTTTAATTCAATATGCCTTGTGTCCTTATAAAAAGGAGAAATGCAGGCATGGACAGATATAGAGGGAAGACCATATGAAGAGGCACAGGAAGAAGAAGCCATTTATAAAATCTCAGGAGAAGCCAGCCTTATCAACTGGCAGTCTTGACTTTATTTCAGTCTCCAAAATTGAATCAAATGAAACATTCTTCTCCTCTCTCTCTCTCTCTCTCTCTCTCTCTCTCTCTCTCTCTCTCTCTCTCTCTCTCTCTCTCTCTCTCTCTCTCTCTGTGTGTGTGTGTGTGTGTGTGTGTGTGTGTGTGTGTGTGCAAGTGAAGAAGGAGCTGTGGTGAAAACATTTTATGCACGAGTACCCGGGCCCGTGTATGCACAGCAGCCAGAGGAGATCTACTTCTCCATCACTCTCCACTTTACTTCCTTGAGATGAGGTCTCTCATAGGTGATGCAACTGGCAGAAAGGCCAAGGCACCCTTTTCTTCTCCCTGCATACAGTGAGACTCCAAGCACATGCGCTGCCACGCTTGATATTTTACATGGGTGCTGAAGGTGTGAAATCCGGTCCTCACGCTCGCATATTGCTGAACCATCACTTCCACCCAAGAAGTGATTCTGCAGCTTAAGCTCCCAGCTGCTGGGGTTCACTTGCAGCAGCCCTAGCAAATTCCTGGGCTATAACTCCCAGTGGAATTATCATGGACATAGATACATGTGTGTTTGAGGGTACATCTTGTAAATTTGGGGCTTGGACCCCATGTCCCCTCCTTGCTCCCTGCTCCTGTTAGGCACTGCCATCTGGCTTCATGGAGAGTGAGTGTCAGGGCCAGGATCTGAGTCCAGGCCTCGCTGCTGTAGGTCCTCTGCATTTGCTTACTGCTTCCAGATTTTTTGAGACTTGGGAGAAGGGTGTCTTAGTTTGGATGTTACTTCTGTCAATAGACACCATGACCAAGCCAACTCTTAAAAAAGACATTTAATTAGGGCTGGCTTACAGGTTCAGAGTTTCATTCCAATATCATCATGGCAAGATGTACCGTAGGCTCCAGGTAGACATGGCTCTGGAGGATCTGAGAGTTCTACATCTTCAGCCAAAGGAAGCAAAGGAAGCCAAGAATAGACTGACCTCAGGCAGCTAGAAGGAGGCTCTCAAAGGCCACGAACAGTGACACACTTCCTCTAGCAAAGCCACACCTCCTCCAACAAGGCTATATCTCCTAATGCTGCTGCTTGCTCGGCCAAGCACATTCAAACCATCACAGAGGGGCTGGGGCTGGAGGTAAGGAGAGGCGCAGAGGGGAGACTAAGGATGGCTCAGACTGTGAGGGATAACAGTTCTAGTGGTTCTGCTCGAGATTGCTCAGAACTTCCACACTAAAAAGCAGAATCCCCCAGCTTCATTCCTGAGGCCACTATTAAAAGCAGGTTGCCGGTGGTCTATGCCCCATCTTCCACATCTACCCTGTGCACAAAGGTCAAGTTCAAACACCCTTGCTTGCAAGTCGGGGGTTGGAAGGAAATGGTCTGTGCTTGCTCATGCTGGGGAAGGGATCTCTTTCCTTAAGCCAGGGGCAACCCCTCCTGCCCACAAACACTGACTCTCTCAGCCACTCAAGTGCTGGTCAATACAATCTGCCATCTTGTTTTACAGATCCTTCTGTGTTTGATGAAGGATTTTTTCATCTACTTCTAGCTCTGTCCAGCAGCCCAAGGTCGACACATACTTCTCATGTCTTTCAGTGATGAAATCCTGATCTTCAGAGACAGCTATATTGGCTCCCGGTTCTCTTGGGACTTGCAGGACTTGGCCAGACATGTTCCATAAATCATTCTTTGAAATTAGAATTCCCACTCCTAGCCATCTCCAAGCCACCTTCCCCTCCTTTGTTGAGCTGTTACTCCCTATAGAGATAGCCTAAGTCCCTTAAGAACAATTATTTTTGCAACAGGAAAACAGATTTTAATGAGATCGTCCAGCTCTGGAATGTATCATGCATGCATTGGGAAGAGCGAGTTGATGTTACCTTGGTTATTTATGCCCCCTCATGAGGCACTCCTCACTCTCCTCATAGAACGTCAGGTTTCCTTTGGTTGGTAGCTGAGTGGGCAGGTCGGGAAAATACAGTTCTAGACTGGGGACGTTGATGTGCAATCCTAGTCACTATTGATAGACAGCAGCATAAAGTCCAAAGTCAGTGACAACCCAGCATTTTGTCTCTTGTCTCTGCTCTCAAGTTCCAACCAATCTTGTAGGCTCCATCTCCCACATCTAACGGCCTTCTTGTTACAAGGATCCTATCTGCCCTTATTTAACAAGAAAGAAGGTACTAATTAGGAATTTCATGCATCATTAGACGCTGCATTCTAAAGCAAATAACACAGGACCATGAAGGACATGGTCACCCCGAGGTGGGAAGGAGCCACCTCTTCCTTGTGCTCCATAGATATGGGTGCTGTGTGACTTTTCCTGGGGAGATTTGACCTAGTGTTCACCCCAGATAGAGGGTACCAATGACAATGAAATGACTTCGCCTATGTCTACCTTATTGGGCCAGGATCTTATTGGGGTTGACTCAAAGGTGACTATGCCACAGAAGTGCCAAGCCTCCAAGGGTTAGGACTCATGAAAGCTGTACTCCTGGGGAGGTTCACCTGCAAAGCAGCTACAGGTGGAGTCTCCTCTGCCTATCAATGTCACTCCTTACTGCATCTTGAGAACATATAATGTATTCAGTACTGGGGTTTTTAGCTTTCATTGACTTCCCAAGTCTCTGAAGCCTTCCTTTTTCTCCTAGAAGAGAATGCTTCAGTTGGGAGAAAATAGCTACACAACACAGTGTGGTTAAGACAGAAGCCCGAGGGAGCAATGGGAGTTCCCTGGAGGTGGTGGCTGGTAGTGTCCCCCATGGGTTCCTGCTCTGCTCCCAGCTTGTGGCCCTGTTTTGAAGGCTGTGTAGTCTTTAGGAGATTGGGGTTTGACTGGTAGAGGTGGGCCATTAAGGCCTTTGATGCATATTCTCACCATGGTTCCAGCCTTCTTTTCTGTGCTTCTTGGTTAGATATGACATGAACAGCCACTGTCTCACGTTCCTATCGCCACACAGAGCCTCTTCAGCCTCCATGCCTTACACTGTGATGGGCTGCACTCTCTCAGAAACTGTAGGTAAAACGAACCCGACTCTCCCTAGTTGTGTTGTCTGGATGCTTGGTCACAGGGGTGTGAAACTTAACTACCACCCAGGTACTATAGGAAAGGGGCAGACTGACCAGGCCCAGAGAGTGATTGCAGAAGATGTACTGTCAGAGCAACCATTTTCTGAAGCCAGATAGGAGCGATGGAGGGAGGGCCTACGAGGCTTTGTAGTATCAACTAGTGGTTAGATGTCAAGGAGGGGTGAGGGTGTGCATGCATTCGTGTGTGTGTGTGTGTGTGTGTGTGTGTGTGTGTGTGTGTGTGTGTAGGAATGTGTAGACACGCCCATAAACATTGCTACCATTCAGATCACAGGGAAGTGGGTGAGAGAAAACCAATATGTCAGCTGGGGTTGTCTTTGACTTAGGTGACACTCTGCCACTCCAAGAAGTCAGGGCAGGAGCTCAGGACAAGAGTCTGGAGGCAGGAACTGAAGCACAAACCATGGGATTGCTGGCTTGTTCAGTTTGCTTTCTTTTGCACCCCAGGACCAGACCTGCCCAGAGTTGACATTGTCTAATCTCAACTCACAGTCATCCCCATTTAGGCTGGGCTTACCCACAGCCATTAATCAACAGAATGTGCTACAGACTTGTCTACAGGCAGTCTGATAGGGGCATTTTTTTTCTTCAATTGACTTTCCTTTCCCCAGATAACTCTAGCATGTGTCAAATTGACAAAAACCAACCAGGACAGTTCTCTCCCACGAAGGCTGTTATCTCTCACTGGAGGCTGCCCAGCCCCCCAGGGTGCCATAGCAGAGCACCTCACAGGGCCACACTAAAGGGCATGGTGCCCACAGGACCACACTTTTTCCTTCCCAAGCCTGCAGTGCCCACTGGGCAGCACCTCTTCCTTTCAAAGGCTGCAGTGCCCACAGAGCCACACTCCTTCCATGTTGGAGTCTGCCGTTGTCACTTTCAGCTGCTGGTGATAAAAGCCTGGCCTAAATATAGTCACAAGTCAGAGCACAGTAAGAGAGATAGGAGAAACCATTCAGCTGAGAGCTTTGAGAACAAACAAAAGCAGTTCCAGGTCCTAAAGATCTGTCATCAGCCTCAAACAGCCCTGGAAGGAGTCTACCTCCATGTCATATACGCTTATGGCCTTAACTGGTCAGGGGCTCAAGCCCTTCTGCTTCTGCTTGGCTCCCCACTCACTTGTCCCTAGGCTGCTCTTGCTTTGTGTTGTCCTTCTTACACAGCCAGTTAAGGTCAGTGTAAAAGGTAAGTGCTTTCTCTTGTCAAAATTTTCCTGGTGATATACTTTGGCCTTTCTCAACTGCGACTTCACCCTGAAGTCACTGAAGTCCTTGGATGACCTCATCTCCAGGTCTAGAGACCACATTGCCAAGAGAAGTCTCACTCCTCAGGGTTTAGGACTTAGATGTGTCTCTTGGTGAGACAGGATCCAACTGAGTACAGTTGCCTAGGGATGAGAGGCTGTCAGGGAGGTGTGTCCGTCATGGGGTATACAGGTCTCCTTACCCCTGAGCTCATCTATGGCAGCCAAGTCTAAGGTACAGAAGTGGTGCTTGCGTTTCCACACTGCTTCAGCCAGCATGGGGCAGGCAGCTCAGAGGTGCTGGGTTCGGCTCTTTCTGCCCAGTGGGAATCTTTGAAGAGAGGAATTCTCATCACATTGGAGACAGAGCCTCCTCTGCCTCCTTTCAGAAACCCAGCGCATGGCCTTCCACAACACCCACAAACATTCTTACTGTCCATCTAAGGAGTAAGGGCTTCCCTTACAATAAGCACGTCCGGTAAACTTCAGGTGGAGTGGAACAGACTCTGATGCACACAACTGGCATAGGTGGCATTTTCCAGGCAAATCCATAGCGATGCTGGCTGCAGAGCTGAGCAGATTGAGTGATGTCATCTGTCATGGAGCACGGCTGTTTCTAATATAGCAAGAGAACATGCAGGTTTGGATTATCATCTCTGCTGTGAAGTCAGCTCTTCCCGATGCCCATATGCTACATTAATGCTCCTTTGTTCTGTGAATGTATATTCACATGTACATTGGTGCAATGCTCCAATGTGTGCTCTACATGTGTAAACTCTTACATGGATATGTTGTGCACATGTATATGTACCTACTTGGTCAAATGTATACATATGTCTATACTTTTATGCATGCAATATGCAATTATTGACAGGAACATAAGTGTATGATGTCTGTGGGTACCTTTGCATATACCTACATGGATGAATGTGTATATGTGTGTATGTCCACATGGATACATGTGTTCATGTGCATGCATATATGCATGGATATGTGTACATCTGTGTATATACTTACATGAATGCATGTGTTCATGTGTTTGCATATATCCATGAATGAATGAATATATATGTGTATATACCTACAGGATGCATGTGCTCATGTGTATGTATACATTCATGGATGTATATGTGCATCTGTGTATATACCTACATGGACTCATGTGCTCATGTGTATGCATACATGTATGGATGTATATGTGCATCTATCTATATACATACATGGATGCATGCGTAGACATGTAAGTATACATACTTGCATACATATATATATACATATAGACATTTTCACTCCACCAGCTTTATTTCTTCCACTTTTGTAAAAAAAAAACTTGGTCATTTATCAACAGTGATGACTTATATTCTGTAATAAGTTAAAACACTTTTATCCTGAATTTGGATATGGAACCAACCCTTTCTTTGAGGTATGGTTGATTTGTGAGATCTTAAGGGTGGCAGAAACCCCAGAACGTCCTCTTATTTCTGAGACGATGAGAATCAGACACCCAAAGAGACCATAGAGTTCTGGATCATTCCAAGTTTCAGCTCTGCACAGCTCTGCTTCCCAACAGTGAGCCCAGGCAGGTGTGGCTAAATCCAGACTTCAGGACTCCTTGGGAGCTGACCCCTGCCCAGGAACATAGTACCTGGGCATCTCTGTCCTCCTTCATTTTGCCTCCTCATCTTCTTGTTTGACACTGTCCAAGGTCACAAGTGTTACACTTCAGGATGTGAGACGAAAGGGTAGAACTGCCCTGTGGGATCCCTGCGTGTGACTCTCGGTGACATTTCACAGAGTGCCAAGAGGTCGACTGGGTCCTGCCCTGGAGACTATGCAGCTGTGAGTTGGTAACAAGAGGACTGGGGCTTTCTGTTCAAGGTCAGCTGCATTGCATTAAGACAGAGGTTGGATCACAAGGCACACAAAAAGCATCAAGATACATATGAAGCAGGGTGCTATCAAACCTCATGTTTTGCTCTCAGAGTTTCAAAAAGAAATGATTTGCTGTCTTATAATATCTGCTAGTGCAGCCTAAAGCCCACGGATAACTCCAGCTTCCACGAATCATGCATCATAAAGCCATTGCCCATGAGTTCCTTGATATCCACTATCCTTTCCAAGGCCGCTATAGATTCAGCTCCTTAGTTTCAGAAGGCCAATTGACAATAAGGGGATTACGGAAATGTCTTTCTCTTGGCCAGCACACAGGGCTTCCTTGTGCTGAGTCTGTGTGTCCGTCCAGACTGGAACATTTATTCATTCATTCAGTGCTCACTGCTGTGTGCAGATAAGCGTGCAGAACCCATTTTAGACTTGCTGTTTCTTCTGCTGGCTGCAGGTGGGTCATGGCTGGGAAGATGGCAGCGTCAAGGAGGTCAATAGTCCAAAGTGTCTGTGAACATAGGGTTTATTATATGCTTGGCTGAGTGAATATCAGCATGAAAACAGATCCAGCTTATTCTCGCACCGTTTGCACATTGGTGTACTTGTCAGCTGTGGATGTAAGAAAATATCCAAGAGACACAAGAATTCCCTTTTTTGTACAGTGTCAGAGGGTTCAATCTACAGTCCTTGAATTTGACTCTGGATCTGGGGTGAGATAGGTAATCACAGTGGAGCTCACATAGAGAAGGAAAGTGCCTCAAATTATGGGCCTGCAAAGTGGGTAGAACGACAGACACAGAGATCAAAACACAGGAGAGAGAGAAGGGAGGACTAGAGAGAGGGGAGAGAGAGAGGAGAGAAGGAGGGAAATGGAGAGGAAGAGAGAGGAGAGAAAGTAGGAAGAGGGGGAGAAGAGAAAGAGGTAGATAGAGGAAGGAAAGGGGGAAAGGGTAAGGGGAGAGAGAAGGAGGGGGAGGAAGTGACAGTAAAGGAGGAGGGGGAGAGAGAAGGAGAAAGGTAGAGAGGAGAGAGAAACAGAGAGATAAAGAGTAAAAGGAGAGGGGGTAAGAAGGAAAAAGGGGGGAGGGAGGAGATACACACACACACATACACACACACACACACACATACACACACACACACACACACACACACACACACATACACACACACACGGGGCAGGGACAAGTTATACCGTTGGAAAGTCCCTTCCTACTTCTTCCCTCCTAAGTGAGCCCCTCCTCTCAACAGCACTATTAGCTGGGGACCAAGCCTGAGTCTTTGGGTGACACTCTAGATCAAGTCACAGCACTTAGAAAGCAGTTATAGGCAGGTTCGGAAACCCTAGGAGCTTGACACAGCCCAAGCTTAGAACTTAACAGCTTTGCTCCTGGTGCTAACCTGAGCTCCATCCACACAGATGAAAGAAGGCCAAAGCTCTTTCCCCTCACCAGTGGGACGCTGTTTTCAGATGATAATAATGACGGATACAGATACAATGTAACAGATGCCCACCCGCCTTAAACTACATAGTAGCCCAAGGCTTTCCCCAAGCCAATCTGTGCCAAATGCTTTTTCTCACTGCCTTCCCAAGGTCAAGAACACTCAAGAGCCTCCTGACCACCACTTCTACTCTGGAAAGCAAGCTGAGCACCCCAACTCCTCCTGCCTTCACACCCCCATTGCAGAAGCAAGATTCCAGCGATTTAAGTAAATACAATGCAATACTGTTCAGTAATAAAACGAGTAATAAACGCGGGGATGGGGTGGGGGGAGTTATGAACTGTTGGCCTAGAAGAAAGAGGAGTTCAAGCTAAAGAAATACAAAATATATTTAGTAAAATCATAGAAGTTTCCCAAATCAAGGAAAAAAGCTGGTTGCCTAGACTTCATCCATTCGATTTTCCTTCTAAGCCAAGCTTGCCCCAAGCAAAACCTGCTTTCCAAAATGTACATCTCATGTGCCAAGAACAGCTGAGCATTTTGAGGTGTTTACAACTCAGGAGGGAGCACGGACACACAGGAGACAATGGCACCCTGAAAAACAGGGTCCGGGAACCCCAGTCCATTTCCCTGGCACCCCAGGAGCAAGTTAGAGACAACAGACACTGCAGATGGAGTAGTTTTATTTGAATTTTAGCAATTTCACAGCATTCAAGGGACCCAGCGAATGCTGAACTTTTTGCCTTTCCTCAAAGCTTGTTTTCAATTTTTACACCCACACCCTTCACTTCACCCTTTACCCAACAGAGGGATTTCACCTTTGAGGGAATGTTGGCCTCCCTGTCGGCTTTAATGATGTTATTGTGCTCATCAGCTGCCATTGGTTAGACCACAATGACTCAGGGTTTTGAAATTAACTCCATCACTCCAGATGCATTTAGGAAAATGACGACAGAAGGCAGGGGCTCGCAGGCCATGCTAGCTGCAGTTATGACTGCAGGACCCTCTCTCTGCAGGATCTGGCAGGCTCTGAGGGCCTCTTGTGCATTTTCACAATTATGGCCATTGATATTTTAGTAGTCTAGCTTTCTCTACTGGGCTTTTAAAATATCTTTTTTTGCATCAAATTAATCTTTTGTGCTGTCTTGTTTTCTCCCCATTCCCACCTCCTCCACTGTTAAATGTGGCC
This sequence comes from Rattus rattus, assembly GCF_011064425.1. NCBI lineage: Eukaryota > Metazoa > Chordata > Mammalia > Rodentia > Muridae > Rattus > Rattus rattus. The sequence goes on from NC_046155.1 coordinate 186,503,460, forward strand.
TTGTTCCAGGGAGCCTGAAGTGGACAGGGCTGGTCCCCCCCCCCCGACCCCCCCCTAGCACCCCCCCCCCGCCCACAGGTGAAAGAAGCTGCCTCCCCACTCCTCCTGTGGTGGAGGGGTGGGCACATTAAGGCTTTTCCCAGGCCACATCACAAAAGATGGCTGAGAAAACAAAAGTAAGATGCTGGATCCCACTGTATGCCTTTGTGGCTCAGGGAGGCAGGCATCATGGAGAGATGTGGATTCCATCTATTGAATGTGGAGTCAAGGGAAGGGCGGCCCAGAGAGGAGGGGCTTGAGAGCTTCAAGGGCATTCAGTCAGCAAGCCCCAGTGCTTACATAATGCTGGGTAAAGAAAAACTTTCTAGCATTGTCAAGGAGAGAAAGCAAGAATTTAATCTCTCAGGACATTGATACAAAAGAAAGTAGAGGAATGTCACCCTCTCAATACTGTAAGTCAGGAAGTCAAACCTCAGTCCTCAGAACTGCCACTGCTGGGCCAGTGTAGGTCTCTTTATCTGGGGGGACTCTTGCATGAGCTTCCTTTTGGTGCCCACATGGCAAACTAAAGTTGGCTGCCTGACAGTCCGGCAGACTAGGCCTTAGCAATCAACCAGCCCCTGCTTTGTCTGCGTCTTTCCTCCCTAGTCCCCTTGACCACAGCCGAGGTCTAGTCAGCCACTTCTGTTTCTCTCTTGTCCTGTGTCAGTTACAGAACCAGGTTTGCTGCTGTGATGGAAGACAGGATGAGAGGTGTTTTTTTTCCTGTTTGTTTGTTTTTTTTTAAGTTCTGTGCTTGCTCATTGTACTGTCAGGTAAAGGCAGGCTTGGTTTTGGTTTTAAGAACTTATTGGGAGGTCAACTTCCTCTTAACCATGAGAAGGAACAATTTCCAATCCAGCACAGTGTTCTAGCTCGAACCGTCACTCTCCAAATCCTTGCTGTTCCTCAGAATCTCCTAAAGTCCGCAGATATCTGTGAAGGGCATTCAAGGCAGATACATATATGTTTATGATCTCACAGGTGGTGTGTGTGTGTGTGTGTGTGTGTGTGTGTGTGTGTGTGTGTGTGTGACAATCTGTACATGCACTTAGGAAAGGAACACTGTGATACCGATGCTGCCCATACAATCCACATACTCATGTATCCATCTATTTCATATTGATTTAATTCTGGAGTTTCTCAAAGCAATGCTTGTACCTATGCTCTTTTCCTTATTTTTCATGTTTTTCATTGCTGGGAGGCAGCATCCTGATGGATGTTTATTGTTGCAGTCATGGGACCTACAGCACATTCTGATTTAGTTGCTATAATAGGTTTTCTAGGGGGCAATGTCTTAGAATTTTCTGTCAATATTATTTGCAAAGATACATGGATTCTCTTCTGCCTGAAGCCTGCCTGCTTCCCCAGGGCTCTTGAGATGATTCCAATACCTGGGATGCGCTCTTTTATAAGTTTGGGTCTCTGGACCATGCAGGGTCACACGCAGTGGGCCCTCCCTTGTTTAGACTCACAAGTGTCTGGTCTTTGTTGTGGTATCACATTAGGTGATCTTGTTCTGACTGTGCTTTGCCACATCAAGTTTCTCTTGTCTCTAGTTATCCACTTAGTCATGGTTACATACGTGTTTTTCAGCCTCTGCTGGGACAACAGAACTATCTTTTTTCTTCTATCGTTACAGTGAATTTTCTTAGTTGTTTTCCACGCATCAGATCACAGTTGCAGGTCTACGATGAGCTCCATTAAATGCCATATGATTTTTCCCCTCAGGCCACGTGAGAGCCACAGAAACAAGAGCGAGAGTAGCACACCTGTCTCACAGTTCCCCCAGGCCAAGCTCAAAGTGTACACAAGGGTGTTTGGAGTAAGATTGCTAACATGTTTTTAGCAATGGTGGATGACAGGTCAGTGTCCACAGTTCTTCTTTACTGTGTTCTCTGTCATACAGGAGTTAATACTAGAAATTGATATTGAAATTAAACACACACACACACACACACACACACACACACACACACACACACAAACATGCACGCATAATGCATGCACTTGCTCCAGTCAGATTACAAGATGCATGGAATTACATGACAAGATGCTGCCATGAAACTGCTAAGCTCTGTGAATGTATTCAGTAAGTCAGACATTGGGTAGCACACACGTGAGTTTATTGGCATTGCAGGATCACAACAAACAGCAAGAAGAGTTCTGTGTGGGGATGGAGGAGATGGGGAATATGGGATGATCAGTGCTAGGGATGTGTAGACACACCAGCAATTGAGGGGACATATAGATTCTCCCCTAATATCTCCAGGTGTGCAGCCTTGCCAACACCCAGATTTCTGCCCAGTGACAGTGGTATGAGCCACTGGCTTCAGAGAATGGGTCCTTCTGCCCTATCTGCCCAGACCTCCAGGTGCTTCATGGTGTAGCCGTTGGATCTAAGACGCTTGTGACTTGATGTTCTCTGTCGAGGAACAGAAAGGAGTGTTTTTGAGTTTCCAAGTAATTGGAGATTATTCAGATTCTTATGCAGATCACAAATTCAGTTCCCCTGTGTTTGTTGGGTGCCAAGAGCTAATCCACGGCTTTGTGCATTCTGGGCAATTGCTCTTCCACAGAGTATGCCTCGAGTCCGAGGAAGCACCCTGTGCAATCTTGCTCCTTTTCATGGTGTAGATTTCCTCTGAAGCCCAAAGTATGGCCTGTTTTGATCCATGTTCCACGAGCATCTGGAAATCATTAAAGTTTGTACTGTGGCTTTAGCAGGCTGCAAGTGTCCTGGAGGTCAGATTGGTTCAAGAATCCTCTGTCCTGGCTTATTTGCTCCCTGGCAGAGATGGGAAGAGAGCATGGTCAACTGTGCGTTTATCTCTTTTCTTTCTTGGTTTTTTTTTTGTTTGTTTGTTTGTTTTTTTGGTTTATTTTTTAGATGTATTCATTTTATGTATGTGAGTACTCTATCTGCATATACACCTGTATGCCAGAAGGGGGCATCAGATCACATCACAGATGGTTGTGAGCCACCCTGTGGTTGCTGGGAATTGATCTCAGGAGCTTGGGAAGAGCAGCCAGTACCCATAACCACTGAGCCATCTCTCCAGCCCTCTCATTGGTGTTCATTCATGAGCTTAGGAACTGTAGATGGGCACATCCATCTATAAGTAGTAAATGGCCACGCCCAGATTTCCCCCTCACCTCCCATGCTGCCAAATTGAACTTATTTGGATCTTTAAGTTTAGACTGGCAGCTCAATATTACATATTTATTTCTGGGACTCACAGACAGCTGCTAACACAGAGCAATCAGACAGAGAGTGGACACTGCCTCATCCCCAGGACAGGGACAGCAGGTGTACACCAGAGCCTGGTTAGTAGCTACTTGTGGTTCCTTCATCCACAGGCAATGCCACAGGAAGCATGTGTAGGCATGGCTACAGGATGCCTAGGATGCTCTGCACCCTGTCAGATATCTGTGTGTGATGCAGGGTGACACAGAGTTCTGATTCTCAGCTGTTCCCTACCACGTGACAAAAACTTCCTCTGCTATGGCTTCGTGGCAGTGGGAGGCCCTCTCTCAAGTCAGGGAGCCTTGAAAGCAGTGAGGGGATTAATACTTGGCAAGCACTGGGGGAAATGGGTGTGCTATCACGTTAGTCACTGCTAAGGAAACATGCAGGTTCCCAGACTCATTGGTCCAACACACCCTGTTTAGAACCACCGTGGGAGGCTAATGGGACTTGGGTCTTTTTTTTTTAGTGGGGGAGTTAGGAAAAGACTGGAATTTGGAGCTGGATTCTCTATCTTTGGGCGTTTTATTTTCGGGGTGGGCCATATGCTGTCCTGAATAATCACTCTGTGTGGGTGGTCAGACAGTTTTCTTCTCTGCTCGAGTCCAACAATAGTTTGACTGAGTGTGAAATTCTCACATTCCTATTCTTTCCCTCGAAGTCTCTACAATCACAGATTCTATATTTAGTGTGGCAACTGGGACCTCCACGTAGGCTTGAATCTCCTTCCTCTGCAAGCTTCTTCCCTTATCAGGGGACCCAAGAACTTCTTTTTCCTTCTGCCTAGGTAGAGGGAATGGCCCTCTTTGCATTAATGTGTCTCTCCTATAGGTGTTCTGCATTTTCTGTGAACACTGTCTTCCCTTGACTTAAGGGAACTCTCTCTCAGTGCAAAGTTGGCCACTTTCGTCTCCTCATGGTTGTGCTTTCTAAGTATATGGTTGAAACTGGACTTTGAGAGAAGTCACTGGAGACTTGCTGGCATTTGTGTGTGGTGACTCGGGTGGGGGATGAGGGTGGTGCCACCTGAGGCTGCAAGGGTGTGCTATTTCACCATGGGTCTGTGGTACTATCAGCAGTTACTGTAGCTGATTTGTCCTCATATTGATGGGAATTAGTTTGTTTTAAGTTTCTTGAGAGAATGTTGCCAGGCTGCTGTGGAGCTAATCCCCTGGCCTTAGCCCCCTGAGTGCTTGCATTACAGGTAAAGGCTGTGGAGTCTGACTGATAGATACAATGTCAAACCATGAGTGGTGGATATAAAAAGTGTCTCTAAGACCAAATGTCAGGGCCACCCCTCACCTCCACCCTATTCAGATTATGAAAGTCAATGAGGAAGGGCCAGGAAACAAACTCAAAATGGGGAGAAACCACCCCAATCACTTGGCTAAATGGGTGGCTTAGGGAAGGTCAAGGGTTGAGCCCTGCAGCAGACTACTGATGTGCCAGCTGACAGTGGGTTTCCTGGCCCCTTGTCTCTTAGTTATCTTTCTCCCCACTAATAGATGCTGTGAGTTGTTCCAGGAATATAAATATGACCTATAATTAGCTTCAGTAGTAGAAAATGGTGTAAAATCCAGTTTTCAACTCCAGGCAGAGTATGGGGACATAGGCTCTGTCCTGGGACTTGGGTCCTGTGGAACCCAAGCAGGCACAATGAGGCAGCATGTACTGAGCCTGCCCAGAGGATGACAGGTGCCTTTTCACCTGCTGACACTGATGATACCCATGGGTATATAATGCTGTCAGGACCATACTCCTCGTACCCTTCCACCTAGGCTCTTGACACCAAGGCTGAGCTGTTCTTTGAGGCAGTCCATGTATGTGACTGCTAACTGAAGCTGATTATAAGGCAGAGTGTGAATGAGTTATGTGCTAGACTTATAAACTTCAGGATTAAAGGTATTTGATCTGCCATTCCTGAGTTCATAGCAACTATGCATCAAAATGGCCATATTCTGATATATTCGGTTACATAAAATGTTTTTTAGAATTAATTTTAGCTGTTGCCATTTAACGTTTTAGCATGCCTCTGAGAAGCAGTGGGTACAAGGTAGCTCAGGGATGGTCTGCTCTGGACACTTCCCACCTGCTAGGGCGGCCACAGAGTTCTTGTCTGAACAGCAAGCTTTCTGTTGTGTTTATCTGTTTGTCCTTTTATTGTGTTTCACCTTATTCTGTTTTCACAATGAAGCATTAAACAAAACCCTTTGTCTTTTTAGTGCACAGGGGAAATACTATGGTGAGGAGAGAGTTAAAAAGCAGCCTGGGGTTGGGGATTTAGCCAAGGCCCTGGGTTTGGCAGCTCGGGGGGTGGGGAGGGGGAGAAAGGAAAAAAAAAGCAGCCATAACTGGGCACCACCATGTCTGTACCTCTGTCTGCCTACACTGCAGCCCCTCCACAAGCCCATCAGGGAGGGCTTTCCAGCATGTGCCTTGGCTGAAACAGTCTCTGTCACTCGAGGCGATGCCCTACTGACCAGCCAGCCAAATAAGGAAGCTCTGTCTAAACACTGGAGCTTGGTGAACAAAATAAGCAATGGCTGGGAATCCCAATTGATAAGCCCACTTCTCCCCTGACCCCAACACCTTCTATCTTGCCAGGCTCCTCAAGGAACCATACATCTGCAAAGACATGTTGTAGTGCCATCTTGTGGTCATTCCAGTTACCAACGTCCTCGTGTGGTCCATACAGCATGACAGGACAGTAGTCACTATGACCAAAGCTGGCCCCCGGAGCTCTGGCCATGGTTCTTTTGTCTCTTTGTCCAAGGTGAGAACTTCTGGCCCGGAGCTGAACCCTCAGAGCAACTGGCCTCTCACACTGCTACCCTTAAAAGGCCACAGGTGACCCTTCCTTGACAACCATCTCCTTCAAAGGAAGCCAAGCAGGACTGCTAAAAGCATGAATCCCCCACTTCCAAAGACAGAGCCTTTAACAATGTTACAAAGCACAAGCTTCAGAAGCATAATCAGTCCTTGGATGTGATCAAACCAAGACAAGGCCAAGATGTGATCTCCGGCCTCTTTCCTGGGTTTTAACTCTGACTTTGAAAGGCACTCTGTCCTGTGGGATGAGGTTCAATTATCTCCTAGCCTTTGTAAGTAACTGTGAAAGAGGGCATAGACCGGCCATTGTCTATTTGTATCAGGCATGATTTGAGAAGGAAGGGGAGGACCCAGGAAGCAGAGAGCATTGACCATGGCCCACTTCCTATGGCCCTGCATGGTGGAGGCTGGATTTGATCCCATCTCCCCCCAGACCCTGCGTCCCCTCCCCCCAAAAGCTGCCCTCTCTGCTTTCTACCGTGCAAACCCTTGAGTTTTGAAAAAAGATAAGAAAACAAAACAGAAACCCTAGAGCCTATTCCACTGCGCATGAAACACCCTCATGCCATCAAAGACTTTGGAAAAGCATATGCATCCCCCTCCACCTCCCATTGACTGCTTCACTATAGTTGCCCAGCCTCTCACTCTCTTCCCTTCATGCTCTTGGCCGAGCCCCTGCCAGCTCTGCCAGGCAAATGACCACATTACCTGCTTTGTTGGGGGAGGGCTCACCCAGACAGGGCTTTGGCTCCCTCTGTTGCACCCTGTCTCTCTTGTACCACCTCCCGTTTCCACCCTCCTCCACACCTTCTGCCTTCATGATGTATTTACAGTTTCTCCTTGTTCGTTTCCTTTCTTTCGTTCATCTCCACCTTTAGCTCCATCCTCTATTTCCGTCGACCTTACACTGGGCATCCAGAGCGGTCTTAGGTTGCCAATGAGCTCTATTACCTTACAGTGATCAGAGAGAGCTCCTGAATTTAACCCTCATAGACTCACAGATATGCTTGCCCTCAGTGAGACAAGTAGCTACCTCTCAGGCCACGCCCCTACTGAGCCAGGCAGCCATCTTCCTCGGTAGTTATTACCGATCCAATCATCCCCTCTTGTTGCATTTTCCTTGAAGCACTTTCTTCCTTGAGTGTGTAGTGCTCAGCAAGGGCTCTCTCTTCAGCCCTCGGAAGTGGAAGAGACATAAGATATTTGCTTCACCCCTCCGATTTTAAATAACTAGGTTACCTATCAAGGATGTGGTGACACCTGAAGCTAAGTAAGCCTTGAATAAAAATGTACACCTTTGCCAGAAATCAAAATTTATTCAGGATAATCCTGTTCTTCATCTGACAAGATGGCAGTTGCTGTCCAATAACACTGACCGGCTGTGGGAAAGTCACAAGTATTTTTTCCCGATTTTCCTGACAGTGGGATAGACTGAACAGAGACTGCCAACCTGAGACCAGTGCAAACTAACCTCACACCTGATCTTCTCAGCCTCATTCCAATGGGATCTGTGAAGGATAGGAGGGGAAAGACAGGAATAAACCACCTCAACCAGTGGACTAAGGTCTATTGTAAGTGGATCCATGAATTTTAAAACTAATTAAAACGAATAGAAACACTTCATGGGGATAAGTACTGTGTTTCTGAGCAATATCAAGGCGTGGGAAATGTCAGCAATTTAATCGCATTAATGACAAGAAGAAAAGTCCCAGGATTCTCTGTGTGACTGCGGAAAGGCGTTTGATAAAATTGCATTGCGCTTCATAATTAGAACACTCTAAATAGGAAATGAATATGTCTTTTCATGTCGGCAAGAGCCTGTGGCAGACACCTGCAGGGTAAGTTGGAGACAGAGCAAGGCCTGCTGGGAAAAGTGTGGACTAGAAGCAAGTGATAAAGCTGGTTGTATCAGACTTATATTAAGCCTGTCCTGTGATCAGTCCTCAACTGGTAGACATGTAGATACTTTGTATCAAAAGATAATGTCTGCACTTTATTTTGTTGGAGAAAAACAAGAACATATTTAAGTCAGGACAGTATGAGGAGCTTTTTAAAACTTTTTATTGATTCTTTGCGTTTTATATCATGTACTCCATTCCCACTCATTGACTCGTTTCCTCATACCTGCCCATGGCCCTTGCAACTTCCCCTACAAATGAAACACATAAGCCATCAAACAAGAGAAAACAAGAATCCATAAAAAACACTTCATTATAGAAGTGTCGTGTGTCACACTGTGTCCCACAGTATAGCTCTCTGTCCACACATCTTCACTTGCAAATGTTCATTGCAATGAGTCATTCTCTGCCTTCTGTGACACCCCCTTGCTTTTATCCTTTTGCTGTCCTGTGCCATGGAGATCCTGCAGGTCTGGAAGAGCAGGGCTGTTCTTTTCACAAGTCCCAAACATTCACAGATGGTATAGATATAGGGGTGGGCCAATTCAGAGACCTAGATCCAGGTCTGGCTGGTAGCTGGATAGATCAGCCATAGCCTCTCCCTTACCTGCACCACCAGGGCCAGCTCTCCAGTGCTGCTCTGAATAGGTCACCCTGCCATCAGCAGGAGTCAGGGGCAGCTTTCCTGCTCTCATGTCCTCAGGGCCTGCACACCTGCACCCAGGTGCCAGGAAGTGCCATTGTGCTGACCAATCAAGGTTCAGGGTCCTCTGTCCCAAGTGCTACTGCTTATAAGAGATTGGCCAGCTGGTGGGATGACAAAGAGGGCACATATGTGTAATATGTAAGCAATGCTGGTTGCTTTCCTGGGTGTGTACCCATGCAGAGTTCTCCAGCAGAGTGCAAACTGGTGCACAGGGTTCATCGTGTGGTACAGCCCTTGACTTCACCCATCCGGCTGATTAAAACCATCTGTGTGTTTTAATTGGCATCTCAGCACTGTGCGTGCACCCAGGCATTTCTGGATGTTTATGGACTGGTGCTGTTTGTGTAAACCATGCATTCTGACCCCCTTTAATTTTCTATTGAGTAATTGAAGCACTTTTCTCCCTCTTGGCCACTTTTGGTCTTAGATACTGGGAAGACCACTTTTCTATCTGGGAACAGTCAACCTGCCTCCCCCCATGATTTGGTTTTCCTCTTGACTTTGACACATGCTATTTTTCCTTTTGTATAAAATGTTTCAGAAAAATCTATGTGGCCAAATTGACTAATTAATTGTATCTTTTATGACTTATGAAAATTTGAGAGCTATTTAAAAAAACCTTTTGTGTTGTAGTTTATGAGAAGGAAGTTTTCTCAAGTATCACACAATACACAGGACAAGGAGAAGTTACTTGAAACAATGTATTTCTAGGTACAATTAGTCTCAGTGGGTGTCTGTGCTTGATTTGTATAAGCTACTTTTGCTTCATGAAGAAAACTGAAATGGGTCTGGGAGGTAGTGGTGCACACTTTTAATCCCAGCACATTGGAGACAGAGGCAGGAGGATCTCTGCAAGTTTAAGACCAGTCTGGCCTATGTAATGAATTTCAGGACAGCCAGGGATGTCATTGAAAGACCTCGTGTCAAAAACAAACAGAAAGGGGCTGGGGGGGGAGGAAAACCAGAAATGGTGTAGCCACTCCCTTCATTAGAAATGAGTAATGAGATTTGCTGGAGCTTCCCAAGAGAGAGTATGGGAATGAGATGGTGAGGAGGGTAGAGCTGAGGGTGAATCATTCATTACCAGTGCAATTCATGAGTTCTAGTCATTCATGACCAATGGAAGACAGTCTTGTCTCGGGTCCTTACCATTAACCACACCAGGGACCCTGGCTCAGGTTGTGAGCCTAACTCAGGGACTCTGAAGACAGGAGTCAGTGTTTCCAACCTCCTGCTGACCCAAGGAACTCAATCCCAAGTGGCTGTGGATGGGTGAACCGGTCACAGGCTCTCCCTTATCCACAGTCCCAGGGCGAGCTCTCCAGGCTGCTCCGTAGGCCACCCAATGCTGCCTTTGGCAGCACACAGGGTCAGCTCTCCTGCTCTCCTGCCCTCAGGGCAGGCTCACCTCTACTCTAGAGTCCAGAGCCAGCTCCCAAGTGTTGCTCCGTCAAGGCTCAGGGTCCACTCTCCCAAGAGCTACAGCCTGTGAGGGACTGGGTGTGTCTCAGGGCGCGAAACAAAATAATTGGGACTAAGGAAAGGAAGAGATGGCAGAAGAATTGGTAACTGACGAAGGGCTCTGTAAATATTTGTAAATATTTTTAAAAAATTTGTGTACAAGTGTGTGTGTGTGTGTGTGTGTGTGTGTTAGTGTGCACATGTGTATATGTAGTACCCACGGAAGCCAGAAAAGGCCACTGGATCCTGGGACTAGAGTTACTGATGACTGTAAGTCACCATGGATGCTGGGTAACCTTGGTCCTCTGCAAGAGCAGCAATGGCTCTCTGTTACTGAGTCATCTCTCCAGACCCTGATAGGGAAGATTTTGAAAAACTGTTTTTAACATGGTGGTAGGCACCATTCAACATATGTGCCAACACTTCCAAATCTTATAGGTCTCTTAACTGTCAGGAATTATTAAAATGGACACATGTTTAAAGAATAATTTTTATTTAAAAATCCTAAGTTCTGAGAGGAGAAAAGGAGAATCCTTTCTGTTCCTCGCCAAACAACACCACAATAAAAAGCTCCCAACTCTTGATTCGTTTTGTGAAAACATAGGAGAGAGCGACTTGATGGGGCATTAGATTGTACCTTGAATGAAAAATGTCCAGCCGGGACAGGAGGCAACCAGCTCTCCCCAGACTGCCATCTTCCTTGCCTCCTGTGCACATAGCACTCTCCAGCTGAGGTCCCTTTCAAAGGATGGGAATCGTCTGCCCCGTCTTCCTGCCAGGGCAGGTCGCCAGGTGGGACCCTGAGGAAGGGACCTGAAACTTCCAAAGAACGGAGGAACTTGTGCCACTTGATGCAAGCAAAGACGGTTTCTACTGCCTGAGATTTTTATTACAAAGGTTGTTGAACTGGACAATTACAACTCGAGAATGGCCCAGAAATCCAAGCGTCCTCCTCCTTGGCAGAGTACAGTCTCTAAACACGACCACCACTGTCTGCTAGGTCATCTCTGAGAGCGCTGTCTCACCCAGATGAACACTTGGCCTAGATAGGCTGTGACTCAGGTGGTGAATAATGTGGTTCTCAACCTTCCTAATGCTGCGACCCTTTAATATCGTTCCTTGAATTGTGGTGACCCCCTAATCATAAAACTATTTCCGGTGCTACTTCATAACTGTAATTTTGCTGCTGTTATGAATCCTAATGTAAATATCTGTGTTTTCTGATGGTCTTAGGTGACCCCTGTGAATTGACCCCCAAAGGGGCACGACCTACAGATTGAGAGGTGCTGATGTAGCAGAATGAGAGCTGAGCCTGTCAGGAGGGGCTCTGAGGGGTTTCCTGGGAGGAAGCCACGACCTAGTGCTCTGCACAGAGTAACCCACCACACCCAGTCCAACAGTCTCCCAGAGAATTCCAGGGTCTGTCTGGATTAGGCTGGATCTCAGATGGCTGAGAGTGAGAAAGGGAGAGGCCCTGTTATAAAAACTGAAGGCCTTAGGAGCACAGTGTCCTTAGAGAGCTCTTAGAATGTTTGTTGTCATGGCTCAGTGCTGGGTTCCTGGGCCCACGGCCCTGTCTGTCCATGCTCGTGGCCTCAGTCATTTGAGACCCCTAGGTCTGTGCAATGCTTGTCTCACCATTGCTAGCTGTGCTGAGAGAGCAGAGACTGGGCTGACAGAGGAGGCGCTTGAGGATGCAGAGCCACTTGGAGGCCTTTGGGCATCCATAGAGGCGCTACCGGAAGTGGTGGCTCTGCCTTGTCACTGGTGACAGTGAAGCATGCCGATAAGGCACCTGAAGGAGTAACAAATTTGACAGAAGGGACAGGAACTCCCAGCGCCCAATCCTATGGGGGCCACTTAGAGGCAGACTATGACCAGCACACAGTGGTCCAGCATGTAAGGACCCCATTAGGACACATGACCTTCTTGGCCCTGAGGTGGGCCCTGTTACCCAGTGCCAGATAAAAGAGGGAGAAGGTGGTACTTCTGTTGGCCTTGGGTCCAGGAGTATTTCACATGACTCCCATCTCACTCCAGGCCTTTTGCTTTTGCATCTCACTTGCCCCCAGGCCAGCCCTGCAGACAGAGAGGCCCTGTCCCCTTGTGCTCATCTCATGCTCAACGAACAGGACTGTAGGACAAGCTCTGGAAGTCCAGAGCAGCCATGGGTCTATCCGGTAAAGTGTACCTGTGCAAGGGGGCTGGTGGAACATTAGGCATGCAGGAACTGGCCCTGCTGCCTCCACATGCCTCACACAGAACCTCTTAGCTGGTCTCTGTGCTGGTAACTCAGAGAGGGAATGAGAAGAGGGACTCAAGTGCTGAGATCCAAAAGCTTTTACATCATGGGACATATATTTCCTGTGAGAGTTGTTGGGAGGGAAGCTTTGCAGGGTTTCTAAGAAGAACGTGTCGTTCTTTAAAATCAAGGTAGGTGAGTCTTAAGGAAGGAGATCGAGCGAGCCAATGTTCCAGCGGAGTAAAATAAATATTCATTTCTTAGCCATGCTTCTTAGTAGAAGCCAGAAGTATTTGAAATGGGAGTGGGAACTGCCTCTGCAGGTCAGGACAGGGCTCCTGTGACCACAGTAGACACTGAGCTATGGTTTGGATGCCACTCAAGCAAGGATAGTTACCTCAACAAGAACACCATGTGGCTGGCTGCTTTTGCATCACTTTCTGATGCCTGTCCTTCCTGGTGTCCTCTGTTAGCTCACTGACAGCTAAATAGGAACACAGCAAGTGCTCTATGCAGCAGTAAGCATCCTTCTTCATCCCAAAGGAATGTCGCTTTTCTCAGGGTATTTCATCACAACAAAAGTACAACTGGAACATAGTGCTGCTGGGAGGGTAAAGTCAAGTGGTAAGGGGCATGCACAATCCTTACACAGAGGATGGAGGCACTGGTGTCAATACAAGACACCATCACCAGAAAAGAACCAGCTATGTCACAGATAGCTACGCTGAGCCTCCAGGAGACAAGTTGTGCTAGGCTCAGGCTTGGGGGTTGTTAGCATTAAGGGCAGGCCTCACAGGTCTGAGTTCTCTGCCCTGTGGTTCTTATTTATGGTTGCTGGGTAACAAGCTGTAAGACATTGAAAGGCAAAACTCCCAGCAGGCTGGCTGGTGTTACTGTCTCCAGAAGAAGGCCTACTTTAAAGCGATTAAGTTCACTACAGCAGCATCTATCCATCTAACCCAGCAGCTCAGCCTTCTCCTACTGTACTGGTTAGTTTCTGTCAACTCCACACATACTAGAAACATCTTGGAAGAGGGAGCACTACTGGGGAATTACCTCCATTAGATTGGATTATGGTCAAGTCTCTCTCTCTCTCTCTCTCTCTCTCTCTCTCTCTCTCTCTCTCTCTCTCTCCCTTCCTCCTTTCCTCCCTCTCTCCCCATCCCTCTCTCCCCCTCCTTCCCCTCCCCCTCTTTCTCTGTCTGTGCATGTTTCCTTCCTTCCTTCCTTCCTTCCCTCCTTCTTTCCTTTCCTTTCTTCCTTCCTTCCTTCCTTCCTTCCTTCCTTCCTTCCTTTCTTTCTTTCTTTCTTTCTTTCTTTCTTTTTTCTTTCTTTCTTTCTTTCTTTCTTTCTTTCTTTTCTAAATGACTGATGAGGAATGGCCCCCAGCTCGCTATGGATGGTGCTAACTGCTAACCTTGGGTCTGGGCTGTATATAAAAGCAAATTGAGCACCATTCCACCATGGTCTCTGCTTCAGTTCCTGACTCCAAGGGGTGGAGGTGAACGGTTGGCTTTTTTTAGTTTTTAAATTCACTAGTATTAATTAGTGCTCAAAGTAAAGGCTTCCTTATGACATGTTTGTGCACATGTACTTCTACTTTGCTCTTATTTTGTGTTCCCAACATCTTCTTTTTATTTTTCTCCAATAATCTATTTTTTACTCACTTTACATCCTTACCCACAGCCCACCCTCCATCCTCAGAGATGCAGGAGAGCCCCTTGGGTACCGCCCCACCCAAGGACATTGGGTCCCAGCGGAACTACTACTTCCAGGTTCACCGTCTTGAGCTTCTGCTGCTGTTTCCCTAGATGGTGAGCTGTAACCTATAAGCCAGACAAATTCCTTTCTCCCCAAGCTGGTTTCAGATGGCATCTTACCACAGCCTCAGGGAAGCCAGCCAGGACATTTACATAACCCTACAACAGCTGTGTCTGTAGAGGGTGGCAGAAAGGGTGAGACTTGGACCTCAGAGCAGAAGGGATTTAAGAAGTTTCCCACTTCCACCTCATTCCCAGGGTAGGAATGTAGCACCCAGGCACCTGAAAGGTTCAACATTTTATCCGTTGAGGATGTGAGTTGGAGGCTGGGATCAGAGGCTGGCACTTTGAGGAGAGCTCCCACAGTTCACTTGTGCTTTCTAGCTCTGGATGCTCACGCCTCAGGACTGTGGTGGGAGATGGGACATCTAAGGGGTTGGGCCTGATTGGGATGTCACTGGGACCCTCGCCCTGGGAAGGGAGTTCTGTCTATCTTTGGGACCATGTCAATCTGTTAAAGGAGATGATCCTGCCCTTTTCTTATGTGTGGTGATATGGTTCTCATTTCCATGCTTCCAATACCATCAGAGTCAGTGGGACTGTAATGCTTGGACTTTGACTGTTCAGCTAATCACTGTTTGTCACCAGTAGGTGCCTTGAATGTTTTGCTGTGGCCCAGCTGCCTAAATTACTCTCCCTCACACCAGTCTTTCAGAAGAGGATAAAGGGCACCTGGAAAGAGAAACTTCAATCTGGCCATTCAGAGCCTGACCCATCTGGGAATGCAGTCTATATATATATACAAAACTAGACAGTAGTGATGAAGTCAAGAAGGGCATGCTGATAGGAGCCTGATAAGGCTGTCTCCTGAGAGGCTCAGCCAGAGCATGTTAAATACAGAGGCGAATGCTCTCAGCCAACCATTGAACTGAGAACAGGGTCCCCACTGGAGGAATTATAGAAAGGTTTGAAGGAGCTCAAGGGGCTTGCAACCCCATAAGAACAACAATCAGAGCTCCCAGGGGCTAAACCACTATCCAAAGACAACACGTGGACAGACCCATGGCTGCATATGTATCAGAGGGTGGCCTTGTTGGGCACCAATGGGGGGAGAACCCTTGGTCCTGCTCCATTATTGGGGAATGTCAGGACAGGGAGTTGGGAAGGGGGTAGTTGGGTAGGGGAACACCCTTATAGAAGAGGGGAGGATGATAGGATGGGGGCTTGGGATAACATTTGAAATGTAAATAAAAAATATTCAATGAGAAAGAGGCGGGAGGGAGAGGAGGAGGGGGAAAGAGTTTGTTCAATCAGAGGCCATGCAGCAATGCAGAGGCAGCCATAACTGAGCCATAACTCACGGTTTTCATTAAAGTATTAATCTCTAGTTGGCTACAGGTGTCTGAAGCTTGCCTCCCAGCTCTGGACTCTGAAGAGCTCCATTGTGCTGCCTGCTCTTGACTGAGAGGCAGGAGCAGAACCTTTGATGACAAGGACATTATCACCTGAGCTGCACAGGGAATCTTTGCATAACTGATTGCATTTCTCTGCACTTCAAATCCCTTTCTCCTGCCCCTTCTTTCTAAAGAGCTGTTCCCATTAAATTCTCTGTTCTTTTCAGGGACATTCTCTGTGGCACTGCTAATGCTAATACTAAGTGACTTGAAAAATTCCTTTGATGTGAATCCATTCCAACTAATGAGTGAGAGGCCACTCATCTATGCTCCAGGCAAAATTTCAGCCAAGAAAAAACACATGCCTACCTTAAACAACAGAGGCAGGGCCCAGGAGCTTTGCACCCAGGTTGCTTTTGGAAACACTGACATTCACACACATTTGCAAGATAAGTTGGAACCAAAGACCAGGTCACAGTGAAGGTACTGCCAGCATCCCTAACATCTCGCCCCAGTAGTCCCTCTTCCAGCATTCCTCCTTCATCATTCTTCTAGCATCTCTCTTTCAGTATCCCTCCTTCGACATCCTTCTAGCATCTTTCCTCCAGCGTCCCTCCTCCTGTGTCCTTTCTGTACCACCTTCCAGCAACCTTTTTTCAGCAACCCAGTTCCAGCCCCATTCCTCCATCATCCGTCCTCCAGAGCATCTCACATTTAATATATTTTCTCATTCGCCATCCACACTGGAGAAGGATGCTATTCCCCAGTGTCAGAAGGTTACAAAGTACTTTCCGTCTCTTTGAGAAATTCCCCTATACATGGTTTCAGAGGAACAGGAATTGCGTAAAATATTTACCATATTCTATATCTTAAACAGAAAACAGAAGAAGTTGTATTACTCAGATCTCAATATGGTGATCCACATTGGTCTTCGAGTATGTCTTTCCCTGATAGTCATTGAAAAGCTCACTTTGAGCTCCTTGCTGCTTACTAGTTCTTAGCCTGTGGGATAGAATTCACGCTGTGCCCCAGGGTGCTTTTTGCTTGTAAGGAGAAGCAGCTGTCCACAAGAGCATGTACCCTCATGCTGTCAGTATGAGTGGAGACAAGGCATTTGGCTCTGCCAAGCCATTCAGGAGTGTTGTATAATTCCATAGCTAATCAAGTGCATAATTAACCCAGAGGGCATAATCATAAACCCAGGCTAATTTAACTGAGGATGGACCCCCTCAGATGGCAGAGTCCCCTCTAGCACCCACAGAATCAGATGTCTCTCAGAGCTGTTTTGGGGGTGAGGTTGGAAACAATGGTAGCACTACTTAGATTTATGTCCCAGAGCAAAGCCCACTGTGCAGAGGTGGGAAGTAATGGGTTGGCTACTTATCTACAGTTAGGAGTCACAAGTATTTAGAAAATGAATTTGCTTCTACCCAAAGAGACCAAGAGATTCCCCCTGAGAAGACCGTGAAGCAAGGAGGGAAAATGTGTGTAAAGATTACCAACGTAGACCACACAGTCATTTGTTTGCAAAATCCCCTGTGATGGTTTGGAGGACAAATGTCCCCCTGATGACTCATGTATTTGGTTATTTGGTCCTTACTTGGCGACACTGTTTCGGGAAGTTATGGAGTCTTTAAGAAGTGCTGCTTTGATGTAGGAAATATGTCACTTGAGATTTTGTCCCCTTTCCCCATCTGTTGTTCACTCCTTGCTTCCTCCCCTGGCTGTTTGCTGCCATGCCTTCCTGGACATATCTCCCTCTGAAGCCATAGGCCCAAGAAAACTGTCTTCCTTACATTGCTTTTTGAGGTGGTGTTTATTAACAGCCATAAAAAGGTAACCAATATATACCATAATAGCATTCCAAGTATTGGCCGTCTCATGCTTCAGTTTATACCAGAGGCATTTAACCAAGCACAGGATGGGCAATGCTTATACCAGGCACACAACACACTTCACCTTCTATACAGGAATTCTCAAATTGTTTGATGGTTTAAGCTGCTTCACAGATTCTGTGATAATGCCTCTTGAGCAAGCTGCTGTGATCAGCAAGAACATGGCAGAAGCAGACATTGGTACTCCTGCTCACTTGCTGTGTGTGCTCAACATCCCCAGAGGTGGAGACTCAGCTCCTGTCAAACCGGAAGATGCAGCTCAGCCATGTTGAACCAGACCTGTGGATACTGAGCAAACAGGACAGTGTTGCTTGAGATTGCTAGCTTTAGGGTGAGGTTTGGGCTTTTGATAATTTGTATACTTACTTTTTCCCCAAAATGATGTTTGCTCTGTGTGTGCACGTATTCCTCACATGCTCATGAATCTTTCTACTTGTTTCAGAAATTCCAGCATTGAGTCATAAGAGCCAAGGCAGAACTAACCTATCCAGACATGCTTCTGCCATGGGGACAGGGTCCATTCCATCTTCCCCACAGTGTTGACTTTCAAATCTGCCCCTTGGGTTTCAGAGGTATGCCCTTCAACTGATGTGAAGAAGCTCCCCTAATTACAGGTTTTCCTATGGCGATTTTCTTAGTATTCCCAGACTTAAGATAGTAATGTATATCTGAGAGTCTCCAAGGAGGGCATGCAGATTTCTGAATTTTAAGTATCATCAGGTGTTCATGTTTATCCTGAAAAATCTTCGCAGCAACAATGATAGCAACCGTTCACTTTCTAAATTTCTGGGTTGTGGGATATAGAACTATTTTGTTTTGAGAAGACCTCTCAGACACAGTTCAAGCCAATAGAAAGTATTTATAAGCTACAAAAAGACAGGCCAGTTCCAAAGAGGAGAACCAGAGAAGAAGGAAGGCCTTAACAGGCCTTCCCAAAGTCAGAACGTTATAGCTTGAGAAAGCCCTGCATCCTGTTTTTCAGACACAGCACATAGGGGCTGGGCTGTCAAGACTCCAGCAGCCCATAGTTCTTCTAGGCGCTGCCCATTCAGCAGATCTCCCAGTCTGAGATCACGTGTCAGGGTAGAGCTGACAGCTCCTCCAAGAGTCGAGTCATTGCCCCCTGACACCCAGAGGTTCTGTGTCTGTAGCTTTGGGTAGCCACACTTCAGATCTGGATGGAGAAAGCCACATCCCCCACATGTCACACACTCTGGGCCAGTAGAGATGGCACCACTGGGTACTGCCAACTTATATCATGGACACTTTGAGGAAGCCTGATGCCCATACCTCTCCTGGTTCAAAGACCACCCCAGGGCAGCCAGGAAGTGTTGTACAGAATAAGGCAGCTGAGCAGTACAATTGCTCAACCCTGGGTCCTCGCAGTCTGGGAGGTAGGAGGGGCAACCCCATAACCTCTAGTACACTTTTGGGATTGATCTGCCACTGTCTCGAGGACTAAGAGCCACTACTGACCCACATTAATCTTACCCAATGGCCACACCATTCAACTTGAAACTCTCCTTGTCCATGGGTTTTTTATGTCTTATCATGAGAATAAGCAGAGAAGTTTTCAAACTCTCCTTTCCTTTGAATCAAAATGCCCACACTTGAAGACAGTTCCCCTCTTGGCTTTAAGTACCCAAAAGTCGACACAGTGTCCCTAGTACTTACTTAGAAATGTTTTCAGCCAAATATCCTGTCTCATCGCTCCTACTTCTACCTCCCACCAAACACTGGGATTTAAACACAGCTCACCCACAGTGTGGCAAAGACAAACTTTCAGTTTTCAGGACTTGCCTCTCATTTCCATCTACGAAACCACCAGAATATTCTTTCTGTTAAGTTTAGATTAATAATCTCTTCAGGGTCATGACCTGGGCTCTCACCAGAGCCCCGAGAATCACCCAAAACATTCTAGGTCCACATCAGTGCTCCCTGGCAGTACCAGAGAGTCTCCCACCCTCTACCTACTGAGCTGTATAGCAAGACTGTCTGTTCTTATGGGTACTCATCATGGCAGCACCAAATACCAATTTTATGCCTTCATTTGTGTTGGCCACTGTGATAAAACACCATAGTCCTGGGGATTTACGAACAGCAGACTCGGACTGATCACTCTTCTGTAGACTCTGATGTTTAAGAAGTTGATAGCTTTGGTGTGTATCGGGCGCCTACTTCCTGATTCCCATTATGTGAAACAGGAACGAAGGTTCTCTTGCCAAAGGGCTCTAACCTGACCTTTGCCCTCAGGACCCTATCAGTGTACAAAGGTCCCGCCTTCCAATACTACACATGGAAGATCAGTTTTCTTTCCCAACTTTTAAGTTTCTTTTCTTAACTTCTTAACTTCTTTCTTTTAACTTTTTAATCTACTCTTTGTGAACCTCACACCACAAATCCCAACCACACTCATCTCCCTGTCCCTCCATATTGATCCTCTGCCCTTGCAACCTCTCCCAAAAGCAAACAAATGAACAAACAAACAAAAATAAATGTCTCCCCATGGAAGCTGTGGTGTGTCACAGTGTGTCACACAACAAACCCTTTTGCCCACACAGTTTTCCTTACAGATGTTCATTGCAATGGATCATTGGTCTGGTTTGAGGCTTCTGGCTTCTGCTGCACTATCCATGTTGGATCCTCATGGGGACTTTTCTCAGATATCCTGTGGTTGTCCTGTGTCATGGAGATCCTGTGGCTTTGGATCTGCAAGACCAGCCCCTCCAGGTACTCTAGCAGTTCTTAGATTGGTAGATTTGGGGTGGGCCTGGGTAGTAGCTGAGTTGGTCAGCCCACCAGCTCTCCTACACCCACACCACCAGGGCCAGCTCTCCAGCACTGCCCCAGCAAAAGTCAGGACCAGCTCACCTGGCTGCAGCAGCTGTTGAGGGGGTGGGGCCAGCTCTCCTGAACCACCCAGGCCAAGGGACAGGGCTAGCTCTTCTGCTCTTAAGACCAGAGGGTCAGCTCTCCTATGGTGCAGTGGGTGAGGGGTGGGGGCAGCTCTGCACAGCCCTCTGACATCAATCAGGTCCCTGGAAACAGCCCAGACTAGAGAAGTTCACGTGGCCTTTGGTGGTACCATTGTCCATAGACATTGACACAGACCCCTATTAGTGCAAGGTCACAGACTGAGACATGGCCTTCAATGACAACACAGGCTTTTTTTTTTTTTTTTTTTTTTTTATTAACTTGAGTATTTCTTATTTACATTTCGAATGTTATTCCCTTTCCCGGTTTCCGGGCAAACATCACCCTAATACCTTGCCCTCCCCTTCTTTATGGGTGTTCCCCTCCCCACCCTCCCCCCATTGCCGCCCTCCCCCCAACAATCACGTTCACTGGGGGTTCAGTCTTAGCAGGACCAAGGGCTTTCTCTTACACTGGTGCTCTTACTAGGATATTCATTACTACCTATGAGGTCAGAGTCCAGGGTCAGTCCATGTATAGTCTTTAGGTAGTGGCTTAGTCCCTGGAAGCTCTGGTTGCTTGGCATTGTTGTACATATGGGGTCTCGAGCCCCTTCAAGCTCTTCCAGTTCTTTCTCTGATTCCTTCAACGGGGGTCCTATTCTCAGTTCAGTGGTTTGCTGCTGGCATTCGCCTCTGTATTTGCTGTATTCTGGCTGTGTCTCTCAGGAGAGATCTACATCTGGCTCCTGTCGGCCTGCACTTCTTTGCTTCATCCATCTTGTCTAAGTGGATGGCTGTATATGTATGGGCCACATGTGGGGCAGACTCTGAATGGGTGTTCCTTCTGTCTCTGTTTTAATCTTTGCCCCTCTATTCCCTGCCAAGGGTATTCTTGTTCCCCTTTTAAAGAAGGAGTGAAGCATTCACATTTTGATCATCCATCTTGAGTTTCATTTGTTCTAGGCATCTAGGGTAATTCAAGCATTTGGGCTAATAGCCACTTATCAATGAGTGCATACCATGTGTGTTTTTCTGTGATTGGGTTACCTCACTCAGGATGATATTTTCCAGTTCCAACCATTTGCCTATGAATTTCATAAAGTCATTGTTTTTGATAGCTGAGTAATATTCCATTGTGTAGATAACACAGGCTTTTATATCTCATGTTCTCAGGTATCAGCATAGGCTACTCACTCAGGCTGTTCCTCACTACTCTCTCCCCTCCATTTCCAGTTCTCTTATAGTACACTGGCAGGGACCTGCCCTGGTCTTTGGAATGAATGGAAGAAGAATGACAACCTCAGGTGAATGTCAAAGACTGAAGATCTCTGATTTTGTAACCCTCTCTTACTATTTTGGGCTAATAAGTGCTGGTTTCATACTATTCTGTGGCCAAATGCCACTGTTTTCTGTTAATACACTCCTGCTGGCAGTAGCGGAAAAATTAAGAAGTGAAAAAAAGGCTTAATTGCTAGGCTCTTTCTCCCTGGCTCAAGGACCTCTCACTGGTCAGGATAGAGCCTTGGGACTCATTAACACTTTGTGAACCAGCAAGAAAGAAAGGAAAAGAAAATCATTTATGGAGGCAACACACACACACACACACACACACACACACACACATACACACACGTATGTATGTACGTACACATATATAGACAGACATGTACATATAGGGCTGAGCCACCCTTCATTTCTTCTCTCAGCATTTTTATATCTTCTTAGACAAAAGTTCTTTACACAACTACCTCATAGATAAAATGTTACACAAAAGGGGAGTTACAGAAGTTTAGAAGTTCAAAGCAATGTTTCGTTCTGTAAGCTCATTATGAGTTCAAGCAACAGTTCCACATGGCCTTGCTTTATTATAGTGCACAGCTGTGGGCTCATCCTTGGACCTGACCTAGAAGGTTGTTCCTTGATCACACATCTGTCCAAAGCCTATCTCTCTTCTTTGTGCAATTTATGAAAGCTCATTATATTCCTTATTATGTAGCCTTCACTTACTATTCTATGAGAAGGGGCCACAACTTTATCTTCCTGTCAAAACAATTAAAACCATCTCTTAAAATGTTCTTCCTAAAATCATTTGTTTCAAATCAGTTCTATAGAATTGAATAATCTAAACAGCATTAGTCTGCGAAAGGTTATCTTCATGTCGATCTGCAGGACATTTGTCCAAGAGGTTGTGCCGAGGCCCAGGAATCATTAGGCACTGTCATTATTGTGACAGGAAAGGCAGATCAGCAGTGAGAAGCAACCCCGGGATGAAGCCTCTAAGAACCTGCATCTCAGAGTTTACCCATCACAGGCCGTGCAAAATGGTGGACCATCTCCAGAAAATTTACTTGCCTTAGTCTTTCCGAAATGGCTTCAGCCAGTGCACAAACTGTTCAGCTTCTCTCTCTCTCTTTCTTTCTTTCTTTCTTTCTTTCTTTCTTTCTTTCTTTCTTTCTTTCTTTCTTTCTCCCCACCACACACTTGCTCTCACCCATTTCACCCTGCGGCAGTCAGAGGGTCTCTGCAAGTCTTCAGTTCTGCTTGCCTACTCAGTATGGCTGCAGGCAGGCCTGTCAGGACTAGTTTTCAATACATAAGCTTTAAAAGGAAACACATTTTCATACCACATCAGTCATTTTTCTCTGGTGTTGAAAGAAATCAGTACGTTTATCCTTCACAGGACTGTCCTTCACATTGACATTTTGCCTGCAATTAAGACACCAGTGGATACCACAATTCAGACAACACTTCCCTTCAGTTTTCCCCCACCAAAAACTAACTTCATTCTGATCTAACTTCCTTAAAAGAGAACAATGTACACGTTTTACTGCCACTCCTGAAAACTGTCTGTATCTAAAATAGCAAAGATTTTCTACATCATCATAAACTGCTGTCCTTCTGTTAACTATCTTTTAGGTACAAGAAATTGGAAGATCCTAGGACAGCCTCTGTCACTTGCTCTGCCACCTGAGGGCAATCTGCCACCAGGGGGCAGTGTGCCACCAGGGGACTTAGAGGAGAGATGAGAGGATTAAATGGCTGTAAGGAAAGTACCTACAGCTTAGTAGACATTTTCTAAAACTGTTAATCTATCAAATCCATCTTCTATGTCCTGTTTTCCTCCTTGTGAGTAGTAATTTGGAAGTATCTGATAGCTAAAACTCTTTCCTAATGGAAAGTCTGCACAGCTTTTTGGAAGGGATGGGGTTCAGGGAACCTTTAGGCGTTCTGTTGATATCCTGGGATAGCCTCAGCCTGGCAGCCTATATGGAGGAAGTGGGCATGGATACCCCTGATTCAATCTAGACTGGTAGGGTGTGTGTTTGTCTTCATTTCCCAATGGGAGTGACAAGTTTCATCCTGACCTTCCTCTCCAATCTCTCCTTTGACTCCCATAGGAACATGTGAATATGTTCTCTCTCTCTCTCTCTCTCTCTCTCTCTCTCTCTCTCTCTCTCTCTCTAGCTACGTGTGCATTTATACTGTGAGGAATCCTGTTGTATAGAGGGAAGGACTATCTTTTCTTTTAAATTTATTCATGTAGTGTATATGATTACATTGTCGATGTCTTCTGATACACCCTAAGAGGACATCGGATCCCATTACAGATGGTTGTGTGTGAGCCACCATGTGGTTGCTGGGAATTGAACTCAGGACCTCTGGAAGAACAGCCAGTCCTCTGAAACTCTGAGCCATCTCCCCAGCCTGAGCGAGAGACTCTTTAGAAATCATGCAAGGTGTTTGGCAGGTATGTAAAGAGGGGAATGGCCAGTTAACACCTTAAAAATACTAATTGATACATGTATTTGTGTGTATATGGTAAGATTATATATACAACATGAATGCACGAGCTGAAAAGGCCAGAAGGCATCAGATCCCCTGGAATTGGAGAGGCAGGCGGTTGTGCACTGCCTGAGGTGGGTGTGGAGAACCAAGCTCAGGTCCTCTGCAGGAGCAGTAAGTACCCTTAATCTCTGAGCAAAGTCTCTGGCTCCCATTCATAATAACTGCAATGGAGTGGACCTACAAAAATGACCTCCTGGGTCCCTCAGACCTGCGCTGAGATAGCCACTCAACTCCCTCTGCAGCACTATCTTCTCTCTCCCACATCTCAGAGCTTAGCTTCCTGCTTATCTCTCTTTTTCTCCCAAGGTATTATTCCACCCAAAGGTGGTAACTACAGGCATCTCACAGGTACAGTGTCACCAGTCTCTCAGTTGTCACAATAAGGCTGGCCGCTAGAATACAAAATGATTTGAAAGGAATGGGACATTCCTACAGAACTATGCACGGGTGGTGTGGAGCACAGACCTGCTTTGACTGATAATCCCTGTCTCCCCATGGTCTCTCTACTCTTCCTTTACATTGAATTCACCTGGAACACACCTTGGGAGATGAGACATTGCTGTTGACTCCTCTCCACCCTGTTCGTTACTTTGTATCATTTGATTTGTGTATGTTCTCTGAGTGTGCCCATGTTGTTATGTGTTGCAGGAGAGACCCTACATTTTGTGTATGACCAGCCAGCTGACCACTGAGTCATTCAGATAGTCTAAGTTACTGAACCCAGCCACCCATACACCCAAAGCCACTTTGTATCACTATGCTCCTCCCACATTTACTTCTCTATCAGATAAACAATAACGGCACTGAGATGTTATCAGGAAATCTCTGGCCAATGTGGCTTCCTGGCTATCACCTTGGACAGCTGTCATAGTCACCACTTTCAAAGGCTTTTTCTAGGGTCTGGGTTGCAAAGATGAGTCCCTGGAATTACAATGTCCAACTCATGTCCTGTGTCCCACATAACCTTGTTGGAGTTCCACCCACCTCCAAAGAGCTTTGACAGGGACCAAAGACTCCTGTGGAATTGGAGGTTGGGTCTGGAAGCCTTTTTCTCCCTTTCTCTCCACTGCATACAAAGAGCAGAGTGAGCATAGGGTCTCATTACCCAGAAGCAAACAAAAGCAGGAACGGAGTGATTAGAGGGGACCCCAGCGACACACTCTCAATGCCAACAAACCAACAACAGCAGCAGAGGCTTTCTTAGTCAGACCACCAATTCCTTACATTTGTCTTATTCTTTTCTGCCAGAGAGCTGAGATCTGAGCTTCTCTGTACATTATCCTAGATGCCTTCCAGGCTTCTGCAGACTCAGAACCACAGAGGGCCAGGCAGAGGCTTCAGGAGCTGATGCTTACATGGGGTATTCACTCTCTAAGCTATAAGCTCAGGGTCCTCTGTAGAGTAGTAAGGCCTGCTTTGACTCACTCCAACTTTGGTTCTGCCCAGCAGGGTTCCAAGGTTAGCAGTTGAGGGTTAGCAAGAGGACAGATGTACCACTTAGCATGGAGGAGGGGAGGTAAGGGAAGGAGGGTGACCAGCATCATGTTCAGTGACTCTGCAGGCTAAAGTGGGGTCACACATTACCTTTGGGGCAGGAGGCATGTCCTGCTGCCAGCCCTGAGTGCCCAGACAGGTTTCTCCTGATGTCCTCCACCACTCTCGGTCACTGCTCTCCTGTACAGACATGCTCTTCACTCCACTCTCACCAGTCTTTCATGGAGGTAGCATCTCTCCCTAGAGTGAAATGAAACCCAGAGGCCTGGACAGACTCAGACACTTTCCTGAAATAACGAGGTATATTGGTTGTTTTTCAAGAAAGGCTTGGGAGCAGTTTTCCAAGAACAGACACATGGAAGGATCCAGTCAGGCTATTCTGGGTCCTTTTAATATCATAATTTCAAAATCCTCCAACCAGGATATGGAGACACCCCAAAACTACTCCATCCACTAAAGAAGCAGCTTCTCCCTGTACCTTTCCCCCAAGCTTCCCAATTCCACTTGAGCTGGAGCATGAGGTAAGCCTTTTCTCTCAGCTCCTGCCCCTGCCAGGAAGGATCATGACAGCACTGTTTCTTTCTTTCTGATAGGCTGTGTTGCATAGTATACTCGACGTACAACTTACAGCAAGTCCTTATTTGGTACTGAGAGAACCCCAGTATTCTGAAAAGGCAGCCTAAGAAGTAGGAACTCCGGTTCAGGTGACTGACAAGACTGACGCCCCGCAGAGCATGTGGCTTTCAGATGTTTCTACCTACGCCACCTCACTTCTTCCTGGATACCATGCAGGGTGCCATTTCTAGTCTCTGTTGTCTTGCACACCCTGTGAGCACACGAGCCTATGCTCTCTCCAGACTGGCAACAAATGATCTCCTTTCTTCCCTCTTTTCCAGACTTATGGAGTGGATCAAGAACAGGGTGGAGACAAAAAGTGCCTTCAGGAAGGCAGCTCAAGATGGTGGCTGGTGTTACTCCTACACATGCACCTCCTTGTATCCTGAAGCCTAGGTTTCCATTGTCACACTTCAGGGCAGTGATGCCTCCCTCCCTAAATCAGACAGTATTAAATGGGCCTGAAATCTTCAGGGCTCCAGGTACATATGGTTTTTGATCAACATTTACTTCTCTTCTTTGAACACAGCTTCTTGTGTGACTTTGACCATGCAGGCCATCCATGTCAAGGGTAGACCAGGAGCTCAGGGACTGAGCTCTGGCTGCACTGGCTTCTCTGTTGTAATGGCCCCTCTTCCCTGGGAAATATAGTGAACTGACCCATGCTTCAACCCCCACTTAGCAACAACAGGCTTTAGCCCTATAATTATAAGCAATGCCAAGATCTGTCCCAGTTGGAGTCAGATGGGAACTATGTCAGCATAGCTCCTAATTACACATTTCTGTCAGGGGAACCAGGTGACTACAGATCATAGTGATGCCCGTGGAGGAAATACAACTCTGACACACAAGATGGCAACACACAGACAGCTCTGGTGCTGTGAGGTGATAGGGAGGTGCTTCCCTGCACTGGCTCCAGGGAACCAGGGCTGGGTCCAGGGGCTAAGGAGGAACCCCAACAGTAGCCTGGAAGTTGAGTCTCTTCATTAAGGAGAAAGGGGGGTTATGCATCAGAGGTCCACCCAGAGTCATTTCTAAAAGAAAAACAGGCTGATGGGCTCTGGGACCAAGTTTTCTCCAAGACAGTGGACTGATAAGAATGTATGCACACACGCAATACAAAGGCACACCCCTCAACGCTCACCCACTGTAAAACAGGCACTTACTTATGCAAGTGTTACCCTGTTGTCAGGTGCAGCCACACGCCTACATGTACTTAAGATCCTAAGGAGCTTCTGCCTGGTCCAGGACGCATGGCTGGAGAAGGGTAAAGGCACAGCTTCATGAATGCCAGAGGCAGTGTAACCACTATACTACACAGCCACCAACAGTCTTTCGTGCTGGCTCCATTGAAATTGTTCAGCTTTCACAATGAGACAAGGAGAAGCCTGACACTGTGATATGGTCATTGTCTCCTAACTTTATACATCAGGCATGAAATGACCTACACAGAGTGTGATGGTTTGTATATGTTTGGCCCAGAAAGTGGTATGACTAGAAGTTACGACCCTGTTGGTATAGGTGTGACCCTGTTGGAGTAATTGTGTCATTGTGGGTGTGGGCTTTAAGACCCTTAGTCCTCGCTGCCTGGAAGTCAGTATTCTGCTAGCAGCCTGTAGATGAAGATGTAGAACTCTCAGCTCCTCCGGCACCATGCCTGCCTGGACGCTGCCATGCTCCTGTCTTGATGATGATGGACCTCTGAACCTGTAGGCCAGCCCCAATTAAGAGTTGCCTTGGTCATGGTGTCTGTTCCTAGCAGTAAAACCTGAACTAAGTCAGAGTAAATCAAGCATTCATTCTTTCTCATATGGTTACCACCACAGGACCCAATCCTGGGGCAAAAGTCCATTTCCCTATGATCAGAGTCCCAAAGTACCCACTTGTCCTCCGCAGCAGCAGGCGAGCATGAAGAATGTTTTGATGAACTGAAAACTGCAAAAATAGGGATTTCACCTACTGGCGCTTTTGGAGGCAGGATCATGGCATCCAGAGGGGACTTCATATGTCCCAAGAGAAGCGTGGACGGCTGAGAAGATAGAGTGGTGTTTACCAGTGGTTCCTGACACTGAGGTTAAGGTGGCAGAGTTACCTGAGCCTGGGGGTTGAATCCTAGGAAACTCAATGAAACCCTGCACTACTCCACAAAATGAAGCCCAGGGTGAGGAAGGCTGGAAATGCAGTAAGAACACTCCACCAAGGTACCATGAGATGCTGTCCACAGACTGGGCCATCATATGTCATCAGGGAGGCTGATGTGTGGGATGGAGGTCACCTGCTAAGGTCAGAAGTTGCAGTCTTCCATGCAAAATCAAAACACATTCTCTCTCTCTCTCTCTCTCTCTCTCTCTCTCTCTCTCACACACACACACACACACACACACACACACACACACACCCTCAGGCCTCTGAAACCAAATGAACCTGCTTTCTTCTTGAACATTAAAAATTATTTACTTCAGTGATTTAAATAGGTCTTGCCCCATAGACTCATGGGTTTGCATATGCTTGGCCCTGGGAGTGGCACAATTAGGAGATGTGGCCTTGTTGGAGTAGATATGACATCGTTGGAGGAAGTGTGTCACTGTTGGGGTGGGCTTTGAGACTCTCCTTTGAGCTGCCTGGGAGACAGTCTGCTACCGCTGCCTGAACCTGAGCCACAGGGAGCGTGTGCAAGTGGAAATCAGGTGATGACTCTTCCGAGTGTCTCCTAGAACTTGGATGACCTGGGATTAGACTCTGGTCATCTACACATGTGTAGGGGATCTCGTTCTAGCTCCTGCATGCTCCCTGTTGGTGGCCTAGGCTCTGTGAGTACCCCTGCTCCCAGGTTATTTGACTCTGTGGACCTTCTTGAGGTGTCCCTGATTCTTCCAACTTGTTCACTTCTGTCCCCCAGTCTTCCACAAGACTCCCTGGGTTCAGTAGGAGAGGATGTACCTAGACCTGCTGGGACCATGGTACTAAAGGGGGGGCCTCCTTCTCTGAGTAGAAGGGGTAGGGACAGTGTGGTGAGGGACTAAGGGCGGACCTGGGAAGAGAGGAGGGACAGATGCTGTGATTGGGATGTAAAGAGAATAACAATAAAAAATAATAAATTATTGATAACAATAACAAAGCGAAAAACTCTGGTCATCAAACCTCTGCTAACTGAGCTAGGTTAGCCCAGGACCTGCTTCCTTGAGACCTTGTCTTAGAGTTGCTCTTGCTATGATGAAACGCCACAAGCAAAACAAAGATAGGGAGGAAAGGGTTTGCTTGGCTTACACTTCCACATAATAGTCCATCAGGAAGGGAAGTCAGACAGGCACTCAAACAGGTCAGGAACCTGGAGGTAGGAGAAGGTGCAGAGCCCTGGAGGGTGCTCCTACTGCCTTGCTCCCCATGCCTTGTTCGTCCTGCTTTCTTACAGAACCTAGGACCAACAGCCCAGGAATGGCACCACTCACAAGGTGCAAGTCCTCCTTGCAATGATCACTGATGAAGAAAATCCTCTTCAGGCTTGCTTGCAGATGGATTCCCTAGAGACATTGTCTTTTCTCCTTTCAGAGGACTATAGCTGGTGTAAAGTTGACATAAAACAGCATCAAAGGCAAGGATGATGCCTGGCATGGAGGAGGCTCAGAGAGAGCAGCCAATACCGGTTTCCCTCATCAGACAATCCCACAGGTATCCGAGACACCCTGCATTTGACTGAACTCCTGAAGTCTCCTACTGTAAACTCTGCAATGTCATCTTGGCTTGTGTCCTGGGACTGAGGCCGGCTGGACGGATGGTAGGTGCTGAGGGGTGGGTAGAGGAGGTGTATGCTATATGTTGTACTGTCACTGTCCCTGGTTCCCAGGGAAGAGTGGGTGGACTTCTTGATTTCATGAGCCCAGATCTGAGTGCTCGTGTGTGGGGGCATGATGCACCTATTACTGAGTTTCTTTGTTCCCTCATTCACCCCTATGCAAAGCCAAGGATGCTGAATCAATAGATGGGAAGGAAAGCATTACCTTGCCGGCACAGGGATGTTCTAGCTATGACTGGGAAACAGGAGAGTGTGCCCTAGTGACCAGCTGTCCACTGAACCACTTCAGGACAGAAGACTGAGGGTAGAGACAGGAAACAGTTTCTCTCTTCATTCTTCGGTCTGCTGCCTGCCTCCCACCGACCCCACAGGTCCTGTTTCAGTATCACACTGAGGTTTCATGGAAGGCTGACTCCTGCAAACACCTTGAAACTGCTGGGATATGGGGGCACTTGACACTTTCCCCAGTAGCACTGCTGGAGCTGTGCTGTTCTCACCTAAGAGAAGGAGACCAGGATGAGCCTTTTATGAATCTGAAGTTTTCTTGAGCCACATAGACTGAGACTAGTGCATGCCCTCCTGACTACAATCTAGAGTCACCCTGAGCTGAGTGAGTAGGGGGTTTATAAAGGTAAGATGTAGCTACGATAGCTGTTACCAAGCTTGGCAGGACATGAAGTTTTAATAAGGGCACAGTGGTTTCACCTAGTGTTTCTCTTTGATTGGGGAGCCGAAAGCCTTGTGGTTACTGGAGCAGAACAGTATGGATTAGCAAAAGTTCCTGTAAGAACCGCCTGTGCCCCAGATTAGGCTAAACTCAGTTTAACCTGGGGATGGGCAGGATTTAGTAAATATGTTTTCTCACCTCAGTGACCTAGGTTGACCTGTAGCCTCGAGAGAAGGGTCTCCATCCCGATCTCTCATTAGTCAGGTGCGGGACCTTGGAAGCTGTGTTGGGCCTTCCTGAGTACAGCAGCAATGCTACCACCATCACTACCACCACCACCTCAGGGCAGAGTTGGAGCATCTGCACCAGGCATGCAGGCAACAAGGACAGAGGAAGCCCACTGTAGGCTGCTGATACAATCTGCCTCTGGCAGGAGCATTCCCTCCACACCTGACCTGGTTTGAATGTGAACTGTCTCCCACAGGTTCCCATGTTAGAACATTTGGCCCCCTTCTGGTTGTGCTGTTTAGAAAGCTTATGAAATCTTTGGGAGGTGAGGCCTAGCTGGAAGTAGTGGGTGGACCTTGGAGTTTTACAGACCAGCTTCCTGTTTACTCTCTGCTTCCAGACTATGGATGTGATGAGACCATCTGCCAATGTATTGGTTCCATAATCATAGTGACTGGTACCATTGGGAAATGTCATTAAGATAGCACCTTAGAGATGAGCATCTCCAGATGAAAAGTTCCACCCATGCTACCACCTGCAGTCCCAGCAAAGGCACTAAGACCAAACAGGCTCTGGTTCCTACTTCCATACCACAGGAACCACCAATTGGTGCCTGTGGGTTTTTCCAGGGCCTTGGGAGAATGGAGGAGATGAATTTGCACGAAGAGATTCTGGGCAGTCTGCCTTATTGCCAAGGTGCAGAAGCAAGGCACAGGGATTGCTCAGGGTCTGAAATTCCTGTTGGGCCGGTTGAGCTTGTCACCTGCCACCTCTTCCCCATCCCTGACTCTCCAAGGATCAAGGTCATCCCAAGAATGAGAAACTTGAATCAGAATCCCACTGGGTGTTCTGGCATGTGGAGATCAGCTCAGCCATGCCCTTGGGGGGAAGTCAGCAGTCAGAGGCCTTGAGGAAGACATCTTCCAGGCACCTAATGGAGCTGAATAAGTGATTTACTGACATATCAGCACAAACATGGCCAGGTGTGCCTTGTGAGCATAGCCATAAATGGCTTTGTGTTCAACCCACACAAACTTCCTGTAGGTGGTCTTCTCCTGGCCACACCTCTCTCTCTGCCTCAGCTCATTCTGGAGACTGCTGGATGCCCTGCACACAAAGCCCCATGACACACTGTCCTCACGTTTCCCTGTCTAATCTTTGTTTACAAGTGTCCACACAAAACCACAGCTCTCACCTTAAGGAGAATAAAAGTTTACTCCGGGGACATTTTGATTGACCATGGCCCCAGGAACACAGATGTAAGTCACTCCAAATTCCATGTCCCAGTGCAGAAGCAGTTTCAAGTTTTACAGAACAGAGAAAGTCATAAATCAAGGCAAGTTTAAAATGCATTGGTGGGCTATTTAAGAAGCAGGTTCAACAAGATGTGGGTAGACTTTCTATAGGCTGCAGACACTATCTGAGCTTTTAGGTTATTGGAAGCTAGGGATCTGCTAAAGTAATAGATTAATTTTTTTCCTTTAGTTATAAAAAGTTAGTTCCAACTCTGAGATGGGTGAGGAACAGTGTTGAGGGCCAGAACTAGATAACTAGCAGCACTAATCAGTCAGTCAGTATCTGCAGACACAAAGAGGAACCCTGCAAGGATCTATGTAGGGAAGTGAACCTCGAAGAGATGAGAACAAAATCCTGGTGCAGGTTGACTTTGTCAACTTGGGAGCCTGATGCCAGGTGTTTCACTGTCAGCATATTGAAAACAGTACAGTTTGGGAAAAAAGTTTCCAGGCTATAATCATCCCCATTACAGGAGCACAATAAAGCTTAAGGTGTGACCATATAAAGACTCCTTTGCAAAGTATGTGTGACCATAGCTTAAAGACCTAGAACCCAGTGTGGTCCCTCGTAGAGAGAGCACAGCGGTCAGCTGGCCGTAGAATACATGTGGCATTCCCATAACATGGACTCTGTTATCTTGCAGTTAAAGGTAAGGATAGGGAGGGAGAGGCTGGGATAAACATTCTGGGGAATGTGAGTGAGGTCTGCACATATAGCAAAGGGTGGGTGAGGCATCTATGCCTCCACAGATAGCAAAGGGTCACCAGGTCATTAAAATATCCACTTTCAACCTTCTGGTTGGAAAATAGGTATTTTATATCCTTCTTTGAGGAGGTCCCTTGCATGTTTAACATTCCTGGTTCCCTACTGCTCTCTGAGTGCAAGGATCTTTTGTCCCCAGTAGACAAAAAAAGGGATTTTGTGACATTTTTATAGATGTATTGTTATGACATGGTTTTCTCTAAGATGACTTAGACATGGGTTTAAGCCAATAGAAAGTCTTCATTATCCAGCCAGTGACTACACTGGGTGTTTGGTGCCCCAGTGTAGCCCCAAACTTTTCTCAGGGTGAGCTTTTAAGCACAGAAAAGGATACCCTGAGTCTACATATTTCAGTTAACAAGAGCAGCCAGAAGCAGACCTACAGAAGCCAAAAGGGAAGATTAGTACATTCAGAGACTTTCTTACAACTATGAGCTTTGATAAATAAGGTCTTGTTTTTGTTTTGGCAGGTGGTGCTACCTAAATGTTGAGCTTCAAAGCCTGAATGGGGTTTCCATCATGGAGTCAGTTCTGCTAAGGTCTGGGGAACTGTAACAGTAATACTATGTAACAATCTTGTCCATGTGCAGCCCTCTGTTCCCCTTCCTGGTCTTCCTGCTCCCCCAAGCTCCAATGGTTCCACTCATGCTTTCCCATGAGCCTTACATGATAGCTACTCCCTGCTTTTGCTTAATAGGATGATCTCCCAATGCCATCCATCCTCCACTGTAGTTCAATGAAACTCTACTCATAATGGACAGCATTTTCATTATCCATTGCTGCACTGAAATATCTAGGCTGATTCTATGATTTGGCTACAGTGTAGCCAGTGAACAGTGTAGCAACAGGCCCTGGTGTGCAGGTGTCTCTACAGAAAGCAGACTTAGATTCCTCTGGGTTTGCACCTAGAAATGCTATAGCTGAACTCAACAATAACTCAGTCTTAGTATTTCAGACACAGCATCTGTTCTCACAGTGGCTCTACTAATTTACACTTACACCACAGTGTTTATTGTCCTTTCCCTATATCCTCAGTGACCTATTCTTTTCTTTTTTCTTTTTCTTTTTCTTTTTTTTTTTAATTTCTTTAACAAAAGACCTGCCAAAAGCAACTTATGTAAGGAAGGGTTTATCTTGGCTCACAATTTGAAGGCATATATTCCACCATGATATGATCATTTCCTTCTTTTTATTCAGTCTGAGGCCCTACCCCTTGGGATGGTGTCACCTCCGTTAAGGATCAGTCTTCTCCCCACTTAAACTTTTTTGAAAACACCTTCATGTCCATGTTATATTTACATGATGATTCCAAATCCAGTTAAGTCAGGCTGAGATGTAGTTCAGTGGCAAAACAATTATGCAGTATGTTCCTTTTTCCTGCACAGTAATATTCCACCATAAGAATGGTTTCTTTAGCCGTGGACTCACTGTAGAAAATCTTCGTTGTTTCTGATTTGCAGCTTTCACAGATAAAACTACCTAAAAAATTTTGTAAAAGTTTTTGTACCAAGACAGTGCGGCTTGGTGGCTGGGTCATGCTAAGTGTGTGTTTAACTTAAAAAAATTTCCAAACTTTTCTACCCAGTCGATGTATTTTTACATTCCTGTCACTGGTGTGTGAAGAATTTCGTTTGCCTCCTCAACAGGATTTGCTATTTTCACCATTTTTAGTGACAGTGTTTACGTCTCTTTTCATTTTCTACTGATGCTATTTACTTTCGAGTTTCAGACGCATCTTTTTCACCGATGGTTTCCTCTTCATCTTTCTGCAGAATAAACAGATTTAATGTTGACGAAGTTCAATCTCTCTACTTTGTTTTCTTGTGAAATTGTGCTTTGGGTTGAAAATATTAAGTCCTTAAGTCCTGAATTTTTTCTGGAATAACTTTTTCCCTTAAGTCTTCCATATTGGATTTAAATACGTGATACATTCAGAAATTCTTTTATATATTTATTTATTTTATATATTTTGTTGGCTTGAGAAGGTTCGATTTGTTGAAATAAATTACGGTCTTTTCCTCTTTGAATCACATTTGTACTTTTTCAAATGTAGTTAAGCACATTATTGTTGGGTTTATTTCTGGATTTTCTTCCCTGTTGCATTGATTCATCTGCAAATATCATCGTATCTTGATCACTGTAGCTTTATAATAATAAATCTTGAAGTTATATAATGTAAGACCTGTGACTTTATCTTTTTCAAAATTGATTTTTGTTTAATAAATTGTACGCAAGGTATTTCTGTTCGCCCCACCCCTGATTTTTTTGCTGCTCCCCTGCTTCATTCGAGCGAACATAGCTCCGCCATGAGCTCCTCCTTCTCCCGCTGCAGCTCCCACAGAGGCTGATGGTTTTGCTTCAATCTGTCCTCCAACCACTGCAGCAGAGGCCCACTCACCACCGACATCTGGCTGCACAGATTCTTGGTGAAGACCGAGCCATTGTGGATCTTGGTCACTGAGTCCAGATGTGTGAGGCTATGGATCTGCCTGTATGTGTCGTGCTCCTCCTGACACAAGATCTTAGGCAGCTCCATTGCGGATTCTAGGCACACTTTCCCAGTGGTGACGTGAGGGACGACATGAATGGGGATTTCAATTCTCTCATAGTCTGAGCTTTTCTGGGCTTGTACGGATGGGAAGCAAGTGTAGAGGACACGTCCGGTCTTTGTGTTCTTGTCTTCTATGAAACAGGAGAAAATAAGTCCCTCGAAGCCTTGGTCCATCATTTGGTACATCGCTTGCATGCGAACACCCTGGTGTGAAGGCCACACCATTATGTGAGGGTGCGAATGGTACCAGCTGACGGCTCTCATCCGATGGCCGGTGAGTTCCGCCACCTTTCAGCCTCAGTCCAGGCTGCCAACAGCTGCTCTGGGGAAATCTCCACGCGGTCCTTCCTCTTGTCAGAAAGGCGCAGGATGCTGACCGAGTGGATGTGGATAACTCTGATCGCATCCACCTTTTCCGGAACCGTGCACACATCACTTCCGGCGTGGTGAATTTGGACTCACTCCTTATGTCCTTGTTCAGCTCCCTGATGCACAGACCCATCATCTCCTCCTTCTCCGTACTCAGGGCGTGGTTCAGACAAACCAGAAAGGCGTCTGACTCCAGATGGACAGCCTGCAGGGCCTGAACCACTGGCACCTCCATCGTCTCCCTCTCACTTCCGCCCAGAGTTTCTGGCCACCTGTGCAAGCCGGTGCTCAGATGCCCCGCCCAGAGATAGAGCCCTTAGGAGCGGAGCCTGGGCTCAGGGGCCGGGCTCGCACTCAAGTCCCTGACCTATTTTCTTGATGGTAGTAGTCATTCATTCCGACTGGGGTGATAGCCTCTCAATAGATTACATTTTGATTTCATTTTCCTAGTTTCTAAAGATGTTGACACTTGGTACATGTATTGCTTCTTTTGAAAAGTGTTCAGTTAGTTGATTTGACCATTTGTTGATCAAATGGTTTGTTTTTTTCGTATTTAATACTCTGGACACCGCCCCCACCCCCCTCTCTCACACACACATGAATTCTTTAGTTCTGTTGGCCATCTCTTTACTCCAGTGTTTTGGTTCCTGTGCAGAAGCGTTTTAATGTTATGCATCCCATAGCAAATGTCATGATTTCCTTTTCTGTTTACGTCCTCCACAGAACGTCACTGATATGCCAAGGTCGCTAAGCCTTTCCTCTGCTTTCCTGCAGGGTTGGTTAAGGGTCTTACATGAAGTTGTTTGATCCAGTTTGAGTTGATGCTGTACAGGGTGAGGACTGAGTCTCCAGCTGAATCCAGGTTTATTTTGAGGGGGGATTGTTCTGCTCCTAGATTCTCACAGGCTTTTTGTCCAGTTCTGATGAAGATACCATGTTCCCCTTGGTTTTTAATGGAGTTCCTCTTTAATATTCACGTCATGAATCATCTTCCTTTTGATTTGGACCCAGGCAGACTGCTCTGAGGCTTGGGGAAAGATCAGCAAGTATTAGCCTGGGCACCGTAAGGTTGGGAAGAACATATATGATTATTTGCAAGGCTCCAAACCACAGAACATTTGTTTATGTTCCTAAAGCAAGACGTTCCCTAGGCAGGAGTATGAGTGGCAATTGGGGCTGTCGTGAGCAGCTCTGCGCTGGTGACTGTGGCTGGAACAGCCAGGTCAGCGATGAAACCAGGCGCCTTCCAAACTGCTCTGTGCTTCCCAGTGTTCTGGAGGCAAAGGTCAGACGCCAGTCTGCTATGGCCACGCTCTGGGAGGACCCTTCTCAGGGCTGCACATGTCTGTCTTCCTGCTGTGTCCTTGCAGTGCAAAGTGATCCCTCTGGAACCCCTTTCACAGGGCATAGATCTCACCATGAAGGTTTCATCCACTCAGAGAGTCCTCCCTGTGGTAGTACATATATTTTAGTGTTTGGTCACTGGGGAGGGGCACTATTTGAAAACCTTGATGGAGGAAATGTGCCACTGAGGGTGGAATTTGAAGTTTCAAATTACCAAGACAAGCCTAGTGTCTCTCTCTCTTCCTGCTGCCTGCAGATTTGGATATAGAACTCTCAGCTACTTCTCCAGCATCATCTCTGCCTGGGTGCGGTCATGTTCTCCCTCCATGATGAAAATGGGTGGAACTTCTGAAACTGTAAGCAAGTCCCAATTATATACCCTCTCTCTTTTTAAAATAAGACTTGCTGTGGTTATGCTGTCTCTTCACTCCAATGGGTCACTGACTAAGACATTACCCAAAATCTGAACTTCCAAATATTATCAATGTGAGGGTGATGGTTTTAGCGTGAATTTGGGGGACACAAACAAAAAACTCTCGATAGAAGTTTTACACATTTTGGGCTTTATATCTAAACTAAATCAGAATGGGGCATCTCTCCAACCTCTCTGAAGGATGACAAGACAGGAGGCAGATTTCCTTCCTAGAAACATAGGTCAGTGGTGGGCACCCTCCAGGAAGAGCTACAATGTGCAAGTGAACTCCCCCCCAAGACCTCCCACTGTCTTGCTCTGCTGCAGTGGGTGCACTCTAGAAAGGTACAACCCTAGGGGCTTCATCCCAGGATTGTGTCTTACTACTGATGAGCTTTCTCCTGCAGGTCATTGCCATATTCCTCATTTATTTGGCTCATTGTGAGTGGATACTGGGAGACCCTCACTGCCTATAACCTGGTGTGATTACTCACTGGGTGACAGCCCTCTCTGTTGGGCAAGTTTCCTGCAGATCAACATGAAGAAGAATGTTCTTGAGGTGATGTTGTTTAGATGACTTAATGATTTTATGGAATTCTTAATCTTAAGTAGTTATAGAAAGTTAGCTTGAGTCAAATTTTGTGATCTTAGGGTAGTTGATAGGAAATGTACTTAGAATCAAGGATAGAATGTGTCCCTTCCTCATACCATGGCAAGAGGTGCATGAATTAGAGAGAGGAGTACAGGGAGTGTTCATGCATTGCAAGCACATAATTGAGGTAGCAAGAAAAATAGGGGCAAGTTAATGATCAAGGGAAACATTCACTCCAAGTCAAGCCTGAGTTCCTTCATCTTGTGACCTAGGGATGAGGTAACAGATTCTCAGTGTGCACCAGGAAATAAAAGGGTTAAAATAAAGACCATACGAATCTGTTATGACAGAGAACAGAGGATTAGCCAGTCTAGCTGAACAAGATGTCAAAAATAAGGCATAAGACCGGTGTCCTATTCCTTAGTAAATCTAGATTGTCCTCAGCACAGTACAAGGAGACACTTACTACTATACTCTTGGCCTGCTTAAACTTTAATAAACTAAAACAAGAGAATTATTGGCTTTGTGTTAAAATGGGCTTGTGGAAAGAAAGATGGACAAGAATTGTTTGGTTAGATATAAGTTCCAAAAAATTAAATACATAATCAAGAATCCAGTTGTAAGTGTAAGATGTTTAATGATTTTAATCTGTTTTTGAAGAATGTTTTTGTGGCAATTATTTCTAGAAAATATGTAACTTATGGTAATTTTATTTCTAATAGAAAAACTTTGTCTTAATGGGTATAAAAATGGAGTAAAAGAAAAAATAAGATGCTGGAGCCTGCTTTTGCTTCAACCACTGTGTGTGTGTGTGTGTGTGTGTGTGTGTGTGTGTGTGTGTGTGTGTGAAATGCAAGGTCAGCAGAGGCTAATAGTGTTTCAGGAATCCCTGGTCTGGCCCAGTGTCAAGGTCCCCTTACACAGCAGTGAATGGGTGTCTTAAGTCCAGTTCAGAAGATCTGCTGGAGCTGTGCTTGAAGTATAACCAGCAATGACCTCTTGATTCCACCTGATGTGCTTTGAGCCCATTCTAATCCACTCTGTGTGTGTTTTGTTCTTTTCCTTACAAATTTAGACATGAGCACACTAGTAAAAGGTACGTACCAGATAGGCAGTCATATGTGCTCACATGTGTTTACACATGTTCATGTGCTCACATGTGTTCATGTGCTCATATATGCTCACATGTTCTTTGCTGTTGCCATCTCATTTCTGTAGTAGGTTGTGGTTTTCCCTTCCGGGTCAGGAAGTGGAGAGGGTGGAACAACCTCACATGGAAAGTTTATACTGCTTGCTCAGGCAGATGGGAGTGTATGACTGCTCCAAGTTATGGTTAAATGGAAGGTTTGATTTATAGGTATGAGGGAGACCCACCCAGAGACATCTGAAATCATCCAGAGCAGAGAGAGAAAATATAGACTAAACATGGCCAGTAGATTGGACTTGGCCATGAGGAGAGAGAAAGAGATGACCAACGGAAAGGGCAAGAGAGGAAGCTAAACACACACACACACACACACACACACACACACACACACACACACACACACACAGCAAGGCCAGAAAAAGGAGAAGCAGTCGGGAGAGAATCTTCTGGGCTGGAGAAGTTTACAGTGGGAAGGCCTGGGTGTGCAGAGCCAGGGTGCCAGCATGGACTCTGAAATGTGTAACAAGTACTTGTAATACGGAGGAAGCCAGGAGACCAACATGCACTTTGGTATGCAAGTAGGCACAACAGACAGCCTTTTGTCCCTCTGCCAGTAATAAGGAGATGGCTCCTTTGGTAGAAGGGAACCAATTTCAGAAATTCCTAAGGAACACTGGCTTCAGTCTAGCCACTAGAATTTTGATCACAGCGGAGAGGAGCAGAGATCTCTCCCTTCTTTTTGTCGTTTCAGTTGCCACCAGCTCAAAATAACCCCACGTCAGTGTGGCAGATACTGAGGTGAGGTTCTCCAGTCCTACAGTAACAATAGATTCCCACCGTGAGCACAATGCTGTCAATTCTCAGTGCAACACATACCAACAACTTAAAATTTCACAAGCCCCTACTCCCTTCTGAGAGTAACCAAAAGTGAGGAGGGAAACAGTCCAAGTTGGTGCATAGGCTCCCATGTATACCAGGGACTAGGGATCCTCTTCCCTTGTTCTAGGATCTAGGGTACAGCTTTAGCTTACAGTTGGTAAGAAATCAAAGAGCAAGTGCCAAAGGTCATAGATCAAAGGTCACGTCATTCTTCAAAAGGCGTTCTGGATTCACAGGTACAACTACCCTTGGCTGCGGGACAGCTGAGAACAGTGCAGTCTCAGCTAGAGTTACTCCTGTCTCAGTTCTGAACTCCTGCTGGGGTTGGCTGGAGCTGCTCTTTTTGTCAGAAAGAGAAAAGGGCTGTGGTGAAAATGAGCTTGGCAAGTCGATCACACATGCTGCTGTGAGAACAGACACCAGGGTTAGAGAATGCTTCATGGGCCTCACAGAATGCAAGCAAGGCATGGAACTCTGAGATGAATGAGAGGATCAGTAGCTGGATGTGAGATGGCAAGAGGATCT
The DNA here is from genome assembly GCF_011064425.1 of Rattus rattus. Taxonomy (NCBI): domain Eukaryota; kingdom Metazoa; phylum Chordata; class Mammalia; order Rodentia; family Muridae; genus Rattus; species Rattus rattus. The sequence continues at coordinate 186,544,366 of NC_046155.1, forward strand.
GCGCCTTAGGGACTAAACAATGAAGGCCAGGGCTCTGAGGCAGAGGCAGCAGGCCGGGAGGTGCCCCAAAGCCCCTAGGCACACAAAAGGGTGAGATACATTTACATAAACCAGTCTTATTTCTCACACAGGTAAAAAAAAGATATGTGTAGGGGAAGTAATAGAAGCCTTCCACGCCACAGCTGTAACTGAGGACAGCTTCCAACAAGAATCCTCTACCTTTCCTATCTTTGAGACTCCCGGATTTAATCAGGAGACTGGAGTCCGGCCAACTTTAAACCCTCGACAGACAGGACACAAGGTGATGATTACAAGGCAGCCCTTGCCAGCATGGGCCAATACATGGAATGGAAAGCGCATGAGGCAAAACACAGGCCAGAGGAGCTACACACCTTAATGAGCAACAATTGGACAACTCTTGGTGGCTGTGTTAGAGCCTGGAAGGCACTGTCCAGGAGAGGAGGGATTGATAATCAACTTACAAAAATCGTTCAGGGACCCCAGGAAAATTTCTCAGATTTTGTAGCTAGAATGACAGAGGCTGCAGGACGAATCTTTGGCGATCCTGAACAAGCAGCACCACTAATAGAACAGCTCGTTTTCGAGCAAGCCACCCAGGAGATTCTGCATCACATCAGTATGATTCCTGCCAAATGCCTTCAGAAAGGAGCAGAGGTCCCCCTGTCCCCAGTTGAAAGGCTGATCAGCAGTAGTAAGGTGCCAAATTATCCTTAAATAGGGACATACTCATATGGGACTGTGAGAATGACCAGAGAATGTTAGTACAAAGCCACAAAATTAGCAGGGCTTGAGACACTTGTAAGTTCCTAGAAAAGGTTGCCAACACTGCCAGTTCCTCCCAGTTCCTCACATCGGGTCAACCTGAGAGAATACAGCCATTACAAATCTGGCAAATGATAAACAGCAGATATTTGAGGTCAGTGGCTAACAATGTCATTCAGCACTGCCTTTGAGGCAGGGTTTCAATGCCCCCACTAGGTGGATGCAGGTTACCACCTGATGGGCAGCCCATGCATGGACACTGCATGGCCATAGTTCTGATGGGCCAGGGGACTGGGCCCCTGCACGTTCCATGGATGGGTGCAATGTGTGGGATTTAGGGTTGGCATTTACCTAGGATCCACAGAGAGCCCAGAGAGTAACCTGCCTGTATCTAGTTTCTGCCATGGTCCCACAAAAGTTCCCAGACAGGGAAGTTCATGCAAAAGAAATAGGACTTTTCCTCTCTTAGAATGCCCTGGCCACCTCCCCCTCTATGGTGGTGGCTTTCTCTCATTTCCCTAATTTTTTTTTGTCTTTCCTCAGTTGCCCTACTTTCCTGTAATAATTCTTGATGGAAAAAGATTTTGATACTTACTTCTGTTTTGCATGGCACCACAAGAGGCTGCACCTTTAATCTTCTGTCCCAGGTCACCCTTTGGTAACTCAGAGTTCCAGTACTCTAGGTTCTTGGGTCATCCACACATGGGTCTGAAAACCTCTGTGCTATTAGGGAGGGAGGGAGGATGGTATTGTCCCTTTATAGACAAGGGAATCGTGCTCTCACAATGATCACAGTGGCTGCCAGGTCACAGCTCCTGCTAGGGCCAAGCTTTACTGTGGCATCATGATGACAGAGTCCTTGGATGTCTGTGTCATCCAGACCCTATGTGTCCCTGAGCAACCTTGTGTGCAGGGTGCTGGGTGCTGCTCTTAGAAACTAAGGCCCACTTGAGGGAGGCACTTTATTTATTTCCGGTTTCTTCAATCTTACACAATAGCTTTTGTCTTCCTGTTTTACGGGCAAAGAAACCAAGACTTGTCTGTCAGTGGAGCTCACTACTGGACAGTTTGAAAGCAGCTGAGCCCAGCTTAGCTGCCCAGAATGCTCTGAGGCATAGCTGGTCCTGCCTTCCTATGCATCTGTAAGATTTTCTTAGGATACTGTTGCAGGTATCTCTGCTCCATTTCCAAGATTCAGAAAGGGAGAGAAGAAAAATCCCACTAGGGCGCGCTCTAGAATTTGGATTGTCAAGATGAGGAAGAATTTAAAGTACCCACCTCCAAGATGAATTAAGTGACCACCAGGAAATGATTGATGAGGACTAGGGCTTCAGCTCCTTAAAAGTGACTCTGGAGGGAGGCTCCCTGTTGTTGCTGGCACCCCTTGGTGGGAGACAGTGAATCACTCTACTGAGGCTTTAGTGCAGAGGTTGTGCGATGACCTTCAGAGCAGGCTCTGAACATCTGCATGACAATCCCTCCCTCCTCCTTCCTCCTCCCTTCCTCCCTTCCACTATTCTCTTCCCTTCTTCTCTCCCTACCCCTTGTTCTTCCGCTAAGGATTGAGTCCAGGCCTTTGTGCATGCTAGACAAATGCTCTACCACTGACTTATATCCCAAGCACCCTCTCATTTTTTTAATTTTGAGGCAGGATCGCACTAAATTGCTGAGGCTGGTCTTGAACTAACTCTGTAACCCAGTCTGGCCTTGGGATTTTCTCAGTAGCTGGGACCTTATGTGAATGTGTGTGTGTGTGTGTGTGTGTGTGTGTGTGTGTGTGTGTGTGTGTGTGCACCATTGCACCTTATCTCTATTTCTTTTTTGTATTGTATGCAAACAGGATTATACAATGGCCAAAGGAAGTCCTATCCTGAGGGCTGTTGTGACCTTTAGAAAGAGTCACCCACGTGAAGCGCCCTCCTTTCAGGTGACTCCAGCTTGTTTCAGGTCGACAGGAACCCAGCCAGCGCACCCTCCTTCCATGCTCTCCTTGATGCTAGGACTATAGGTGTGCATTTCCATACCTGGATCCATTTGCTTCTTTACATTTACAGTGCCTTTCTTGCAGACAGGACAGTGTACTAATGCCCGGCCAGGCCCACTGTCAGCCTGTGTGGTTCTTAGTGGTTAGGCCCAGGTCAAGATGCCTGTTGTTTTCGGGTCCCTTTCGACAGCTTGCTATGTTTGAACTAATCGGGTCTTTGAGTTCTAGTTCATCTCCTCTGGTAGATTGTGAGCTGTAACTATCTTTTCCCACTCTAGGGCTGCTCAGCATTTGCAGGACACAAGGCACAGTCTAAATCCTGGCCTCACCCCACCTCTCGAATCATTTATTGTGAGAAAAAAAAGGTCAGTACATTTTCAAAAGTGCCGTTAGTGACTTCAGGTCTGCCTACAGGTGAATAGGCAAACACTCGACCCCTGCTTACACCTGCTAGGTGAGGTACCCTGACCCAAACTAAATTCAGATTAGAAAATTATTAACAGCCAGCCTTGCCTAATGGCTAACAGACACGACAATGGCCTGCACCTGGAATGTTTTTCAATGAACCGGATGTAAAAGGCAGGGATGAACCCTACGGGAGGGAGAGTTAAGACCCAGGTGGCAAGCCAGGCAGGACCTTCCTGATTACTCATCCAATGAGGAAAGGGAGTTTTGCAATATCCCCAGGGTGTTTAGGATGACAGCAATCTGTACACAAAGGTCTTGCTTTGAGTTTAATCTGATCACTTCTGTCTTATAACTGGGCCACTTAGACCATCTATGTTTCCCGTAATGGCTGATCTGATGTGGTTTCTAGCTAATGCTTGTTTTATTTGTTTTGGAAGACAGGGTATAGTGGAGATTTGGGAATTTTGGTTTCTTTTAAAAACACAGAAATATTATAAGGATATGTTTTCCTTTTAATCCCAGGTGTGAGATATGGGGCGCTTCGCATTGTCCGTAGTAGCTGACTGTGACTTGCCTCTGCTCTGGCAGGGGTGTGGTTAGGGGGTTGAAAGGGTGGAAAAGAGGAACCCACAACGTAGCAAAGACCAGCTACAACAGGGTCTCTCTATGGCCCCCCAGCTGTCCTGGAACTTGTTATGTTAATCGTAGCTTCCTACAACTGGGCAATGCGCCCACTAGTACCCCTGGCTCTTGCTGATGCCTTTCTTGTCCTCCCTGCCATTTAATCCTTGCCATTTTAAACACACTGTACTTTTATAGTCACAGTGCGTGTGGCCGACAGCTCTGCACTTACCCTCCTGTGACAGCGACTTTGGGAATCTTTGCTCATAGGTGGTTACATCAGCCTCCTGATTTCCCAGCATCCTGTTTCCCGTGAGAAATCAATGTCATCAGACTTAGGTCCCTCTGTGTTCGTTAGGACTTTGTGGTGTTCCTGCTTTCCTGATGTTCGGATCCTGACAGCAAGTGCAGCCATGGACAGAGCTGGAGAGCTCAGGCAGACCTGTGTCTGGCCCTAGGCATCCAAACTGACTCTGTAGCCAATAGTTTCTTCTAGGAACTGTGAGTGGAGAATGGAACTTTGCCTAGCCTTGCCCTGAGGGGGTTGCTGTAATGCTGGCAAAAGCCCCTGGGGTCCTTCACTACTTCTCTAACTGCTGTCCTGGTTACCTCCCCAGTGGTGTATCACAGATACTTGCTGGTTCTCCTGGCCAGGTCCTCATGGTTCCTCTCCCCCACATAGCCACTTCCTCCTCCTTCTTCATCTTTCCTCCCCCACCTCTTCTCCTCCAACCCTAACCCACCCACCTCTAATCCCTCCAGTAATTGGTTGTAGCCAATTTCATTTAACCAATAGTTTTAAATCAAGGAACAAGGTTTGCATAACAAAACCCTGTAAGGGAAGAGGTCACCCCTCAACTCTGAGTGTAGAAGTTAGCATTACCATTTACAGCAATAGGCCAAACCTCAACAAGGAATGGCAGGCAGAGGATAGAAGTTCTAGAGACCTTCACATAAGCCCTTGATGTAGAAATCCAGGTGGGACAAAGAGGCCCCCTTCAGGTGAGGAATTCTGATCAAGTTCTTTGATCACTAAAGGACAGATGTTTAGAGCTCTGCACAAGGCAAGGCGGGCGGGAGGGCAGGGTGGCAGGCTCAGGTCCTCAGGGTTCTTTAGAAGTAGTGCTTTTTATTAAAATGACTTTGTATACTTCATTCCTGATTCCTATCTTTCTCACCAATTCTCCTTCCTGTCCACAGTCACCTGGGAATTGACAGAAAGGTCCTGAAGACTTAGCCTCCTCAAAGAGACTTCCTCGGGGCCCATCACTGAGACCAGGATGTCTTTCTGAAATCATCCACTCCAGTTTCTGTCTTTTGTAGTGCACTGTTGTCCCAGCATCTATACGGTGTCTCTTGAAGTTTAGTGGGATGAGTTCTGGTGACTTATCGGCAGATATGCTTTCCACGTTATTCAGATGTGTTGGGAGATCCAACCATGGCCCCTGGGAACATGGGGCCAAGGCCTACATCGATCGTAAGCTACAGGGAAGTGTGTCCCTGTGTAGCACCTTAAACATGCGCCCCCCCCAAACAGAGTCACTCGGTGTCATATTCAATCACATACTGTCAGAATGCTGAAAAGATTTTCAAATAATAATCATGGTGAAATGGACGATTCAATAAAGTTAATAGTTATTAGTATTCTCACAATAGGAATTAAATTATGTGGTTATGGTGTAATGCCATGGTACACTTGAAATCAAAGCGATTTCAGGTCTCACGAGGCATGTAACACAGCTTGGTATGTGAAACTTACTCATCCAGCATTCCTGCACCAGATGTGCATGTTGCTAGTTAAAACCCTGTCTCAAGCTGCATGTGGAGACAGGCCACACGCTGCATACAGGGTACCTAGGTGCGGCTCACACGCCTGCCCGTGTTTCCAGCAGCTTGACTGGATCTCCGAAGAATCTCTCGCATCTCCTGTGTTTAATGACTGTCTGAGAATTTGGTGAGGAAGGACATGAGGAAGCATGTTCTGTTAAACTGCCCACATTCTTCACTTCTTGCTGGGATGCAATGAACTCAAACTGTCATCACGTTTATCTGGCTGCCTCTGGTGCCTTGGCCTTCTGTCCTGTTGTTCCCTCTAGGTTGCCTGAGCCCTTCAGATGGGTGCTATGGGAGGATACTCCACAGAAACTAGACTCCCTCTGCCTGTTCCAGCCAGTCACACTCTGCTTGGAAAGGCCAGCCACAGGCCACATACCCTCAGAGAGCAGGGGAACTGAAGTCACCACAGGAGGCTGTCTCTTGCAGTGTCTGGAAGAGAGCTTTTGGGGACTTCCCAGCTTTACCCAGCACAGTGTGGAGATGCCAGATCCTCCAGCTGTCCTGGGGAAGTGCAGGGCAGGAAGCAGCAAACACCCAGTGCAGGCCCAAGGAGGATCCACTTAGGGAGGGATCCCACAGGGATCGTTAGGGGAAGAAGAAACCGAGGACATGGTTTTTCATTATTATACTTTAGAAGAGTTGTGTCAAAAAATTAGATTTCTTTAACATTTTTAGAGAACTGGTAATAAATCCAGGAGATAGGTTATTTGTTTGTTGGTTGTTAAATTTATTCAAGACAGGATCTTTCTACGTATTTCGGAGTGTCTTAGAACTCACTCTGTAGACCAGGCTAGCCTCAAATCCACAGAGATCCACCTGCCTCTGCTTCCAGAGTGTTTGGATTAAAGGTATACACCACCATGCCTGGCTTTCTTTATTTTTTTTTTTTAAATTACTTGTTTTTAGCTTTATTTACGTACAAGTGATAAAATGGTGGCTATTTAAAGTGTCGGTATGGCTGCTTGAGGTGAGAAGCTCTGTGAAAGGATTTGTGCCATTAGGCTGACATGCGGCCACTGAATAGAGTCCACAGAGGTCAGAGAGACATCCTCTCAGACTGGCAGTTCTTCAGCTGTGGCCCTTCCTCTTGTGTGACTGGAGGCCTATGGATGCTTTCCTCTGGGCATAACATAGGTTCTAAGCTCTTTTCACTTTCACATTCTTTCTAGCATCTAACAGCTCTACAGCTGAGTACTCAGGAAGAGGGAGGGAAGGAAGGGAGGGGAAGGAGGGAAGGGAGGGAGAGACTGGAAGTGGAGGGGAAAGGGAGTGGAGAGGATAGGATGGAAGGAAAGTGAGGAGGAGGAGGGGAGGGAGAAGAAGGGAAGGAGAGGAGGAGAAGAGAGGAGAGGGGAGGGGAGAGGAGGAAAGAGAAAAGGAAGGGAGAGGAGGGAGGAAGGAGTTTTTTCTGTGGTCATACCGAATTCTGCTTAGGGCCTTATTCATTACTGTGTTCATTGTCATGACAAGCAAGATGTTTGATCAGAGCAGATTAAAGAAAGAAGGGTTATTTGGGCTGACAGGTTGAGTGTCCAATCTACCGGTCCTCAGCCTTCCTAATACTGCAACCCTTTATTTCTATTTGTCATTTTGTGGTTGCCCCTCCCTCACCCCAACCATAAATTTATTTTCACTGCTACTTCATCACTGTAATTTTGCTACTGTTATGAATTATAATGTAAATATCTGATATGTAGCCCCTATGAAAGGGTCAGTCTACCCTGAACAGGTCTCGACCCACAGGTTGAGAACCACTGGTCGAGTCCACTATAACAAGAAAAACTGTGATGGCCAAGGTGGCTGGTCATATGTGTGAACACTCAGGAATCATACAAACAGGAAGGTTGGTGCTCCTTTCTTCGCCTTTTCTTACTCCCAGGACCCTAGCTCAAGGGATGGTGCCAATGACATCAGAGTAGACCCTCTTCCTCAGTTATCGCCTCTCAGAAATCGCATCACAGACATGTCCAGCGGTGTGCCTCCTATGTGATACTAAATCCTGTCAACTTGACAGTCCAGATTAACCTTCACGGGAGTGGACAGCAGGAAGACTTTTGTCGGCTCTGACTGTCGTGTGGCCACCTCCACAGTGGAGATCTGTGGAGCTTCCACTGGGCAGAGCTTGACTCCCTTCAGAAAGCTCTCAGCTCTTTCTTACTGTGTGTCTTAGTCAGGGTTTCTATTCCTGTACAAACATCATGACCAAGAAGCAAGTTGAGGAGGAAAGTGTTTATTTAGCTTACACTTCCACATTGCTATTCATCACCAAAGGAAGTCAGGACTGGAGCTCAAGCAGGTCAGGAAGCAGGAGCTGATGCAGAGGCCATGGAGGGATGTTTCTTACTGGCTTGCTTTCTTACAGAACCCAAGGCTACCAGCCCAGGGATGGCACACTCCACAGTGGGCTGGGCCCTCCCCATTTGATCACTAGTTGAGAAAATGCCTCACAGTCTGAGTCTCATGGAGGCAGTTCCTCAACCAAGGCTCCTTTCTCTGTGATAACTTCAACTTGTGTCAAGTTGACACACAAAACAAATCAGTCCACAGTCATGGGGCTGACTGAAAATTGTTCCAAGGATTCACAACAGCTGGAGAGTTGAAATCAGAGACTGGGGCACCAGAGTCCTCTTGTTTCCCTTGTTCCTTACAATGGTCAGGTGGTCTAATTCCCTGTTGTCTCGTGCATACTTTGACATGAACCTGGACACACACTGTTCATCACCCTCTGGGTAGAGAAGCTCGCATTGCTCTAACGTCTTGTGAATTCAAGAGCAATTATTAGGGTGCGCAAAGGTGATTTTGCCTGGTTCATGCTGGCTTCCTTTCATCCACCACTGGTCTTTAAGAAGCAAATTCCACAACCTTTGTTTTCTCCTGTTACTATAGCTTATCGCAGAGATCTAGAGTCTATCCACACTTGGGTAGTGTTCACAGGAAACTGGCAATGTGTTTTACCCACAACTCCTCCTTCTGGCCTGCAGATGAGAAGGTTAATTGAGATTTCTGAATGTAGATTGTAAAGTGCTGATCTATTCTGGGTCTACATCCTTCTGAGCTGGGCTGAGCCTAATTGATTGCCCCAAAGGTAAAGGCTCTGTACTCTGGACGAACTCCAGGGCAAGAACACTCCTGATAAAGCCAGGATACAGATGACAGGTATGAAGGATGTGGGGTAGTACAGGACAACCTGGTAGAACATTCTGAATGCAGGCTTGTCAACTCTGATGGTTCCCGTCTTCGAACATTTGAGAATGGGTTTGCATGAATTTCACTGTCCACTTTCGGTAGCTTCCTTATGACATCAAAATAAGTGAATTTATCTTTAGAGACAGATTGCTCAGATGAGAGTGGACTATTTACCAAACATGAGGCAGTTGCTAGAATGGTAAGTGCTGTAGATGAACACAGCATCCATATTTGCAGGAGATGTTCTTTCTCCCTGTGTCCACTGACTTTGAGCAGCGGGCACTTCCGGCATGGCCAGCTGTAGGGCTGTGGAGCACAGTGATCAGGAAGAGGTTCTGGGGTCAAGTCCCAGATCAAGTACCAGCTGGTGACCCTGGCCCCATTATCAAAACTTCTAATCTTTATTAACTCTCTACAAGTTAAAGCTAGAGGAGTCCAACAAAATTCACAGAGCAACAAGTGTATGGTCCACGGGAGGCTCAGTCCACAGGGAAGTGATGGAGTGTGGTGGAGGTGAAGGTGATGGTGTTGATAATGGTGGTGATTGTGCTTATGGTGATGATGATAATGACGATTTTGATGGTGGTGATGGCAGTGATGATGGTGATGACGATGATGAAGGTGATTGTGGTGAAGGTGGTATGATGGTGATGGGGTTGATTGGGATGATGATGGTTGCTGGTGGTCATGATGGTGATGGTAGAGATGGTGATAATGATGGTGGTGATGATGGTGGGAATTGTTATGGTGATGATGCAGATGATGGAAGTGATCGTGGTGATGGTGGTGATGGTGATGGTGGTGATAATGTGGTGATGATGGTGATGATGATGCAGATGATGATGGTGATCGTAGTGATGGTAGTGATCGTGGTGATGATTATGATGGTGGTGTTGATGGTGCTAATGGTGGTGATTATGTGGTATTGATTTGATGATGATGATGGAGGAGGTTGTGGTGATGGTAGTGATGATGATGACATTGATGGTAATGATGACAATGGTGACGATTAGGATGATGGTGGTAGTGTCTATCTGATGGTCATGATAGTGACTCTGACAGTGATGAGTTAGTTGGAGACAAACCTGAGTTAGAGAGTGAGATGCTGTCTCAAAAGAAAAACAACCAAACAAAAACAAACAAACAAACAACAACAACAACAAAAATAAACCCTAAAACAAAATGAAGACTAGATGAGCAAAAGCAAAGGCATTCACACATCACACACAATGTATGCCAGTCTGTTTTAAAGCCCTAAAAGCTTCATATGAGACAGGTGGTTCCCTTCCTCCTTTCTGGGAAACAGAAAGGGGACCAGTGTGTGGTCCCCTTCCTCTTTCCTTCCTTCCTTCCCTTCCTTTTTCCTGCCTTCTCCTCTGTTTCCTTCTTTCCCATTTTTCTACCTCCTCCCCTTCACCTCCCCCTTCCTCGATTCCCCTCCCCCTTTCCCATTCCCTTCTCCCTCCTTTCCCTTTCCTTCCCCTCACTCCCCCATCCTTCTTCCCTTCCCCCTTTCCCATCCTTCTCCCCTGTCCCTCACCTCTCTCTCCCCCTTCCTCCCTTCATAACAGTACACTAGGAGCTCTTTAGAAGCAAGGCCCTTGGCTCAGGAACTGGTTTTTAAGGCAACCTCAATCCCCACACTGTCTTCTGTGTTCTAACTTCTCCTTCACTCCAATGTCCTTCGAGTCCATTTTTTTGTGCCTTGTCATGTTCTCTCTGCCCTGTTTAATGTTTCCTGAAGTGACAGAGGAGAGTAGCACATAGAAATAGGACATGGCAGGCAATGTTGCTCTGAAGTTCTGCAATCTTTCTGTTCTCTGCCTGTCTACCTGTAGGGAAGGGGGGTGGGATTGAGAACAAGAAGGACAGCTGGTTCACAGACAGTTATTATGGAGATTAGAAGGCAGGGAAGAGACACAAGGCACCAGAAAGCATCCTTGGAATAATTTTCTACAACCCACACCTCTAATAACAACTCTCTCTACTATGCTGTCTGCCATGTCATCCACCACCTGATGTCCGTCCCTTCCCATCTGTCTTGGGTTGACTTTCCACTGCTGTGATAAAACATCATGAGAAAAAAAAGTTGATGAAGGAAATGGTTTATTTGGCTCATATATTCTTCTCACCGTCATCGGTGATGGAAGTCAGGACAGGAACTCAAGGCAGGAACCTGGAAGCAGAAGCCATAAAGAAATAATGATTACTTGCTAGTTTTCTACAGATTGCTCAGCCTGCTTTCTTATACAGCTTAAGGCCGCTTACCCAGAGAAGGTACCACCTACAGTGGGCCACATCCTCCCACATCAATTCCTAACCAAGAAAACGCCCCTCTGGTTTTCACACACACCAATCCAGTGGGGGACAGTTTCTCAATTGAGATTCTCTCTTGTCAAATGACTCTGTCTTGTGTCAAGTTAACAAACTAATCAGGACATCAGCATCCATACCAGGATGGTTTTACCCCTACCATCCACATCCTGGCGTCTGTCCCTCCCCATTAAGGCTGATCTAACTCTTGTCATCTGTATTCCAAGTCTGTCCCTCTCAGCATCCACACCAAAACATCCTAATTTCTATATTCTGCGCCAATAACTGCCAGCACTCAAGAGGCAGAGGCAGGCATCTCTGAGTTTGAGGACAGAATGGACTAGAGAGGAAGTTTCAGGACAGTCAGTGCTACACAGAAAAACCCTGTCCAGGGAACAAGTTAAAAAATATCCAAAACCAAAACCAAACTGTCCATTATCCACAGGCTAGGGAGATAGTTCAGTAGTTAACTAGCAAAACATGTGGGGCATGTTCTGTTCTTTAGAAACCCGTATAAAAACACTCAACCAAGTAATTTTAATTTCAGGTTATGAAGTGATTAATGACCTCAACATAAACCCTGACACACTAAATATAATACAATAGAATGTGGGAAATAGCCTTGAACTCATTGGTTCAGTAGATAACTTCCTGAACACAATATTAATGTCTCGGGCACTAAGAGCGACAGTTATAAATGGGACCTCATGAAACTGAAATCTTCTGTAAGGCAGAGGACACTGTCCTTAGGACAAAACAACAGCCTAAATTGTGTGGAAAGATCTGTATGATCCTACATCTGATAGAGGGCTAATATCCAAAATATATAAAGAACCCAAGAAGCTAGACAATGAGAATGCAAACAACCCAATTGAAAAGGGGCACAGAGCCATACAGACAATCCTCAACCAAGAAATCTCTAAAGGCTGAGAAGCACTTAAAGAAAAGTTCAATGTACTTAGTCATCAGCGAAATACAAATCAAAATGACTCTGAGATTCCATTTTACACCCATCAGAATGTGTAAGATCTAAAACTCAAGTGACATCACATACTGTTGAGGATATGGAGCAAGAAGAACACTCTTCTGTTGTTGCAGGGAGTCCAACTTGTACAACCTCTCGGGAAATCAATTTGGCAGTTTCTTAGAAAACCAGGAATAGTTCTACCTCAAGATCCAGCTATACCACTCCCAGGCATATACCCAAAAGATGTTCATCATACCACAAGCAACTTCCTCACCTGTATTCATAGCAGCCTTATTCATAACAGCCAGAAACTTGAAACTACCCAGATGTCCCTCAACTGCAGAATGGATAAGAAAATGTGGTTCATTTACACAGTGGAATATTACTCAGCTATTAAAAGGAGGACACCGTGAAAATTGAAGGCCAATGATTAGAAACTGAAAATATCATCCTGAGTGACATAACCCAGAACCAGAAAGACAAAACTAATATGTACTCCCTTATAAGTGGATATTAGCTATAAAATACAGGATAGCCATGTTATAATCAACAGACCCAAAGAAGCTAAATAACAAAAATGACCCAAGGGAGGATGCACACGAATCTCATTTAAAAGGGAACATCAAATAGAGTCGAATGGAGGGAGGAAACTGAGGGACATAGGAGTGGGGAACAGTGATAAGTGTAGGTATAGAGAGAGCAGGGGGAGTAGGAGGGAGAAGAAAAAGGCTGGGATTGGTCTATGAATTGGAGAATGGGGGTAGGAAGCTCAAGGGAGTCTCTGAGAGTGATGAGACTCCTAGAAGTTGGGGTTGGAGAGACTGAATGGACATTTCCTGTAGGCAGGCAGGATTTCCAGTAGGGGAGGGAGACAGTAACCAATCCATAAAAGCTTCAACCCCAAATTTGTCCCAAGTGCAAGATGTTGAGGGATAAAGATGGAGCAGAGATTGAGGGAAAGTCCAAGCAGTGACCTTGAGATGCACCCCATGGGAGAGAGCATTAACCCCATGGGTGTTTGTCCCCATCCCCATTGCCGCCCCCCCGACAGTCTAGTTCACTGGGGGTTCAGTCTTAGCAGGACCCAGGGCTTCCCCTTCCACTGGTGCTCTTACTATATTCATTGCTATATGGGTCAGAGTCAGGGTCAGTCCAGATTTTAGGTAGTGGCTTAGGCTCTGGTTGCTTGGCATTGTTGTACATATGCAGAGTTCTTTCTCTGATTCCTTCAACGGGGGGTCCTACCTCAGTTCAGTGGATTCGATTTGCTGTATTCTGGCTGTGTCTCTCAGGATCTATCCGGCTCCTGTCGGTCTGCAATCCATCTTGATAGTCTTCAGTCTCTGTTTTAATCTTTTTCAGACTATTAAAGGAGGAACTTAATGAAACTGTCTTCTGCCAGGCTTCCTCCAGCACCTGATGGTAACAGATGTAGAGACCTAGAGTTAAATGTTAGGGGGAGCTTGAGGAGTCTTGTGGAAGAGGAAGTAGAATTGAGAAAGTCAGAGGGACAAGGACACTACAAGAAGAACCACAGAGTCAACCAACTTGGGCGCATGAGGGCTCACAGAGATTGAACCACCAACCAAACAGCATGCAGGGGCTAAACCTAGGCCTCCTACATATCTGTGGCAAATGTGCAGTTCCTCTTCAGGTAGGTTTCTCAACAATTAGAGCAGAGGCTCTCTTGCAATGTTGCCTGCCTTTGATCCCTTTCCCCTAGATGGGCAGCATTTTCTGACCTCAGTGGGTGAGGATATGCTTATTCCTGGTAGGACTAGATGCCCCAGGGCAGGGTGGTACCCAAGGGGTTGGGCTCTCCTTTTCTGAGAAAAGAAAGGACTTATGGAAAGAGAGGCATGTGAGATGGGTCTAGGAGGAGAGGAGAGAGGGAGGGGCTATGATTTGGAAGTATAACTGAATAAACAAATAAATAAACTCAGAAAACATAAGGGAGACGTTTACCTTAGAAACAATGGCAAGGTGACTGATGGCCTTAACACTTTCCCTCACACAGGTGTTCTCCCACCAACAAGTAGTACACCTACAAGGCACAGACACTCGCAGACACACTTGCACACACACACACACACACACACACACACACACACACACACACACACACAGAGACAGAGATGTACTCACAGTCACCCACAGGAATATCTACACAAACACACATACTCACACACAAACAGATACTCACACATTCAAGTAAAGGTAAAACAAAAAACACACACATATACACACACATGTGCCCCCCCCCACATACACAAGCCACCCTCCTCTCAAACACACACTGATCTAAACACACATACAGAAGCTCACACACAAACCAATCAAAAGCTCTGAGATCAAGAATCGACAAATGGGATTCCATAAAGCTACAAAGCTTCTGTAAGGCAAAGGATACTGTTGTTAAAATATTTATCAATCCTACAACCGATAGAGGGCTTATATCCAAAATATACAACGAACTCACAAATTTAGACTGCAGGGAGACAAAAAACCCTATTGAAAATGGGGTTCAGAGCTAAACAAAGAATTCACAGCTGAAGAATGCCAAATGACTGAGAAATGTTCAACATCTTTAGTCATCAGGGAAATGCAAATCAAAACAACCCTGAGATTCCACCTCACACCAGTCAGAATGGCTAAGATCAAAAACTCCAGGGACAGCAGCTGCTGGTGAGGATGTGGAGAAAGAGGAACACTCCTCCATTGTTGGTGGGGTTGCAGACTGGTACAACCATTCTGGAAATCAGTCTGGAGGTTCCTCAGAAAATTGGACATTGAACTGCCTGAGGATGCAGCTATACCTCTCTTGGGCATATACCCAAAAGATGCTCCAACAAGTAACAAAAACACATGCTCCACTATGTGTTTATAATAGCCAGAAACTGGAAAGAACCCAGATGTCCTTCAACAGAGGAATGGATACAGAAAATGTGGTATATCTAACAATGGAATACTACGCCGATATGAAAAACAATGTCTTTATGAAATTCATAGGCAAATAGATGGAACTGGAAAATATCATCCTGATGGAGGTAAAGCAACCACAGAAAAACACACATGATGTGCACTCATTGATAAGTGGGTATTAACCCAAGTGCTCGAATTACCCTAGATTCACAGAACACATGAAACTCAAGACGGATGACGAAAATGTGAATGCTTCACTCCTTCTTTAAAAGGGGAACAAGAATACCCTTGGGAGGGGATAGGGAGGCAAAGTTTAGAACAGAGGCTGAAGGAATGCCCATTCAGAGCCTGCCCCACATGTGACCCTTACATATACAGCCACCAAACTAGATAAGATGGATGAAGCAAAGAAGTGCAGGCTGACAGGAACCGGATGTAGATCTCTCCTGAGAGACACATCCAGAATATGGCAAATACATAGGCTAATGCCAGCAGCAAGCCACTGAACTGAGAACGGGATCCCCATTGTAGGATTCAAAGAACTTGAAGGGGTTTGAACCCCATATGAACAACAATGCCAACCAACCAGAGCTTCCACGGACTAAGCCAATACCCAAAGACTATACATGGACTGACCCTGGGGTCCAACCTCATAGGTAGCAATGAATAGCCTAGAAAGGACAGCAGTGGAAAGGGAAGCCCTTGGTCCTGCCAAGACTGAAGCCCCAGTCAATGGGATTGTTGGGGAGGGTGGTAATGGGGTAAAGATGGAGAGGGGAACACCCATATAGAATGGGAGGAGAAGGGGTTAGGGGGATGTTGACCTGGACACTGGTAAAGAGAATAACAATTGAAATGTAAATAAGAAAGAAATTTTTAAAAAGATTAAAAAAAGCATGGGGGTCAGATAGAAGTGAATGACTGGGACTGGGTTGTGGCTGAGCCATACATCACTGCTTGGAGTATAGTTATTTTCTCACTACAAAAATATGGCCCAAAGCAGCTGAGGGAAGGGAGGGGGCTTGCTTTGGCTCATGGTTTGAGGAAACACAGTCTAGAAGAGAAGGCGCTGTGATGGGAGCATAAAGTGGTTGGGCAGATTGTGACCACAGTCACTAAAGAGTGGCTATGGAGTGCTGGTGTTCTTCTCTTTCCCTCTCCTTTTCCCCTTCAGGGTGGGACCCTACCTCAGAGAATGCTGATGCATTCATTGGAAGAGGGCAGTCATCCCTCATCACTTAAGCCTCTCTGGATACATCCACAGACCTTGGCCAGAAGTGTGCATCCTATGTGGGTCTACATCCTGTCAAAAGGACCATCAAAATTAAACATCGCATTTAGTATGGACATTACAGAAAAAATGGTGGGAAAAGAAGGAAGGAAGAGGAGAGAGAGAGAGAGAGAGAGAGAGAGAGAGAGAGAGAGAGAGAGAGAGAGAGAAAGCAGGTGGGAGAGGGAGAAAAGGGAGGGGGAGAGTGAGGCGGGGGAGGGGAAGGAGAAGGGGGAGAGAGATCTAGGAATACAGCCACTGCTGACTTGATTTCAGAATTCATTCTTCCAGGACTATAAAGTGTAAACTTACATTGTTTTTAAACCTCTACATTTGTGGAGATTTTAAAGGAATAGGTGAAAGGTTTTGAATGGGGAGTCGTCTGGAGGGACACTGAAATGGATCTCTGGGGAGTGAAGAACTTTTCATAGAAGTTATTAAAGCTGTGGACAGACAGAGAGGCAAATGCATCACTGTGGCTTCAAGGATCATTCAGGACCCAGCAGCAGAGACAGACTGTGTGGTGGTGTCTTGGAAGAGAGGAAACTAGGGCCTCACTGCAGAAGTGGGGGTATCTTTTTCTGATTTCTGGAGATGGGGGATGTCTCACAGTACAAGCCTGCTGCTGTACGTTCTAATTCCTAGGCAGGAGGCAGGGAAAATGGTGGGAATAGAATGTCTGACTTCTAATACGCCCTGTGATGTAAGCTGATGTCCCAGGTGAGAGATCCTGATACTGGGAACTCTGTTAGCTAGGGTCCCAGAAACAGGGACTCAGTGGGATGCTTGTCAGTATCTTCAAAAAGGCAGTGGTGGCATCTGCAGATATTGTGGTCTGAGCAGCAACTGAGTCTCACATGACATTCTTATAGCAGGAATAAAAAACTGATACAGTATGCAAAATATTAGAGAATCAACAACTGACATTGTGGTCAACTGAAGTGAGCACTTAAATGGTTTCCTCAGTGTCAGAAAGAGCCTAACGAGCCCTCGGTGTCTGTCAGCTTAGCACCTTGAGTTGTAACTAGTACAAAAAGTGGGGCCAGGGGCCAGGTGAAGGTGGTGTGTGGGTGTTGGGTGGGGTGGGTGTAAAACTGTCTCCTCTCACTGGTCAGATGACTGCAGAAATGCCCTGGGTAGTTAGTGAGCGTGCGTTCGTGTGTGTGTGTGTGTGTGTGTGTGTGTGTGTGTGTGTGTGTGTGTGTGTGTGTGTGTGTGCATGCACACATTTGTGTGTATGTAGAGCCCGATCTAAGCAGGCTTTGGGGATGACTCGATTTCTCTACCTTTTGACCATCACTGCTTCCTCATTTGGAAGATGGAAACAATTCTTCATACACAGTAGTAATACTGACCTGAAAGACTGCTGTGGAGAATGCTATAGCCTCCATTGGAGACTGACTTCTCAATCTTCAAGGACCTTTGAATAGCCAAATTGAAGTCTTCAGTGTGAGGGAAGGTGTTGAGCTGCTGGGGAGCCATGTGAGTCAGGATATGGAGCACTCACTTCCTCAGCAGGTCAAGAAGAGCTGAGGCCTAGCAGGCTCCTGTTAATGACTTGTGTATCTCCACACACAGGTGATGGTTTTAAGAAACATGTTCAAACTGGCTCTTTTCTATGTGGGAGCAGATAAGGAGAAAGAGTTGGCTTGGCTCTCTCTGGTGGTATATATTTCCATGCCATAATGGACCAAGGTACTTTCAACACTCACCTGCAGGGTTCAAGAGGGTTGAACCACTGTTATGGACATCCCACTTAATGGAATTCCATTTTTGTTTCTCACTTAGTTCTGTGGTCCACATGCTGATGTCTATTTGGAGTGCCTGGTTTTATAAGATATGCACACGGTCCCTAAATGTTCCTGAACAATGACTGTTATTCTTTACTGGCCTTGGGCTTGCTCTATGTTAGATGCTAGTGGGTTTTCTTCATTGTTAGTTGTAGCTGTGGTTTTGATGGCAATGCAAAGTTGGGTGAATGCCAGCCACTGCAGCATTCCTAGAGGGAAACCCTGCTGCTCTCTCTGTTGGAGACATCAATGACTTCATTAACTTTCAGAGAAACCATGCTGGCCAGGGTTTTCTCTTCTGACATCAGGAGACCAAGATGGAGAAAGTGCTCAAAGGGCCTCAGACTCCTTATCTTCAAACACAGGGAGCTCCAGTTCCTAGAAAGCAGGAGACACAGCTGGCAACTGATGCATCGCTGAGGAACCAGAGCAAATGTAATCAACTTGTGGGCTTCAAGAGGGCCCAGGGAGTGGTCCTTTGTCACCTGGCCCAAGAAACTGCCTTTCCACAGGGGACTCACTGTTTCTCAGAGGAATGTTCTCCTCACAGGATTTTACCCAGCCCAGGAAGGGCTGTGGCTGAAATGGAGCCTTTGATCTTTTAGTCACAAAAACATAAGAAAAAAAGGTGAATCAGTTGTTTGAGGCCTCATGGAAAAAAAAGTCTCCTGACAGTTTCCCCTCCCAGAGCTCAGCACAAGCCAGACAGAAGGCTCACAAGGGAGTCTGCACTCCAGGGCAGAGGCAGCATCTGTGTTCTGCAGGAGGCCACTCATTCGAGCTCCTTTCCTCTGGGTTTGAAGCAGTGGGCATCACTGTGCCCTGCAGCAGTCACAGGCAGGGAGAACACCCAAGGCCTGGCCTGAGACAAGCCAGCAGACAGTGCCCGGGATGATGGCCACCCCAGTGGAGCTGCCCCAGCTGGCCTGTGTTTTCCTGAAGGTCCTGCACCCTGAAGCAAGACTAAGCAGGCAGAGGAGTCCTGTGCACAGCTTCTGTTTCAGTTCTGATAAAGCTCTTTCCTCTGTCAGAGAGGAATCTCATGGGATTCATTGTCTTGAAATATACGTCTACAGCCCGAAAACAACCTGCACTGCCACAAGTCAAATAAATGCCCAGACTGGAAAAGTCAGGGTTTTTCTTAGAAGATATTCTTTCCTTCGTCAAAGAAGTTGCTCAGCAGACTTTAGGCCTCAGGAGCTAGCGGCCTGGAAAGCTAAAGACCTTCCTTGCTCAGATTCTTGGTTACAATGAGCCTGCTGGGGTCTTTGCTGAACCCTGTCAATGGTAGTAAACCCACGTCCCTCAGAAAGACAGGCTACTGTGGCATGCTGGCACTATCAGCAACCTGACCACACACACTAAGAAGCATAAAATAGGAAACTGCATTTATTTCTGAGCCTGTGTCTGTTAGTTTACTTTCCTCCGTGTTCTGACAAAAGCCACTTAAGGACGGATTTGTTTTGGCTCACGGTTTGGGACTACAGTCCATCACAGAAAGGGAAGCATCCACCCATCCATCTTCCATCATCCAGGTTAGGGAGCTGCTCACGTTGTATCCACATTCAGGAATCAGAGTTAATGAATGTGAGCACTCAGCTAGCTTTCTCCCTTTTAATTCATCCAAGGGACCTCAAGACATTATTACATGGTCTTCTTATATCTGTTAACTCAGTTTAGAAACTCCTTACAGATATTTCCAGGACGTTCTTTCCTAGGTGATCCTATATCCCATGCAGTTAGCAAACAGTATTAACCATTACACTCCCTGACCATTCATCTATCCACCTCTCCACCCACCATCCATCCATCCATCATCAATCCATCCATCATCCATCTGTCCATCACAATCCATGCATCCATCATCCATCTGTCCATCTGTCATCCATCCATCCATCATCCATCTTCATCTACCAACCATCCACCCATCCATCCATCCATCCATCATCCATCTGTCCATCATACCTATATCCATCACATCCATCCATCATCTACCATCCATCATCATCCATCCATCCATCATGGATCATTATCCATCCATCCATCCATTCATCCATCATCCATCCATCATCATCCATCAATTCATCCTCATCCATCCATCTCCATCCATCATCAGTCCATCATACATTCTTCATCCACTGTCTATCCATCCATCCATTCTCCATACCATCCATCATCAATTACTGTCATTATTCATCCCTAATCTATCCACCCATCATCCATTTGTCCAAAGACTTGAAACAGTCCATCCATCCATCCAGTTCCATTCATGGTGAAAAGAAAATCCATTTATTGATTCATCCCTCCCATTTTCACTGTCCCTCCAAATCATTCTCTACCTTGTTCCAATACAGGGTCAATTACTGTTACAGAGTTACTTGATACCTAATGAGTAGAGAAAGAAGTTGAAACAGAACAAAATAGAGAACAGAGAAATGGTGAAAAGAAAATTAAAGCAATGTGAAGTGAAGTTGATCTTTTATTGTAAATCTTCCATTAAGTTGAACAGCAATAAAAAGAGAGAGGGAACAGTCAAAACACAGTTCTCTGTATTTAAAAAATAAGTCTCAAGCAACATAATGGTAACAATTAATAAAGCATGCAACTCTGGGTTAATATTTATTTATTTTTGAGACCACATCTCACTATGTAGTCTATGCTGGTCTCAGACTCACAGAGCGTCACCTGCTTCTGCTTCCCAAATGTTGGCATTAAAGGGGTGCAACACTGCAGGCAGTGATTGTGAGTTAGGAGACATTAGAACTAACAACATCCACCGAACCTGTGTAGGTTCATAACTGGCGCCCATTGTAGGGTTATTGTGGGATCCTTGTGCCGCTCAGGGAAGCAGGACAGGAGACCTTGATTACACTTACCCAATGCTGCTACCGGGCAGGTGCCAGCTTGTGGGAAGCCACAAGACACTGATCTGTGTTGGGGAAGAGCAGTGTATGCCACAGGACACAGCCAGAGCTGACTCGGGGTCCCTGGGCCTGCAAGGGGACCCACGCTGTGTGGTCTCAGGTTCCTGTGCATCCAGGTGCCACTGAGATGCTGCAGAAGAGCTGAGAACAAAGTGGGGGTCATGGGGCTGGATCTAGCCTGCGACCAAGGGGAAAAAGGGAGGAGCTCCGGCTGGTCCCCAGAGGAGAGTTCTTGGCTTGACTGAGGTAGCCTACAGGCTTGGTTGTGGAGGTGGCTGGCAGCTCAGGGAGGACTTCAAGGGGAGATTAGATGGTGGCTCTGTAGGTGAAGGGCTTCTCTACAGCTCCCCAAGGTGGATCCTGATGAAGAGAAACAGTCTGTGGTTTTAAGGAGTTTATTGTAAAGGTCTAAAGTAGAGGAGTAAAGCCATGTCCCAGTTCTCAGAGTGGGCCTGAGATTAATACTTTTTGCATGGAGGAAAGTCTGAGAAGAAAATGTTATTGGCTAAGCCTCCAGGCCTTTAGGTACCTCATTATAATGGAAATCTGTCTTGAGGCTCCATGACCTGTGGTCATGGCATCTACCTATGAAGGGGAATGGGGCATTGCTCTTAAGTGACTGGTGGCCACAGATCTATGGAGGGTTGTGGCTAGTAACCTGCCTGGTTTCATCCACATATCTGGTACTAGCTCTTTCCTGGCTTATTCATCAAAATCCTGTTAGCTATTATCTGAAGTTATTTATTATTGTGTTTATAAAAAGATAAGGGAGAAAAGGAATATGTGTTGGTGGATGTGCAGTCAGGTGTGGAGAAGGGTGTGCCTCAGAGGGCCGGTACTGAGGCATCATTTCTCCCTGAGGAACCAGCCATATGATCATATAGTATAGAATAGAGTTTATTCAGGGCATGAGGAGGGGAGTCAGAGGGTAGTAGAGACAGAGAAAGGCAGAGAGAGAGAGAGAGAGAGAGAGAGAGAGAGAGAGAGAGAGAGAGAGAGAGAAGAAAGTAGAGAAGTAGTGGCTGGTCAAGAGCACATGGAGAGAGAGCGGGACAGGAATGGGGAGAGGTGGGGAAGGGGTGAGAGAACAGAGCTGGACCAGGAAAACAAGAACAAAGGGAACAGAGGGGGCAGGAGCCCTTTTTACAGTGAGTCAGGCACACTTGACTGTTGCCAGGTAACCATGGGGCGTGGCTTAGACAAAATGCTAACACTTATCTCCTAGTAAACATCAACAACTGAAAAAATGGCCAGTTATTGTTGAGTTTTAGATGGTGGTGGTGATGGTGGTAGGGTGTTCAAAAGGGCACTGAAAGATTACTGGGGACTAAGAAGTTTATTAATGCCATGGATACATAGAGAAGCAACTGCATGATAGTCTCCAGAGAGAAATGCAAGTCCATAAGGCAGGAGAAGACATCTCTTCTTGGTCCTCTGAAGGTAGGCCGGGTTTCTCGGTGGGTCTGCCCCAGGCTCTCAGGTTCGCAGGCTGAAGGGAAGGAGAGAGGTGGAGAAGAATGTGAGCACCATCGATATCCCTTTTGATGTTAATTCACTTCCCAGGTGAGACGCACACACACACACGCACACACACACACACCCCATCCCCTCCCCCAACTCTGTACCCACAGTGGGGCTGTCTGTTAGCTCTGGACTCATGGACAACATCTCAGTCAGGGCTATTGCTGCAGATACTGTGACCTGTGTGAAGCCAACCGCGAACATCACATTCCTACAGCTATTCTCCTCAGAATGCCTTCCCTGTGAACTCCTAGAGGAAGCACATTCCAGATTTATCAGCATGGAGAATCTCCTGAGACTTCCTGCCTCCCTAAGGATCTACTGAAGAGAGGGACTTGGCCAGGTTCTTCTGAATCTGTGAGAACTGCTGCTGCCTACAAGAACAGGGACTTATGGCCAGTGTCCTCTCGCTAGTGGTGTCTGCAAATGCTTTGCCAAAAGAGTATCCTCTGCAAAGGGAAGTCTAGGCAGGCAGTGTCTGCAGGTCTCCAGACCATGTCTGCTTCACAGCTTGCTAACATGGCATGTTCAGAACCAAGTTTCAGAAACTAGGAGTTTCTTAAATGCTGATTTGTTTAATTAAAGATCTTAATGGGCATTCTTTACAATTCTAGAACCAGGTAATAATTTAGTCCGCAAAGTAGAATGTGTCCCCTAAGTTGGCTCTTAATTGGTTAAACAAGAATTCCTTTATGAGTTGACCAGCTTTCAGGGTCAACAACTTACTGTGTCTAACTGTATTTAGTTGGAGCCTTGGCAAAAACTTCCTTAGCTTTTGATGAACTTTCTCTCAGGACAAGTAATTCTTACTGGAGTGTCCCCAAAGTCTACTTTAGAGTGCAGAGAGAAGAACCTCCTGTTAGACTTGGTTTTGCTGGCAAGGCCCCTCTTTCCAGTCTGTCTTACCCAGTGTATACCACAACCACCACACCCCACCCCCTGACCCTCTACTGCACTTAAGGGAGGCTCTTGCCTGCTTCTCACCTCCTGGAGAGGCTAAAGTCAAACCAGAACAGCCAACCTGCTGTGGAGATTGGCTCTCCAGTGATAGCAAGCTGTGGAATCAGTGGGATCAAGTCTCATGCTGGTTTCATCTTGGAAGTAAATCAAACACATCTTTCAAAATCAAGATAATTTTTTGCTAGAAATATCTAACTTTTATGTGGCTTTTTGCAACAGTGTTTATTTTAAACTTAAGATCACAGCAAAGAAAAGAATGCATTTTTTTATCATTATCAGAAAAAGCACACAGAGAGGGTGTGTTTGAAAGGAATCAGGGACACTTATCACCATGGAGTTCAAGCTGTGCACTTTTAGCGGGTACAAGATCTACCCTGGACATGGGCGGCGCTATGCCAGGACCGATGGGAAGGATTTCCAGTATCTTAATGCCAAATGTGAGTCCGCATTTCTTTCCAAAAGGAACCTTCGACAAATTTTCTGAACTGTCCTGTACAGAAGAAAACACAAGGAAGATCAGTTGGAAGAAATTCAAAAGAAAAGACCCTGCTTGCAGTCAAATTCCAGCAGGCCATCACGGGCACTTCTCTGGCTGATATAATGGCCAAGAGGAATCAGAAACCCGAAGTTAGGAAAGCTCAGCGAGAACAGGCTATCCGAGCTGCCAAGGAAGCAAAAGAGGCTAAGCAGGCATCAAAGAAGACAGCAATGGCTGCTGCCAAGGCCCCCACAAAGGCAACCACTAAACAATAGATTGTGAAGCCTGTGAAGGTCTCTGCTCCCAGACTTGGTGGGAAATGCTAATTTGGTAGAAGAGAGTTTAAAAATAAAGATTTGTTTTTAACTCTACAAGAAAAAAAAAAGAAAGAGAAAGAAAAAGAAAAAGAAAAAAGAGAAAAGAAAGAAAGTAAAAGGAAGGAATCAGATGTTGGAGTAGTTACTGGGTTTGCGTTGGGTCACATCTCCCCCTTCTGGATGTGCCTCCATCTTCCTTCCATGTCTCTGTTTCTTTTCTGTGACAAAACACTCTGACAGAAGCTACTTAGCAGAGTGGGGTGGGTTTATTCCTGCTCACAGTTCTAGGTAATCGTTCCTTATTACAGGACAATCCCTAATCCACAGTCCCAGGGCGAGCTCTCCAGGCTGCTCCATAGGCCACCCAATGCTGTCTTTGGCAGCACACAGGGTCAGCTCTCCTGCTCTCATGCCCTCAGGGCAGGCTCACCTCTACTCTAGAGTCCAGAGCCAGCTCCCAAGTGTTGCTCAGTCAAGGCTCAGGGTCCACTCTCCCAAGAGCTACAGCCTGAGAGGGACTGGGTGTGTCTCAGGGCGCGAAACAAAATAATTGGGACTAAGGAAAGGAAGAGATGGCAGAAGAATTGGTAACTGACGAAGGACTCTGTAAATATTTGTAAATATAGGTCTCTTGACTGTCAAGAATTATTAAAATAGGGGGAGAGTGGTAATGGGGGGAGGATGGGGAAGGGAACATCCATAGAGAAGGGGAGGGGGAGGGGTTAGGGGGATGTTGGCCCGGAAACCAGGAAAGGGAATAACAATCGAAATATAAATAATAAATACAGAAAAGGCATAAAGGAAAAAATCCTGGGACACATATTTAAAGAATAATTTTTACTTAAAATCCTAAGTTCTGGATGCTGGGAGAATCCTTTCTGTTCCTCTGCAAACAACAGCAACAATGGCTCCCAACTTTGATTAAAAACATAGAGAGAGCACTCTCCAGATTGTACCTGAATGAAAAATGTCCAGGGGGACAGGAGGCAACCAGAAAAATCTTCCTGTTTTAAACAGGTCCCTTTCAAAGGATGGGAACCTCTGCCCCGTCTTCCTGACAGGGCAGGTCGCCAGGTGGGACCCTGAGGAAGGGACCTGAAACTTCCAAAGAACGGAGGAACTTGTGCCACTTGATGCAAGCAAAGACGGTTTCTACTGCCTGAGATTTTTATTACAAAGGTTGTTCAACTGGACAATTACAACTCGAGAATGGCCCAGAAATCCAAGCGTCCTCCTCCTTGCCAGAGTACAGTCTCTAAACACGACCACCACTGTCTGCTAGGTCATCTCTGAGAGCGCTGCCTCATCCAGATGAACACTTGGCCCAGATAGGCTGTGACTCAGATGGTGAATAATGTGGTTCTCAACCTTCCTAATGCTGCGACCCTTTAATATCGTTCCTTGAATTGTGGTGACCCCCTAATCATAAAACTATTTCCGGTGCTACTTCATAACTGTAATTTTGCTGCTGTTATGAATCCTAATGTAAATATCTGTGTTTTCTGATGGTCTTAGGTGACCCCTGTGAATTGACCCCCAAAGGGGCACGACCTACAGATTGAGAGGTGCTGATGTAGAAGAATGAGAGCTGGGCCTGTCAGGAGGGGCTGAGGGGTTTCCTGGGAGGAAGCCACCTAAGGGTCCAGGGTTGAGGACAGGGTGCTCTGCACAGAGGAACCCACCACACCCAGTCCTGTTTCTGCGCCGGCTTCCGGTGATGTCCCATCAGGAAACCTTTTCTTTCCCGATCTCGGATCACTGGATTCAAAGTTCAAATCTCGGTGGGACCTCCATTTGTTGGCTCCTGCACTGGCACGGTACCGAGAATCGGGTGAAAGCCTGTGGGATTAAAGAAACACACACACACACAGGTTATCGTGTCAAGCCAGGAGAGGGAGAGAGAGAGAGAGAGAGAGAGAGAGAGAGAGAGAGAGAGAGAGAGAGAGAGAGAGAGAAGAGGAGGAGGAGGAGGAGGAGGAGGAGGAGGAGAGAGAGAAGAGGAGGAGGAGGAGGAGGAGGAGGAGTCTCCTGTAGCTTTATTCACCACTTATATACCCAAGTTCTCCAGGTAGAAAATATCTGGGAAGCACAGTGGGAAACCCTGGCTCATGACTACCTGGCTCGTGACTTCCTTCGGTAACAAATGACCAACTAGGAGACCTGAATTAATTAGGGAGAAATCCGAGAAGACCAGCCTAAATCTCAAGGATAAAGGCTGAGGAAGTCAAAAGGCAGGGGTAAGTTGACCACCACCCAGGTGTGGCCCAGGTGTGTCGGTTCCAGATGCATCAGCCGGGCTCAGCAGGGGTCGTTCGGTGGAGACACCCGGTGTTTACTCAGGAGATACTTGGTATTTTCTTCCTGTGCCATAAATTCATGGGAGAGTCTTTTGTCTAACAATCTCAAGACTTTATGGCAGTAATCTTAACTGTGGCCATACAGTCACAAAGCGGCCAGACCCAAATCCAATACGGCTCCCTACATCACTTGAGATTTTGTCCCCTTTCCCCATCTGTTGTTCACTCCAGGTGCTCTAGCAGTTCTTAGATTGGTAGATGTTGGGGTGGGCCTGGGTAGTAGCTGAGCTGGTCAGCCCGCCAGCTCTCCTATCCCCACACGACCAGGGCCAGCTCTCCAGCACTGCCCCAGCAAAAGTCAGGACCAGCTCACCTGGCTGCAGCAGCTGTTGAGAGGGTGGGGCCAGCTCTCCTGCACCAGCCAGGCCAAGGGACAGGACCAGCTCTCCTACTCTTAAGACAAGAGGGTCAGCTCTGCCATGGTGCAGTGGGTGAGGGGTAGGGGCAGCTCTGTACAGCCCTCTGACATCCATCAGGTTCCTGGAAACAGCCCAGACTAGAGAAGTTCACATGGCCTTTGGTGGTACCATCATCCATGGACATTGACACAGACCCCTGTTACTGCAAGGTCACAGACTGAGACATGGCCCTCAATGACAACACAGGCCTTTATATCATCATGGTCTCAGGTAACAGCATAGGCTACTCACTCAGGCTCTTCCTCACTACCCTCTCCCCTCCATTTCCAGTTTTCTTATAGTGCACTGGCAGGGACCTGCCCTGGTCTTCGGAATGAATGGAAGAAGAATGACAACCTCAGGTGAATGTCAAAGACTGATGATCTCTGACTCTGTAACTCTCTCTTACTATTTTGTGCTAATAAGTGCTGGTTTCATACTATTCTGTGGCTAAATGCCACTGTTTTCTGTTAATAATCACCTGCTGATAGTAGCAGAAGGACTAAGAAGGGGGGGGGAGGCTTAATTGCTAGGCCCTTTCTCCCTGGCTCAAGGGCCTCTTACTGGCAGGATAGAGGCTTGGGACTCATTAACTCTTTGTGAACCACAGAGAAAAGAAATGCAAAGAATATCATTTATAGAGATAATACACACACACACACACACACACACACACACACACGTATGTATGTATGTATGTACATGTACATATGGGGATGAGCCCCAACAGCCACCCTTCATTTCTTCTCTCAGCTTTTTTATATCTTCTTAGACAAAAGTTCTTTAGACAACTACCTCATAGATAAAATGTTACACAAAAGGGGAGTCACAGAAGTTTAGAAGTTCAAAGCAATGTTTCTTTCTGTAAGCTCATTATAAGTTCAAAGCAACAGTACCACGTGGCCTTGCTTTATCATAGTGCACAGCTGTGGACTCATCTTTGGACCTGACCTAGAAGGTTGTTCCTTGATCACACATCTGTCCCACATCTGTCTCTTCTTTGTGCAATTTATGAAAGCTCATTGTATTCCTTATTATGTAGCCTTCATTTAGTATTCTATGAGAAGGGGCCACAACTTTATCTTCCTGTCAAAACAATTAAAACCATCCTTTAAAATGTTCTTCCTAAAATCATTTGATTCAAATCAGGAATTCTATAGAATTGAATTCATCTAAACAGCATTAGTTCATGAAAGGTCATCTTCATGTCGATCTGCAGGAAATTTGCCCAAGAGGTTGTGCTGAGGCCCAGGAATCATTAGGCACTGTCACTATTGTGACAGGAAAGGCAGATCAGCAGTGAGAAGCAACCCCGGGATGAAGCCTCTAAGAACCTGCATCTCAGAGTTTACCCATCACAGGCCGTGCAAAATGGTGGACCATCTCCAGAAAATTTACTTGCCTTAGACTTTCCGAGATGGCATCGGCCAGTACACAGTCCGTTTACCTTCCTTTCCCTCTTTCTCTCCACCACACTTGCTCATCATAGGGGCACCCACCCATTGCACCCTGCGGCAGTCAGAGGACCTCTGAAAGTCTTTAGTTCTGCTTGCCTACTCAGTATGGCTGCAGGCAGGCCTGTCAGGACTAGTTTTCAATACATAAGCTTTAAAAGGAAACACATTTTCACACCACATCAGTCATTTTTCTCTGGTGTTGAAAGAAATCAGTACGTTTATCCTTCACAGGACTGTCCTTCACATTGACATTTTGCCTGCAATTAAGACACCAGGGGATATCACATTTCAGACAACACTTACCTTCAGCTTTACCCCCACCAAAACCTAATTTCATTTTGACCTAACTTCCTTGAAAGCAAACAATGTACACATTGTACTTTCACTCCTGAAAACTGTCTGTATCTAAAATAGCAAAGATTTTCTACATCATCATAAACTACTGTCTTTCAGTTAACTACCTTTTAGGTACAAGAAATTGGAAGACACTAGGACAAGCCTCTGTCACTTGCTCTGTGACCAGAGGGGAGTATGCCACCATGGGGCAGTGTGCCACCATGGGGCAGTGTGCCACCAGAGGGCAGTGTGCCACCAGAGAGCAGTCTGCCTCCAGAGGGCAAACTGCCACCAGGGAGCAGTGTGGCACCAGAGGACTTAGAGGAGAGATGGAGAGGATTAAATGGGTGTAAGGAAAGTGCCTATAGCTTGGTAGACATTTTCTAAAACTGCTAATCTCTCAAATCCATTTTCTATGTCCAGTTTTCCTTCTTCTGAGTAGTAATTTGGAAATATCTGATAGCTAAAACTCTTTCCTAATGAAAAGTCCACATAGTTTTCTGGGAGGCATCTCGAAGGGATGGGGCTCAGGGATCCTTCAGGCCTTCTGTTGATGTCCTGGGCAAGCCTCAGCCTGGCAGCTTACATGGAGGATGTGGGCATGGATACCCCTGAGAATTCAATCTAGACTGGTAGGGTGTGACTCCGTCTTCATCTCCCGATGGGAGTGACAGTTCTCATCCTGACCTTCCTCTCTAATGACTCCTATAGGAACATGCACGTGTGCTCCCTCTCTCTGTCAATCTTTAGCTATGTGTGCATTTACTCTCTGAGGACTCCCGCTGTGTAGAGGGAGGGACTATTTTTTTCTCTTAAATTTATTTATGTAGTGTATATGAGTACACTGTCGATGTCTTCTGATACACCCTAAGAGGGCATCAGATCCCATTACAGATGGTTGTGTGTGAGCCACCGTGTGGTTGCTGGGAATTGAACTCAGGACCTCTGGAAGAACAGCCAGTCCTCTGAAACCCTGAGCCATCTCCCCAGCCTGAGGGAGAGGCTCTTTAGAAATCATGCATGGTGTCTGGCAGGTATATAAAGAGTGGAATGTCCAGATAACACCTTAAAAATACTTATTGATACATGTATTTGTTTGTACAGGGTGACTTTATATATACAACAAGAATGCAGGAGCTGAGAAGGCCAGAAGGCATCAGATCCCCTGGAATTGGTGAGGCAGGCGGTTGTGCACTGCCTGAGGTGGGTGTGGAGAACCAAGCTCAGGTCCTCTGCAGGAGCAGTAACTACCCTTAATCCCTGAGCAAAGTCTCTGGCTCCCATTCATAATAACTGCAATAGAGTGGAACTACAAAAATGACCTCCTGGGTCCCTCAGACCTGCGCTGAGATAGCCACTCAACTCCCTCTGCAGCAGTATCTTCTCTCTCCCACACCTCAGAGCTTAGCTTCCTACTTATCTCTCTTTTCTCCCAAGGTATTATTCTACCCGAAGGTGGTCACTACAGGCATCTCACAGGTACAGTGTCACCAGTCTCTCAGTTGTCACAATAAGGCTGGCTGCTGGAATACAAAATGATTTGAAAGGAGTGGGACATTCCTGCCCAACTATGCACGGAGCACAGACCTGTTTGACTGCTAATCCCTGTCTTTCCACGGTCTCTCTAGTCTTCCTTTACATCAAATTCACCTGAAACAAACCATGGGAGATGAGACATTGCTGTTGACTCCTCTCCACCCTGTTCGTTACTTTGTATCATTTGATTTGTGTATGTTCTCTGAGTCAGCCCATGTTGTTATGTGTTGCAGGAGAGACCCTACATTTTGTGTATGACCAGCCAGCAGACCACTGAGTCATTCAGATAGTCTAAGTTACTGAACCCAGCCACCCTACACCCAAAGCCACTTTGTATCACTATGCTCCTCCCCATTTACCTCTTTATCAGATAAACAATAACGGCACTGAGATGTTTTCAGGAAATCTCTGGCCAAGGCCAATGTGGCTTCCTGGGTATCACCTTGGACAGCTGTCACAGTCACCACTTTGAAAGGCTTTTTCTAGGGTCTGGGTTGCAAAGATGAGTCCCTGGAAAAACATTGTCCAACTCATGTCCTGTGTCCCACATAACCTCCAGCCTGCTTCCAGAAGCCTTGTTGAAGTTCCACCCACCCCCAAAGGTAAGATGTAGCTACGATAGCTGTTACCAAGCTTGGCAGGACATGAAGTTTTAATAAGGGCACAGTGTGGTTTCACCTAGTGTTTCTGTTTGATCGGGGAGCTGAAAGCCTTGTGGTTACTGGAGCAGAACGATATGGGTTAGCAAAAGTTCCTGTAAGAACCGCCTGTGCCCCAGATTAGGCTAAGCTCAGTTTAACCTGGGGATGGGCTGGGATTTAGCAAATATGTTTTTCTCACCTCAGTGACCTAGGTTGACCTGTAGCCTCGAGAGAGAAGGGTCCCCATCCCCATCTATCATTAGTCAGGTGCGGGACCTTGGAAGCTGTGTTGGGCCTTCCTGAGTACAGCAGCAATGCTACCACCATCACTACCACCACCACCGCAGGGCAGAGTTGGAGCATCTGCACCAGGCATGCAGGCAACAAGGACAGAGGAAGCCCACTGTAGGCTGCTGATACAATCTGCCTCTGGCAGGAGCATTCTCTCCACACCTGACCTGGTTTGAATGTGAACTGTCTCCCACAGGTTCCCATGTTAGAACATTTGGCCCCCTTCTGGTTGTGCTGTTTAGAAAGCTTATGAAATCTTTGGGAGGTGAGTCCTAGCTGGAGGTAGTGGGTGGACCTTGGAGTTTTACAGACCAGCTTCCTGTTTACTCTCTGCTTCCAGACTATGGATGTGATGAGACCAGCTGCCAATGTATTGGTTCCATAATCATGGTGACTGGTGCCATTGGGAATCATTGCTAAGACAGCACCTTAGAGATGAGCATCTCCAGATGAAAAGGAAAAGTCCTACCCATGCTACCACCTGCAGTACCAGCAAAGGCACTAAGACCAACCAGGCTCTGGTTCTTACTGCCATACCACAGGAACCACCAAGTTGGAGCTGGTGGGTTTGTCCAGGGCCTTGGGAATATGGAGGGGAAGGTGTTTCACAAAGAGATTCTAGGCAATCTGCCATATTGCCAAAGTACAGAAGCAAGGACAGGGTATGATCAGGGTTTGAAATTCCTGTTGGGCTGGTTGAGCTTGTCACCTGCCACCTCTTCCCCATCCCTGATTCTCCAAGGATCAAGGTCATCCCAAGAATGAGAAACTTGAATCAGAATCCCACTGGGTGTTCTGGCATGTGGAGATCAGCTCAGCCATGCCCTTGTGGGGAAGTCAGCAGTCAGAGGCTGTGGAGAAGGCCGGAGCTGAATAGGTGATTTACTGACATATCAGCACAAACGTGGCCTGGTGTGCCTTGTGAGCATGGCCACACCTGTCTTTGTTTTCAACCCACACAAACTTCCTGTAAGTGGTTTTCTCCTGGCCACACCTCTCTCTCTGCCCCAGGTCAAACGGGAGCCTGCTGGATGCCCTGCACACAAAGCCCCATGACACACTGTCCTCAAGTTTCCCTGTCTAATCTTTGTTTACAAGTGTCCACACAAAACCACAACTCTCACCTTGACAAGAATAAGAGTTTACTCAGGGGCCATTTTGGGTGGCCATGGCCTCAGGAACACAGATGTAAGTCACTCCAAATTCCATGTCCCAGTGCAGAAGCAGTTTCAAGTTTTACAGAACAGAGAAAGGCATAAATCAAGGCAAGTTTAAAATGCATTGGTGGGTTATTTCAGAAGCAGGTTCAACAAGATGTGGGTAGACTTTCTATAGGCTGCAGATACTACCTGAGCTTTTATGTTATTGGAAGCTAGGGATCTGCTAAAGTAATAGATTAATTTTTTTTCCTTTAGTTATAAAAAGTTAGTTCCAGCTCTGAGATGGGTGAGGAACAGTGTTGAGGGCCAGAACTAGATAACTAGCAGCACTAATCAGTCAGTCAGTATCCGCAGACACAAAGAGGAACCCTGCAAGGATCTATGCAGGGAAGTGAACCTCGAAGAGATGAGAACAAAATCCTGGTGCAAGTTGACTTTGTCAACTTGGGAGCCTGATGCCAGGTGTTTCACTGTCAGCATATTGAAAACACAGTACAGTTTGGGAAAAAGTTTCCAGGCTATAATCATCCCCATTACAGGAGCACAATAAAGCTTAAGGTGTGACCATATAAAGACTCCTTTGCAAAGTATGTGTGACCATAGCTTAAAGACCTAGAACCCAGTGTGGTCCCTGGTAGAGAGAGCACAGAGGTCAGCTGGCCGTAGAATACATGTGGCATTCCCATAACATGGACTCTGTGAGCTGTGAGATAAAGGTAAGGATAGGGAGGGAGAGGCTGGGATAAACATTCTGGGGAATGTGGGTGAGGTCTGCACATATAGCAAAGGGTGGGTGAGGCATCTATGCCTCCACAGATAGCAAAGGGTCACCAGGTCATTAAAATATCCACTTCCAACCTTCTGGTTGGAAAATAGATATTTTATATCCTTCTTTGAGGAGGACCCTTGCATATTTAACATTCCTGGTTCCCTAGTGCTCTCTGAGTGCAAGGACCTTTGTGTCTCCAGTAGACAAAAAGAGGGATTTTGTGACATTTTTATAGATGTATTGTTGTGAGATGGTTTTCTCTAAGATGACTTAGACATGGGTTTAAGCCAATAGAAAGTCTTTATTATCCAGCTAGTGACTACACTGGGTGATTGGTGCCCCAGTGTAGCCCCAAGCTTTTCTCAGGGTGAGCTTTTAAGCACAGAAAAGACACCGTGGGTCTACATAATTCAGTTAACAAGAGCAGCCAGAAGCAGACCTACAGAAGCCAAAAGGGAAGATTAGTACATTCAGAGACTTTCTTACAACTCTGAGCTTTGATAAATAAGGTCTTGTTTTTGTTTTGGCAGATGGTGCTGCCTAAATGTTGAGCTTCAAAGCCTGAATGGTGCTTCCATCATGGAGTCAGTTCTGCTAAGGTCTGGGGAACTTTAACAGTATGTAACACTATGTAACAATCTTGTCCATGTGTATGTAACACTATGTAACAATCTTGTCCAGGTGGAGCCCTCTGTTTCCCTTCCTGCTCTTCCTGCTCCCCACCTCTAATGGTTCCACTCATGCTTTCCCATGAGCCATACATGATAGCTACTCCCTGCTTTTGCTTAATAGGATGATCTCCCAATGCCATCCATCCTCCACTGTAGTTTAATGAAACTCTACTCATAATGGACAGCATTTTCATTATCCATTGCTGCACTGCAATATCTAGGCTGATTCTATGATTTGGCTACAGTGTAGCCAGTGAACAGTATAGCAACAGGCCCTGGTATGCAGGTGTCTCTACAGAAAGCAGACTTTGATTCCTCTGGGTTTGCACCTAGAAATGCTATAGCTGAACTCAACAATAACTCAGTCTTAGTATTTCAGACACTGGCACCTGTTCTCACAGTGGCTCTACTAATTTACACTTACACCACAGTGTTTATTGTCTCAGGGTTGCAGATGTCTGTCTTCTTGCTGTGTCCTTGCAGTGCAAAGTGATCCCTCTGGAACCCCTTTCATAGGGCATAGATCTCAACATGAAGGTTTCATCCACTCAGATAGTCCTTCCTGTAGTAGTTTGGATGAGAATGGTCCACATAGGCGCATATATTTTAGTGCTTGGTCACTGGGGAGAGGCACTATTTCACTATTTAAAAATGTTAGGAGTTATTTGGCCTTGATGGAGGAAATGTGCCACTGAGGATAGAACTTGAAGTTTCAAAATCCCAAGACAAGCCTAGTGTCTCTTTCTTCCTGCTGCCTGCAGATCTGGATGTAGAACTCTCAGCTACTTCTCCGAAATCAAATCTGTCAGCATGTCCATCATATTCCCCCTCTATGATGAAAATGGTTGGAACCTCTGAAAATGTAAGCAAGCCCCAATTGTATACCCTCTCCCTTTTTAAAATAAGACTTGCTGTGGTTATGCTGTCTCTTCACTCCAATGGGTCACTGACTAAGACATTATTCAAAACCTGAACTTCCAAATATTATCAACGTGAGGGTAATGGTTTCAGCATGAATTTGAGGGACACAAGCAGACAAACTCTGGCTAGGAGTTTTACACATTTTGGGCTTTACATCTAAACCAAAGCAGAATGGGGCATCTCTCCAAACTCTCTGAAGGGTGACAAGACAGGAAGTAGAGTTCCTTCCTGGAAACATAGGTCAGTGGTGGGCACCCTCCAGGAAGAGCTACCATGTGCAAGTGAACTCCCCCTCTCCCTTCTTTCAGTTGCCACCAGCTCAAAATAACCCCACATCAGTGTGGCAGATACTGAGGTGAGGTTCTCCAGTCCTACAGTAACAATAGATTCCCACCGTGAGCACAACGCTGTCAATTCTCACTGCAACACATACCAGCAACTTAAAATTTCACAAGCCCCTACTGCCTTCCGAGAGTAACCAAAAGTCAGGAGGGAAACAGCCCAAGTTGGTGCATAGGCTCCCATGTACACCAGGGACTAGGGATCCTCTTCCCTTGTTCTAGGATCTAGGGTACAGCTTTAGCTTACAGTTGGTAAGAAATCAAAGAGCAAGTGCCAAAGGTCATAGATCAAAGGTCACGTCATTCTTCAAAAGGCGTTCTGGATTCACAGGTACAACTACCCTTGGCTGCGGGACAGCTGAGAACAGTGCAGTCTCAGCTAGAGTTACTCCTGTCTCAGTTCTGAACTCCTGCTGTGGCTGGAGCTGCTCTTTGCAGAAAGAGAAGGGCTGTGGTGAAAATGCAAGTCGATCACACATGCTGCTGTGAGAACAGACACCAGGGTTAGAGAATGCTTATGGGCGAATGCAGCAAGGCATGGAACTCTGAGATGAATGAGAGGATCAGTAGCTGGATGTGAGATGGCAAAGCTAAACAATGAAGGCCAGGGCTCTGAGGCAGAGGCAGCAGGCCGGGAGGTGCCCCAAAGCCCCCTAGGCACAGGTGAGATACATTTACATAGTCTTATTTCTCACACAGGTAAATGTACCACGCAGCTGTAACTGAGGACAGCTTCCAACAAGAATCCTCTACCTATTTCAGGAGACTGGGCAAACCCTACAGACAGGACACAAGGTGTGAGGTAACCAAGAAAGATGACAATTACATCTTGGTGGCTATGTTAGAGTTAACGCTCTCCCACAGTAAAGCTACAAGCTGGTTATGGGACTGTGAGAATGACCAGAGCTTAGGACAATTAGCAGGGCTTGAGTCACTTATAAGTCCCGAGATTGTAACGCTGACCAAGTGATAAACAGCAGATATTTGAGGTCAGTGGCTAACAAGTCACAAGGCAGGGTTTCAATGCCCCCACTAGGTGGGCAGCCCATGCATGGACACTGCATGGCCATAGTTCTGATGGGCCAGGGAGCCGTGCGTGGAATGTGTGGGAGCATAAGAGCCCAGAGAGTAACCCGCCTGTATCTAGTTTCTGCCATGGTCCCACAAAAGTTCCCAGACAAGGAAGTTCATGCCTTTTCCTCTCTTAGAATGCCCTGGCCGCCCTCCCCCACTTTCTCTCATTTCCTCTAATTTTTTTGTCTTTCCTCAGTTGCCCACTTTCCTGTAATAATTCTTGATGGAGCTTACTTCTGTTTTGCATGGCACCACAAGAGGCTGCACCTTTAATCTTCTGTCCCAGGTCACCCTTTGGTAACTCAGAGTTCCAGTACTCTAGGTTCTTGGGTCATCCACACATGGGTCTGAAAACCTCTGTGCTATTAGGGAGGGAGGGAGGATGGAATTGTCCCTTTATAGACAAGGGAAGCGTGCTCTCACAATGACCACAGTGGCTGCCAGGTCACAGCTCCTGCTAGGGCCAAGCTTTACTGTGGCATCATGATGACAGAGTCCTTGGATGTCTGTGTCATCCAGACCCTATGTG
Organism: Rattus rattus; assembly: GCF_011064425.1. Taxonomy (NCBI): domain Eukaryota; kingdom Metazoa; phylum Chordata; class Mammalia; order Rodentia; family Muridae; genus Rattus; species Rattus rattus. The sequence goes on from NC_046155.1 coordinate 186,581,127, forward strand.
TCCCTCAAGCAACCTTGTGTGCAGGGTGCTGGGTGCTGCTCTTAGAAACTAAGGCCCACGTGAGGGAGGCACTTTATTTATTTCCGGTTTCTTCAATCTTACACAATAGCTTTTGTCTTCCTGTTTTACGGGCAAAGAAACCAAGACTTGTCTGTCAGTGGAGCTCACTACTGGACAGTTTGAAAGCAGCTGAGCCCAGCTTAGCTGCCCATAATGCTCTGAGGCATAGCTGGTCCTGCCTTCCTATGCGTCTGCAAGATTTTCTTAGGATACTGTTGCAGGTATCTCTGCTCCATTTCCAAATCCCACTAAGGCGCACTCTAGAATTTGGATTGTCAAAGATGAGGAAGAATTTAAAGTGCCCACCTCCAAGAAGGAAACAATTAAGTGACCACCAAGAAATGATTGATGAGGACTAGGGCTTCAGCTCCTTTAAAGGGACTCTGGAGGGAGGCTCCCTGTTGTTGCTGGCACCCCTTGGTGGGAGACAGTGAATCACTCTACTAAGGCTTTAGTGCAGAGGTTGTGGGATGACCTTCAGAGCAGGCTCTGAACATCTGCATGACAATCCCTCCCTCCTCCTTCCTCCTCCCTTCCTCCCTTCCACTATTCTCTTCCCTTCTTCTCTCCCCACCCCTTGTTCTTCTGCTAAGGATTGAGTCCAGGCCTTTGTGCATGCTAGACAAATTCTCTACCACTGAATTATATCCCAAGCACCCTCTCATTTTTTTAATTTTGAGGCAGGATCGCACTAAATTGCTGAGGTTGGTCTTGAACTCACCCTAACCCAGGCTGGCCTTGAACAAACTCTGTAGCCCAGGCTGGCCTTGGGACTTTCTCAATAGCTGGGACCGTGTGTGTGTGTGTGTGTGTGTGTGTGTGTGTGTGTGTGTGTGTGTGCCATTGCACCTTATCTCTACTTCTTTTCTGTATTGTATGCAAACAGGATTATACAATGGCTAAGGGAAGTCCTATCCTAGGAGCTGTTGTGACTTTTAGAAAAAGTCCCCCATGTGATTAGCAGAAGCTTTCTTTTTTGGCTTGATTTGGGGTCTAACTGTGAGAAAGGATCTTTTTATATAGCTCTAGCTGTACTAGAACTCACCCTTTAGACAGGCTGGCCCCTAACTCACAGAGGTCTGCCTGCCTCTGCCTCCCAAGTGCTAGGATTAAACGTGTACACTACCATATTCTCAACAGAAAAAGAAAGACAGAGTCGGGGGCGATGGGGGAGGGAGGGGGATGGGAGGGAAAGAGAAGAGAAGAGAAGAGAAGAGAAGAGAAGAAAAGAGAAGAGAAGAGAAGAGAAGAGAAGAGAAGAGAAGAGAAGAGAAATATACAGAACTCTACCCCAACCTGGTGATTTGGGTATGACTTTTAATGAATGTAATGTAAACACTGTTTAACAGAAATCTTTGTCTAGAGTTTTGAAACTGTAGATGACCTTTGTTCGATGTAAGAGAACATTATCTGTGAAAGAAATGGAACTTTATCCCCCAGCTGGCTGCAGCACGCTTGTCGGATGCATAGAAAGTCCTGTTAGGGGGAGCTGTGGGTCAGATTTTGGACTGGTCACTGCTTTTTGTTTCTCTGGTGATTATTTATTTATTTATTTATTTATTTGGTTTGGGGGCTGTCGTAGTTTGTTATGTTGCTGTTAGAAATCATTCTGACCAAAAGCAGGTTGGGGAAGAAAGGGTTTGTTTCAGCCTACACTTGTATCACAGCCCATTAGAGGAAGTCAGGGCAGGAACCATAGAAGATCACTGATTGCTCTCTAACTCATATTATATTCCCTTTCTGTTTCTCTCTGTCACTCTCTGTCTCTGTCTGTCTCTCTCTCTCTCCCTGTGTGTGTGCATGCGTGTGTGTCTTGTGTCTTGTGTCTGTGTGTCTATGCTTGTGCGTGTGTCTGTGATATGGAGACCCACTATGAAACCCTGCCTGCGATTCTGGCATTCACAAGGATTCACCGGCTGCTAATCCCACCAGGCAACAATAAGACTACCACTACCGTTTTTGAGTCAATTTTGAAGCCAGCTTTATTAAATACTGGCCAGGATGGTAGATGCTAGCCAGATCCATATCTGGGGTGCCCAGAAATGGCTGGAGATTATGTTAGTCGAGTGCTTTATACAGGCAAAGCACATAAAACCTCCTTCTTCCTCTGTCCCTTTTCCAACGGGGGGGGGGGAGCATATAGCCTGACATACCTCCTGCCTAAGTACCTCCCACCTACGTGTGACCAAGCACATCCTATGCAGTTGAGGCTACCAACCTTATTTACATTTTTGTTTTATAGATCTCTTAAGCACAGTCATTTAAACTTAAAGCAGAATGTTAGCCCTCACACTGCCTCAGCTTCCTGAGCGCTGGGGTCAAAGATATGTGCCACTGTGAGAAATGTCTGTTATTGTTTATTTGTCCTATTTTGTTGTCTTTTATTTCTGTCAGAGGTAGCTAGCTCACCAGGGCCCTCTATCCCATAAATCTCCCTCACCTCTGATCTTCTCACCCTGTAAAACTTTTATGCAGAGTTTAAATGTTTTTTATATAAAGACCCCCACTGCATTCCCAGAGCTTGGTGGTCCTACTCAGTTCCTTCAACCTTCCCTCATTTCCTTTGTAGCATTCATTTGAAAGGAGTAGCTGAGAAAGATTGTGAGGTTGTTGGACCCCAAATGGAGCCCCCCACTCAAGTCTCGGGAGAGACGCGCACCCAGTAGGACACAGAGACCGACCTGCTGCAATCACATGAGGAAGTTTTATTGTAAGCAAGATGATATGAGAGCTCAGGCCAGCATGCTGGGGTCGAGACTCATACACCACACAGGGAGTAGAGGAGTTCGACCACGACCTGAATTTTCACAGAGCTTATAAAGGAAAAAACCACAAACCAGGGGGAGCAAGAGGGAGGGAGGAGGGGAATTCTAAAACCATAAACAGCCCATACAGTTAGATCATATACTAGTCATGTGTAACACTAGGCAAACACACCCAGGGCATTGTGACATTGTGATTATGGGTTGTGACATTCTACATGGCCATTAGAACATTGTGGCCGGAGGCTATGGGTCATTATGGCTATTCCAGGAAACTTCTCATGCAAGAATGTTTCGGGAACCATTGTATAGCTAGGGGGGTGAAAAGTTCAGGTTCTCACAGGCCCCACTTCTTCTTTCTGGGTAGCTAGACCCCTATTTCTCCTTTTAGTGTTCATCCTAATTCTACATTCCCCACTTCTTCTTTTTTTGTCGCTCTAATCCTAGAGCGATTGTTCATCCCATTGTAACTCTTGGTACTGTTGTCGCAGAACCAATACCTGAACAGCACTCACTCTTTCTTTTATAAAAGCCACCAGCCTATTGAGTATACATGGCCCGAAAGTAAGTAGAAGCATGAGAATTATAATGGGCCCAACTAAAGTAGAGAGGAGAGTGGTTGACCATGGGGACTTATTAAACCAACTTTTAAACCATCCCTGATGCGCTTCTCTGTCTGTCTTTTGTCTAACCTTTTTCTAAGTTTATTTATGGAGTCTTTAATTATTCCTGAATGGCAGTTCTGAACTCTCTATAAGCCTTGTATTGCAACAGCAGATGTCCTTGTGCTGCCCTTGCAGCACCTAGATAGCCTTAGCCCTAAGTAATTCTCAACTCCTTTTTTTGTGTCTTACTAAGTCGTTAGCATCAGGATTCCAATCTGGACACTATCTAAACCTGCACACCAAGGTCATGACTAGCTTTCAGAACTTCTAAACTTATATAGATTGTGATCCCTGAGGCACAGTCCCAAGAAGTGTTAGGAGTACTAACGTATGTAGCGTTACATCATTTGTAATGGAAATCAAGCCTATCCCACACCTATCTTGATAGAACCCAGGACAAACATGACTGAATTTCCCTCTAGGTCCCAGCTCTCAGCCCTAACAGCTAGTACACGGCTGGTGAGGGCTGAGAATTGACGGCTGTCAGGGTGGTCAGCAGCACCAGTCCTTTCCAGCGAGGCTCGAGTGTCTGGGCTCAGTGTAGCTGCAATCTCCGACCTGGAACTGATGGGATGTCTCTGGGGTCTCCGGGGCATAGGCTGCTGTCAGCTGTGAGCAGATTTCTTTCTGTATCACCTATAGGTCTTTTAGCCTGGCACACAAATCATTATTACTATGGCACTATGACATGTTGGTTCAGTAACATCATCTAATACAGTCAGGGGGGCTGAGGCCCCATTTAAGATCTCAAAGTGGGTAAGGCTGAATCTGGAAGGGGTATTCCTTGCTCTGAAGAGAGCAAGAGGGAAGGAGTGTCACCCAGTCTGCGCCAGTCTCCATGGTTAATTTAATTTGGTCAGGGTCTCTTTTAAAATTTTATTTACTCTACCTGTCCTGAACTTTGAGGTCTGTAAATACAATGTAATTTCCAATTGACCTCTAAATACTTGGCCACACCCTGGCTTACCTTGGCAACGAAAGTAGGGCCGTTGTCTGACCAGATTACCTTGGGCATTCCAAATCAGGGGAAGATTTCTTCCAGTATCTTCTTGATGATTGCAGAGGCCGTCTCTCGTTTGGTGAGGAAAGCTTCTATCTGTTCCTGGAAAGGTATCTACAAGCACTAGGAAATACTTGATCATATTTTTCTGGTTTTATCTCAGTGAAGTTCACTTCGACTTTTCACTAAACTCTCTAGGTCTCTTTGCCCTGTTTGCTTGCTAAGCATTTACTACTGACATACCTTATATTTTTTTACTGTCTCTCTGGCTAAAATCTTAAAGTCTATTACATACACTTAACTACTTGGACAAACTTTTTATCTCCTAAATGAATCCATTTCTGTATTTGGCAAAGTGAGTCTTTTCTTTGTTCTCTGGGGAGTATAGCTTTCCCCTCAAGTGTGTCATTGTCTTTTTTTTTTTTTCCGTTTAAGCAATTTGAGCCTTTTCTTCTGTTTTACATTCTAAGTGAGGCCATCCCTTAGTCCAATCCCAGTTCCCAGTGGCTGTCTCTTGCAGGCCTGTAACCAGGATAGGCTCCTGCATAGCCATTTCCCGAGCCACTTTATCTGCTTTGTTACTGCCCCATGTCACTGAATCTCTTCCCTCCTGTTTTCCTGGGCAATGAGTAGTACTCACAGTTGTTGGCTTCACCAGGGCATCCAAGAGATGGCAAAGGCATCTGCAGTGCTGATGTGCTGGGGGCGTAGAAGTTCAGCCATCCCAGATGACATCGTTTTGTCCACCATGGCAGCACCCACTTATCTCTGACCTTCATTCATGAAGAGAACTGTTCCCGTCTGTGACAAGGTCCTCGGCTTTCAGCAGCGGTCAATCAGCCAGTCGCAGAGGTCTTTCCTCCACCCATGGGCTTCTGCCAGTGCTTGACACTTGTGCTGTGGTGGCTCCAGGTCCGGACTGGGCAGCAAGGTGACCAGATTGTCCCCACCCGGTGGAGAATCTAGTCCATGGCAGCTGACCAGTGGTCCCATCTTTTGGGACACTCTATTCAAAGGCAAACATCAGCCACTCTATCACAGTTTAAGTCCTAGATTGGGTGATAATTGTTAGTGCCCGGCTGGCAGGAGTGATATGTTCCAAGCAGAACAGCGCTAAGCCATTCATCTCCCAGCATCAGGTACTGGTGCACTGAGACAAGTCTTAAGCTCCACATATACAGTCTGTAGATATGCATACACATGGCCTCACCCAGCCATTTCAGCCCACACAAGTCAATTTGGAGAGCAATTTTCTCATGAGCAAGGGATAGGGGCAGTCAGGGATGACTATGAACTAGTGGGTTACCCGGCCCACGCCAAGGTCCACTGTTCTTCGGGCAGTCCATAAGTATTGTTCGTTGCCAGTAGCCCCTTGCACTCAAGGTCTTTGGATATTGGCCCACTGGGGGGCATAGGAGCACAGAGCATTGGGTCCCTGTATCCACACTTCCCTTCTATCTCTGTACATAGCCAGCACTCTAGGACCAAGAAGCTCTCCAGTGGCCCCTCTTGTTTTTTCTTGGGCAGTCACTGACCCGGTGTCCTTTTTCTTTGTATTAGGCACACTGATCTTTAGCCAGGAATTCTCTTCTGTTGCCAGGTACTATCTTCCTAGGTTCCCTAACTACTGTGGCCAATATATGTTCCTCTCCCGTCTTTTATCTCTCTTTAGCTCTCTAACTTCCTCTTCTTTTTGTCTCCTTTCTTCCCTAGCTTTCTGCTCTTTTTACCTTCTTTCTCTTTTAACCTTACTTTCTCTGTAACTTACACTAACTCTCAGCAACTTAACTTAACCCTTCAAGTTTCTGTATCCTTTCCTTATCTTGGCCAGATTGGTGGGGCACTTTCCAGCCCCTCAGAGACCCACCTTGGAGCCTGGCGGCAGACCTGGAGCACTCCCTACCTTCAGGCGTCCTGAAGAGAGCAGGCAGAAGTGAGGGCCTTCTATCCGTGTCTGGAACATTTTTCTGGCCTCTAGTAGGATTCCGTCTTTCCTCAGTGGTAAAGAAGACCTGTAACAGCTACTAACAAGCATCTCAAATGGGATGGTGAGAAAACATAATGGATTCAAGAAGCCTGGTCAGGCCTGCAGGATTTTCTGAAAAGGAAGGGTGATTATTTTTCCAATTATATAGGTCAGCTGAGGAGAGAGGCCAATACTGCAAAGGGACTAGTTCATCGGGGCCCGGTGGTGGGCCATAAGCGCGGAGGGGCAAGGCAATCGTGAAGTCTCCCTCTGGGCTGCGGCCTCTCCGGCTCCGCGTCCCCGCCGCGGGCCCCTCCACCTCTTCCCTCTCGGCAGGTGCCGGGTCCGGGGGTGCAGATGGCCGCGGCAGAGGGTAAGGGGGAGGCTGTGGCTCTGTCCATGAAGGGTCCTCGATCTCAGGGTAGATCTTGGGGTGCCAAGGGCCCGCCACGTTGGGTCTGTTAGGTTTAGCTGCCGAACTGCCACTGTCACTCCGGACCCTACGGTCCAGGGCGTAACCCAAGGTGGGGGATTCTGGACCAGGTCCTGCCAGACGGTGATATAGGGGATCTGGTCGGGATGTCCTCCTACTTCCTGAAAGATAATGCGCTTGACAGCGAAAATGAGAGACAGGTTAAAGGTTCCCTCTGGTGGCCATCCTACCTTAAAGTCCGGCCATTCAGATGAACAAAAAGTCTGCCAGGGTCCCTTTTTAACATCTACTGAAAAATTGTGAGCTCTAGTCCTTACTTCAGTCCAGTGATCCAAAGTCAAAGTCAAAGGAGTCGTTACTTTCTGTCCCATGTCGAGCTCGACAACACACACCACACACACGAACACAAACAAAAAAGACAACAGAAAACAAAACCGACGTCGACCTCGTGTCGACCAGAGGCACTGAAACTGATCGGCAGGTCCCAGACCTTGCCTAACAAATCGGTCGTCAAGGAGTAAAGTCTCCTCTGGACCTACCAGAAGGGGTCCACCAGGCGTCCCTGGTCCTCCCCCGTCTCCTCCTGGGACGTCTCCCAGGGCGAACGGACGGTGGACACCTGGACACGTCTATCCTTATCCACCCCGCCCTCCTTCCAGGAGTGCGGTCTCCCTGAGCGTCCGCAAAACCGAAACTGCGATCGCACCAGATTTCCAGACAGAACACAGACACAGCGCTGAGACAAAACAGAGAATCTTACCTCCAAGTGGGTCTTTGGACCCCTGGGTGGTCGCGCTGATCCCGACGAGCCCCAAAAATGTTGGACCCCAAATGGGCCCCCCCACTCAAGTCTCGGGAGAGACGCGCACCCAATAGGACACAGAGACCGACCTGCTGCAATCACATGAGGAAGTTTTATTGTAAGCAAGATGATATGAGAGCTCAGGCCAGCATGCTGGGGTCGAGACTCATACCCCACACAGGGAGTAGAGGAGTTCGACCACGACCTGAATTTTCACAGAGCTTATAAAGGAAAAAACCACAATTTAGGGGGAGCAAGAGGGAGGGAGGAGGGGAATTCCAAGACCATAAACAGCCCATACAGTTAGATCATATACTAGTCATGTGTAACACTAGGCAAACACACCCAGGGCATTGTGACATTGTGATTATGGGTTGTGACATTCTACATGGCCATTAGAACATTGTGGCCGGAGGCTATGGGTCATTATGGCTATTCCAGGAAACTTCTCATGCAAGAATGTTTCGGGAACCATTGTATAGCTAGGGGGGTGAAAAGTTCAGGTTCTCACAGGCCCCACTTCTTCTTTCTGGGTAGCTAGACCCCTATTTCTCCTTTTAGTGTTCATCCTAATTCTACAAGGTTGGACTACAGCCAATGGGGAAAAGCCAGCAATTGCCACTTGGGCTAGAACAGAACCACGTGTGCTTCCTGCCCCACCCCCACCCCATGCTTGCTGGTTCTATTTGGTTTTTGCTGCACACTTCTTACAAAAAGAAATTGCCTTGCCAGGTTACTTTAAGTTTGTATTCTCTGTGTTTGCTTCTAACAGCTGCCTTTTGTAGGTAGTGCAGGCACACCTGCCAGAGAGTCAATCTATTGTTGGAAACATTGTGGGTTTTTTTTTCTTTTTTCTTTTTTCTTTTTTCTCTTTGAGATGGGGGTCTTTCCCTGAAAGACTGGAGCTCAGTGTCTAGGCAAACTGGCTGGCAAGCTCCAAGAATCCTGTCTGTGCCTCTCAGTACTGGCATCGCAGGCCAGCTTCTGTGCCAAGCTTATTATATGATTTTTGGGGATCTGAATTCTGGTCCTCATGATTGCATGGTGAGTACTTTACTAAACAGGCCATCTCGCCATTCTCTTACCCCAAGCCGTTCCTGTCATAATTCCTTTTAACTTTTAACTATTTGATCAACATGGAATAACATGATAAGCATGTCTTTTAACCAGCAGACAGACAGCCAAGAGCTATGGGTAGCAGTGCTAGAAGCTGCAGAGAGCATGTGGGGAATTATGGGGAGCTTCTAAAGACAGCCAGGTTGCTGCACCGAGCTGTATGGAGCTCAGAGTTGTGGAGGAGCTGGAGGAGAAGATCTGTGCTGTGAGCTGCCGGGAGCCCTCTCATGAGTATTTGTTCAGCCTTGACTAAGTTACCTGCATATTTTACAAATAGCACAGGATCACGTCTGCTGCCAGAAGCCTCATGTTGGTAAGGAGAGAGCTGACCAAAAGGTAAACTATGTTAGCGCCGCACAGCACAATAGCCATGTAGTGTAATAGAGAAAGAGATGGGCCCGTATCACATCCAAATATGGCCAAGGATTTTTATTAAATTAAAATGCAAATAGCAGAGAAGGTATAGAGCAATCTGACTTCTATTACAAACAGACAAACTTGTCTGTGAGTTAAGAGACAGCCAGTCAGGCAGAGGTCAGACAGAGGTCAGACAGGTCAATATCACAAAATACAGTCTTGGCCTTCTGCCTGTTTGCAAATGTCAGTGGACCACAAACTCTCCCTGCCTCCCTGGCTTCTGCCCCAGCCTTGGCTGATTCTTTTAGTCTCTCATCTGACATCATCCCCTCCTGGCCTACTGCTACCATCCTGCCTTGCTGGGAGCCCTAGGCTCTCTCAGATTGCTTCGGCTCCTTGGAACATCTCTCAAGTTCAAACCCAGAAAAGTTCTCCAGACCAAGTCCAGATCCGTCTGCAGAAACAGCCCAACATGGGAGCCCTGTAGGAAGGAGATGTAAACCACAGCACAAGCCCTATTAACACTGCCTCCCATCTGTGAAAACAAAGGTCAAGATGACCCACAGTTTTGTCTCTGGCCTCTTGCCACAACACTGGCACCTAACAAAATGCCAACGTGTGCCTAAAGAAAGCATTCAGAGAAGTAGGCCAACGCAGGGAGACAAGGGGTCCCACAGAGAAGTCCTCGTGACAGAAAGGAATTGCAGTGGCAGCTTGCACCAACATGAAAGCCCAACGAGGTTACAGATTTTGTGTTTTATGGTTCTGAAAGATAATCTGCAAACAGGACTCCAGGAGTACAACTGGTTTCAGGTGATGGACAAATACGGGCTTCTGATGAAAGTCTGTGAACTGAACGTGTGGTCTGTGTACGTGTTGAAAGATGTGATGGGAATACAGAATGTGACAGAGTTTCTGAGGAGCCTGAGGAGCCCATTTCTCCAGAAGCAGCCCTGGAGGTCACGCCCAGCCTTAGGGCCTTCCCACAAATGAAGCCCGGAAGCCATCCATGGACTAGCTTTAGATCTTAAGCTCTTATCGCGCTGGTGTTAAGAGATAGGGCTGACTAAACTGTACTTTAAACAGCAGGAATTTAGCATCCAGCACCAGAACAAAGTCCCAGTGTGCTCCACCCTGGGCACCTCGAAGGCAGGCTCTAGGGTCTGGAGGGAGGTATATAGAGGGGCTGGGGCTCCACAAAACACTATAATCTTGTCCTCCTATGGCTGAGGGAGAACTATGGTGTGACTAAAGCAGGGGCTGTCTAGGATATGTAGACAGATTTTGAGTCCCACGGGCAAGGGCTGTTTCCCAGATAGGCCTGGACATGACACACAGGTAACAACACTCTCCCTAGTCTTACTAGGACTTAGAAAGCTCACCATAATTTCCCAGTGTGTAGGATATCACAGGCAAAACCAACCTGTCAGGTGGCTGATCTGTTAGAGAGACGACTGAATGGGAATAGCCAGCCATGGTAGTGGCTTGGCCTCGGCCCTCTGAGAGAAGCAAAGTCTGCAGAGGGTGCGTTAGAGCTGGGGGACATCAGGGACCTGGCTAAAGACCTCTAAAAGTCTTTAGTCCACGGGAGGGCATTCAGGCCGAGAGGGCGAGTTAGAGCCCAGTCCACATGCTGACCTGGAGGTGCTTTTCTCTAGGTCCAGCTACTTTCAGAGGTCAAGTGGTTCTAATCTCAGTGGCCATCCCTGTGCGTGACCCTGTCCCTAAAGAATCAGGGGCCACCTGGGATCCGAGGGTAGCAGAACACCTGGATATTAAACCTCACCTGGGCAGCACGGGGTGGAACGGCGTAAAATGTGTTGCTGGTGATGAGGTTGCTCTTTCAGCACAAAGGGGGAGAGCCGAGCCTGACTGCATAAAAGCCATCTCTGCCATCACTGCCATCACTGCCATCACTGCCATCACTGCCATCTCTGCCATCTCTGCCATCACTGCCATCACTGCCATCACTCTTTCCTGAGAGCCTGGGTGCAGCAGAAGTAGGCTTGGTTGTGAGTGGAAGCGTAGTGTTCATACATGTTCAAGGACAGCGGGTTTTTCTCTCAGCTGTGGCTCTTCTTGTCTCTCAAATATCAGCAAAGCAGTGAATATGGCACATGGAAAGGGGGGTGGGTGAAAGGTAAGAGAACGAGGTTGGTTGGAAGGTTTTCTGGAGCCACTGGTGTGATGAACCAAACCCTGTGTGCTCAATCAACCCTTCCTCCTCTGCACCGAGAAATGTATGTACAGGTGCATGTAGACAAACACACACAGACACACAGATATACACACACATGCATACAAACACATACACATAGACACACACAAATGAATATATAGACACATAGATATACACACATATGCATACAGACACATATACACATGTACACACAGATACACACATACATGTACACACAGATACACACATGCTGACACAGAAAGACAGATATATACACACAGACACACAGATAGACACACACAAACATATAGACACACACATACAGGTGCACACACACAAATGCATACACATAAAAATACACAGAGATACACAGATACACATACAGACACACAGACACACACATACATACACATACAGGTACGCACACACACAGATGCATACATGCAAACTCACATACAAAGACACACAGATATACAATCACACACACAAACATACACATAGTCACACACAGACACAGGCATACACAGGCACACACAGACACAAACACACAGTCACACAGACACACAAAAACATGCATACACAGACACATGCACATACACCCCCAAGCTTAGGTATTGTTCTTCACTAACAAGTCTGAAGGAACAGAGGGACTAGGTGACCAGCCCCTCAAATTACCTCTACATTGATGGAGTCTTTAGTTTCTACTAAGTCAACCCTAGGCCACTTTGCTTATACAAGACCCTGTTGACTCTCGACACTTCCTGGTCTGGGCTGTTCTGCAGAACAAGTCTTCAAGGCTGTTTGGAACACCGGGCATAGATAAATATTTCAAGGCAGGTACACAAGCACTTTTAGCCCATTTGTTCCTTCTGCCAGAACCCAGAGAATATTGCTCTGTGCTGTGCCCTTAACATTGGCAATACCTCACATTTCCTAGTGGGCTGTGAGGATGGGCATCTTCAGCTCCTCAGAGACAGTCGGCCACAGTGAATAACACACAGTAGGTACTCAAAAAAGAGAGGGGAAATGAGTTCAGAAGCTCAGCTCCTATAGCTCAAAAGAACTAAGGGGCAGGGAAAATTGGAAACGTTTGGAACAGGCTGCACCTAGGTGACACACTGTGATCACTATTTCCCAAAACTGACTTACAAGCTCCTCTTGGGAAGGGCAATAGCTTATTAGGCCACAGAGATGTTCTAATCAATGCCAGCTATAAACTAATCCCACTGGGGTTAAGATAAAAGTGCCATCTGGCTTACTTGAAGTCACATGACTGAGTCCACAATGTCCTCACACAGCACCCGGACTCCTGCCCACTTCAGGCACAGACTATTCAGGGTTAGTGTGAGGAACGATCCCCACTTCGTCATAAAATCACTGGAGACTCAGACTTCTCAAAGCCAGGTAGATTTACTTATTTTTGGTTTGCGGGAAGCCATGATAAGAAGCAAAAAATGCCTGGTGTACCGATTGGGCACAAACCTGTCTTTTATAAACACATTCGTTGCTCCCCCTAAATGCCTCATTGGCTGAATTCTTCATGGGGGAACAATCTTCCCTGCATTTCCAACAAAGCCCTCACCTCCAAAGCCCCCAATCTCCTGGGAGCCACAGCAGATTAGAAAAGAGTTACAATCTAACACTAAGACAAACCAAAATGTGTCCAGGTGAGCAGGTGCCAGCTGCTGGCTTGGGGAGACAGGAGTCTAGTACCTCCTACTTATTTGTGGTTCTTTGATGATCCAGAAAATGGACCATAATGATTGAATGTTTACGGCTGTTTGAGTGCACGTGGAGTGTGCGTGTCTCATCTGGGGGCTCTGACATCACCTGTAGGGTGATGCGCACCCTGACATCCAGATGTGAAGACCAGCCCCTCCCACAGCCACTGCAGTGAGCGCAGAGCTCCTGCCCTCCCTTGTGAGTCACAATCCTGGCTGCCGGCTCTCAATGCACAGCATCAGCCTGACTTTTTCCTTAGCTGAGTGGGTGCTAGCCTCCTTGTGCTGTCTCAGCCATCTCAGCCTTGGGTCCCTGCTAGGCAGTACAATGAAGAGGGACAGACCAAACGGGATGGGCAGGTATGGCCAGGTATGTGTTTTCTTGCCTTAGAGGAGGCAGTCAATGACCTAGTCTTGCTGGCCACCTAAGCACAACCCTCAAACAACAGGTCCAGGCTGGGAAGAAGAATCTGGCTTGGTTTTGTGGCAGGCCACTTCCTCATCTAAGGTTCAGAATTCAAGAGACACTTGCCAACGGAACAGAGGTGTCTACCAGAGTTCATCTGGGCTCCAGGAGGGACCTGGTGTTTCTCTCTAGACCATGGTAAATAGCCCAACCCAAAGGTGTTGCCCACTCACTTGCCCCAAATGGATGACCCAGGGCCTGCGGGAAGGAGAGCAGGGCAGAGGAGACCCAGGCTGGTCCTCCCCACTTCAATGTTTCTGTACCTGTGCTAGTGTGTTCCTTCCTAGCATCTGGATTAATCCCTGGGCTGTGCTATGGACAGATGCCTTCAATAATCAGGGCGGACATAGACCATGAATGCAGGCGACCCATAAAATCGAGGCAATTCCCATGACTTGGTGTTTGGGTATGATGGTTGGAAGGAGGCCAGGCATGTGACCTAAGGCATGATCCTGGCTAATTCCCCACAGACCAGTGCAGAAGAGGACTGCGCACACTCAGAGGCTGTCTCAGTTTACCTTGCAAAGTTCTTCCTAAGAAAATTTAAAGATACTTTGAAAGTATCGTTTCCTTAAGAACGCTTTTCGTTGTGAAATTAGATGAATGTAGAGGGTAGAATAGAACGCAGGTACATCGAACACAGAAAGGCATGTGCATTTTCCTATATAAGCTCGGTTGCTTATGAGTTGCAAGGAGAGCTTGGTGAGTCAAACTCCAGAGTCACTGTGTGTGGGTGTGTGCACACAGTATGTGCACACAGACATGTGCTCCTATGTATACAGTGAAGATGCAATGCAATGTGTTTTGCCAAGGCATATATTTATAATATATCCACATGTACATACGGAAATTAACTTTTCCTATGCTTTTCCAACCAGGTACTAATTTTTTCATTGTTAATTTGGTATGCTTGGGTATATGGCCCACATGTGTGTCTGTGTGTCGTGTACATGTCTAGTACCCTTGAGGCCAGAAGTGTGTTTTGGGATCCCCTGGAACTGGAGGGACAGACTGTCGTGAGCCATGATATGGGTGCTGGGAACTAAACCCCAAACCTCTGGAAGAGCAGCAAATGGTCTTCACCACTGAGCATCTCACCAGCCACAGACACTACTTTTTAGTAGGAGCCTTTGTAACTGGCCTTAACATCACTGAGTTGTTTCCCTGTCTGTCTCCCTGAAGTCTGCCCCCAAATCGTCCCCATGACTGGTTCCGTAGCTCTGATCATGGCCAGCCAAGTGGTGCCTTATAGACAGGCTCTGCTACTTGCTCATACGAAAACAAGTGTTGCCCAACAATGATTTCCCAATGCACCCTGGGAAAAACACGACAGTTCTGAACAGTGCGTTAAAATTTTAACCTGGAAACCGCATTGGCATTCCAAGATTAAAAAGGCCCCATGCCAGGTAGCGACAGGAAGCAAGAAGGTCACGAAACTAGGTAAGTAGACAGGGGATGGCATTTATCTAGCAGGGGACAGAGTATCAGCTTTATGGGTGTTCAGGTGTGTGTGTGTGTGTGTGTGTGTGTGTGTGTGTGTGTGTGTGTGTGTTGTGGGAGCAGGGTTCATACTCGTCCTCTGAGCTCTCCCAGAATAACTAAATACTACTCGGCTTTGCTTGTGGGGACAGAGCAATCAATTACAAGAGCATGCAGGACACAGCAGCTCAGTGACCACTACTGTGTACCTTTTGTGAGTGCTGTGGATACACATGATGGTGTTCGTTCCTCCGCTGTCCAGATCTTGGCCACTAACTGCAGGTTATTAGATCACGGGAGCTGCCTGCTTCACTAAACTGAGAAGCTTTGCAAGCTACAGAACCTGGCTTTGCTTCCAGATGGCAGATAATCTTCCCTGGGGGCACTGGGTAGTTTCCCTGCTGCTCTAGGTGGTGGGGTTTACTCTGCTGCCCTGGTGGGAATAGATTTGTATGTGTGTTTTCTGCCCTAATTGGGTTTTGGTGCCTGCTCTGCCTATAGTCACGTGAGTTTGCGTGATTGACTTCTGAATTTGCTTGGTAGTTTTGTTTGTATCTGTTTCCTCCCCTGCAACTTAGCCCACGAGCACAGGCTGCTGGCCACCCTGTCAGCAGTCAGCTCTAGCTTTGTAATAACCCCCATTCCTGGGGATGGTCCCAGGAAGTATCTGTCTGTGGCTTAATGCAGAGGAAGAGCTGTGTCTATAGCCCTGGAGATATTTATGTGTGTAGGCATGTATGCACAGGTGTATCCTAAAACATGGCCTGGTGTCATGCTTTAGAACATGAGGATGGAATAGTAAGTGACTCCCTGAGCTCTGATTAGCCAGGCGCTGCAGCAGCAGCAGCAGGGAGCGTTGTAGGGAGGGCTGAACCTCCTTCTGTACAGAGTGGCAGTACCTTAGCCAGACTGGATGTCATGGTCAGGACTCTGCAGACTGCGCCATCAAGAGTGACTGGCTCATCAGGCCACTGTAGATGTGTGTTCTCGAACCTCTGAAAGCAAGACCCAGATTCCCAGGTGATCACAATCTCCACCAACCTGGGGCTCCACGGGATTCATCAGTAGTGGGAGTAGGAGGGCAGTTTCTACTGTTTGTGGCAAGATGGGCTCTCTGGAAAGCAGTGGAAAATAGCCGAAGGATTTCGCTTTTACTGGAATGGCTCCAGCTCACGGAGGAAGAGCGCCATGTCCAGGCAAGCTCTCCGATTACTCAGGAGGCCATTCGCTTAGCCAGGCTTTTGCTGCTACACTGTGGAGTTGGCAGAAAACTCTGAGGTGGCAGGCACACAGTACTAAGAGGAAACATCTTTGTAAGCTGCAGTTGTGCGGATACAAATTGCTAAGGGAGTAGAGGGGGAGGAACGGAGTCTGACTATTCCCAGAGCGTGAGAATTCCAGAATTCCTAAAGGGAGTGGCAACCCCCATTCTCTGAGTAGGCATGTTTCATTTTTCTGGCAGAGAATTAATAGAGCCAAGGATCATTCGTTTGGCACTGCTTTTAGATTTCAGATGTAAACGCCAAGAAAACGAACAGGAGCTTGCTCACGAGAGCATTTACCCTAAGAGAGCGTCTCAGTGGGGAGTCTACTGATTAAAGGGACTGTCAATCTCAAAGTCCCTGCTTTGGTCAGTGGCAGAACAGTCGTCCCTGATGGCTGGTGAATTATGTGATCCAGAGTCCTAAGGTTAAAGGGACGTTTCCTCCCTAGATGGGGTGTGGGGAGCTGAACAGCTGCTATCAGAGAAGCTGCTCCCAGGGCCAGTTGTCGACCCCACGACATAGTCCTAATAAGTTTGAGGAGCTAATGGAGAAAGAGACTATTAGCACAAGAAGACACAAAGAGCTCTCCCATCACATACAAGCCATTTTGGGGTAATTATAGACAGGATGATGGAGCCTACTAAAGCATCACCAAAGGATGAAGTTAAACGTTCATTGGCTGATAGCAAGGCTAGTGTGTGAACGTCTGCATGAAAATATGCTAAGCATTGCTCTCCTTTAAATGCTACTCCCGCTCACCCTGTCTTACTGGTGTTCGCTGCCGACTTCTATGAATCAGGGCAGCTCCACAGCTCCTTATGCTGTTAGCCTCTTGGTCTTTGGCAGCCCAACCTCAGGCATGCCCTCTAGCCAGTTTGAGACAGGCTCTCTCATTGGTTTGGGGTCACCAATTAGGCTAGATTGGCTGGCCAGCGAGTCCCAGGGACTCTGACTCTCTCTCTCTCTCTCTCTCTGGCTCTCTCTCTCTCTCTCTCTCTCTCTCTCTCCTCTTTCCACCTCTGGCATTCTAAGTACTCAGTATGCCCGGTATTTTAACATGGACTGGGATCAAACTCAGGTTCCCCAGTGCTTGTGAGGTATGTGCTTCACTGACTGGACCATCTCCTCCTGCCCCCATTAGAGCTCTGCTCCTGCTAGAGCGGTATGGCTCTCGTGTGTGTATCAGTGTAACGACCCATGTTTGGTAAATATTTAAACCAATGAATCCCACAAGGCTTGTCTTTTCATAGAAACCAATTACGCTCTGAGAGTCTTATCTGCATGACAGGGGGTCATGCCAGTTACCAAGGCTGTAAGATTCCTTGCTTGGTCCACACTTCGCAGAAATGACCAAGGACACAGCACCTTGGGAGCAGTCTAAGAACAGTTAGCTATACTAACAACTGGGTAGAAGCTGGTTTTTTGGAGAGAAGGTCTCACTATAGAGCTTTGGCTGGCCTGGAATTCTATGTGAACCAGGCTGGCCTCAAACTCCTAAGAGATTTGCCTGCCTCTGCCTCCAGAGTGCTGGAATTAAAGGATCCTATCACCGTGTCCAGCGTGGAATGTTTATTTTACTTGTACACGGTGAGTAAAACACCCTTTGACACTCTGGGTGTGGCCTATCTGACACTTGCCCACCTGAGTTTTTAATGTTAACTAACTAAATGAAATCCAAATTCAGTTCCACAGAGAATGACAGCTATGCCTTAAGAACCCAGCGGCCACACGATTGGCAGTTGCCGAGTCAACAACAGGCACAGCTCTGGGCTGAACCCCTGGGCTTTGCTGTCTTATGATAAGTCTAAGATTTCAAATGCAAATTATTTCCTATGGAGTGGTACCTATAAAATTGCTCGCTGCATGTGACGAATTACCATATCCTATCACTTGAAACATCATTGCAACATTGCAAAAATCACCCGTCTTTGCACTTCTAAATCCTTGGCCCTGGATAGTATCACATTAAATGGGTTTTCAGAAGTTGGATGGCGAGTCTGAAAGTTGATGGTTTCTGCTTTGTTCTTCAGGACAGAAGGACGTTCCATGTTCTGCACTGCTGGCGACTTCCCTGGACGTATGAGGTACTGTCAAATCAAATGTATAGGAATGTGGCGCTCCTACCTGAAAGTAACAGGGAGAAAAGTGCAGAGGAGCTGATAAGAGTCACAATCTTTTCCCAGAGGGCGAGCATAAAAGGTAGCCCACTATCTACTATCTAAAGGCCAACCTATTCCTAACTCAGGGATGACGTTTGGTACCGGCCCCATTTCCCATGTTCCAATTGCTTTCTCTTAGGGAGCTACAAGTGTACTCACTCGCTAACATTCTCTGGTACTGACGGTCTGTCCGAATAATGGAGAGGAGCATGAAGAACGTTCTGGTGGTTGCTTGTGGATTCCTCCTGCTTTTCACTGCCTACGGGGGCCTGCAGAATCTGCAGGTGAGCTGTACCCCTCATTTATCCAATCCACCCCAGCACGCCCCTCAGGTTGGCACACAACACCCTAGAACAACTTCTTAAAAGATTTAGTCTTGCTCATTCCTCCAGAGTGGCACTAGAGCTCCACAGCCCAGGAGCGTGTGAGTGACCCTGGGGCAAGAAGGAGGTGGGCCTGGGAGCTGACTGACAGGACACTTTGCCTTCGAGTGGTTAGAAGAGAGACAGGAAATCACTGTGGGGTTTTTTTATGAGCCCTGGGCTTTGTGGTTGGGCAGAAATGTGAGTCTGCTGTTACTCGCCTGACCTTATGAAGGCTTTAAGCGAATCATGAACTTCGACAAAATCGTCTGCATTTTGAACATTTCTGGAATCCTTCCTGCTCATCAAGTCTATGAGTCTGCATGAGAACTAAGCACACACCATGGGTCGTGTGCTTCTAGGTCGTGTGGGCCTGGGGAAGATTTGACAGCTTTTCCTGTGGTAGTCTCTCTCTCTCTCTCTCTCTCTCTCTCCTCTCTCTCTCTCCCTCCTCTCTCTCTCTCCTGTCTCTGGTCCCTCTCTTGCCCCTACCCTGTCTCGTCCTGTCTTTTTCCTTTTTCTTTTCTCTCTTTTCAAGACAGGGTCTCATATAGCACTGGGGCTACCAGCTCAATGCTGCTGCCTGCTCTGTGGGTTCTCCTGTGCATTCACCAGCTGAAGCTGGTGGAGGCTTTGAGTTTTGAGTCACCGCAGCCTTGCATGGCGCCCTCTAGTGGAGAGTACATCCCAGCCTTTCCTTGGCCTGACAGAAAGGAGACTGTGATGATTATGTAATTAGGTCTAATAGTCAACATACATGTGCTTATCTCTATATGTATGTTGCATGGATGAACTTGAGTACAGGTATTTATGTGGAAAAAGTCATTAACTTCTAGAATTCTGACCCTACTTTTAGATGTTGACACCTGCCTTCGTTTTCAGTGGTCTGTAGTCAGAAGCAATCATAAGTCACAAATGTCCCTCCCCTAGTTTACTGTGGTCCTGTGGGTGGCAGAGAAATCCCAAGATTGACAGGTTCTGTCAGGGTTTCACCAGAAATGCAAAGCAGGCAAGCTTTTAAAAGGGCCAGGCTGAACCATGCTTCTAGAGACTCGACATAGTTGAAGTATCCAGGTAACCACACTTTAGAGGAAGGTGATTGATCTCGATTCCATCTCTCAGATTGTAAGGATCTTAGGGACTGGCTGGAGTGTATGTTCGGTGCTTCTGAATCGTGTGTACACAGGACATGGGAGAGGACAAGTAGGATGATACAAGGAGCAGGGGTGGGGTATTGGGGAGGGCAGCTCTCTCACTCTTCCTCCTCTCCCTCCTCTCCTCCCTCACTGTGTAGTGCAGGGCTGTGGTTGGTGAATGCTCTATCTCTGCTTTGAGCATGTCTTCCCAAAGCTCCTCTCCCACCTTCCCCTGGATTCCTCTACCTTCCCACGAACTCCTCCTACCTTTCCATGGACTCCTCCCACCTTAGCTTTGAGGCTGGAAGCCCTGAAGGCCTCACAATGAAGCTGGCTTCATTTATCTTTCCTGCAGTGCCCGTGTATAAGAAGGCTGGTATCTGTTGGCTCAAGGTTTGAGGTGGCCCTGAGCCTGGGAACTCAGCCATATCTTGTGTCCTCACTCTACCCAGTTCCCTCAACCGTCCCCTCCACTGATGGCTTCTCTTTCATCCACAGAGCAGCCTCTACAGTGAGCATGGCCTGGGGGTGGCGACACTCAGCACACTCTATGGCTCTGTGCTGCTGTCCTCCATGTTCCTCCCACCCATCCTCATCAAGAAATGTGGCTGCAAGTGGACCATCGTGGGCTCCATGTGCTGCTATGTGGTCTTCTCCCTGGGCAACTTCCATGCCAACTGGTACAGCCCCTCTAGCCAGCTCTTCCCAGTGTGTGCGCCTTCCTCTCTTGCTTCTGACCCTAGTGGTAACCATTTTCTTTCCTTGGGATCTCTCCTGGGGCCTCGCGTCCACACTACAGGTGTCTTCATGGCCCTAATGGCATAGAGAATCTGATGTAGATGATTCTCAGGGACATTCAGGCAGCAAGGGACCAATGACCCATTCCCTGTACCCTCAGATTTTGAGAGTAAGGCAGAGGGGATCCCTGGCCTGTGTGGGTGCACGCTGACCCCTTTCTCCATCTTTGCTGGGTCTTTCTACAGGTACACCCTGATCCCTACCTCCATCTTGCTGGGCCTGGGTGCAGCCCCTCTGTGGTCGGCTCAGTGTACCTACCTCACCGTCATTGGGAATCTGCAAGCAGAAAAAGTGGGAAAGCTGGGCAAAGATGTGGTGAACCAGTATTTTGGCATCTTTTTCCTCATATTCCAATCTTCTGGAGTGTGGGGCAACCTGATATCCTCACTGGTGTTCGGCAAGATGTCTATGCAAGGTAAAGGGTGAGGGATGAGTGGCCTCAGGCATAGTCAGGGCTCCTTGGGAGCTAAATGCTGCCCCAATCCCATCAAATGCTTGTCCTCGCTGTGGAGGCAGTGTGTCCTGCACCTCTGGAGACAGCCGGGAGGCTGGGTGGTTGTCTTTTCCACAGGTACCCTGTGAAGGTTGGGAAATTCTTTGGGGAAGGGTGTTGTAGGGAACCTCAGAGTCACCCAAGACACCCCCAAACCATGCTCTCAGCACAAAGGAGATGTATTTGCCCCAGAGGGACAGAGGGCAGGGATAAGGCACAAAGACAGGAGGTAGAGGAAGAGGGAGAAGGGGGAAGAGAACAAGGGAGAGGTGAGGAAAGAGACAAGGGAGAGGAGAAGGGGTGTTTGTCTCAGAGTGGGAGATGGGGGAAAGGACTGACTCAAGATAGAGAGGAGACATGTGTGGCCCATAGGCAAATGGAGGTTTATAAAGGTAAAACGGGTTCTTAGTTGGGTTTCCATTGCTGTGAAATGAGAGACACCATGACCAAGGCAAGACTTATAAAGGACAACATTTAACTGGGGCTAACGTACAGGTTCAGAGGTTCAGTCTATTGTCATCAAGGCAGGAACATGGCAGGATCCAGGCAGCATGGTACAGGAGGGGCTGAGAGTTCTACACCTTCATCTGAAGGCTGCTAGCAGATACTCCCTTCCAGGCAGCTAGGAGCAGGGTCTTAAAGCCACGCCCACAGTGACACACCCACTCCAACAGGGCCACACCTCCAGATGGTGCCACTCCCTGGCCCAAGCATATACAAACTAACACAAATGGGAAACCCCAGGTTAGAATGAGGTATTTAATTTTAACCAGGCATCTTAACTACGTGAACCAAAGGAGGGTTTTGGTTGCTGGACCTCAATACTTTGATAACTGGACCTTGGCAGTCAGCCTTAGGAGGAAGAAGTGGCCAAATAAAGAAATAAACCTTGGAAGCCAGCTTTAGGAATGTAAGCTAGGACTGGAGAGATGGCTCAGCGGTTAAGAGCACTGACTGCTCTTCCAGAGGTCCTGAGTTCAACTCCCAGCAATCACATGATGGCTCACAACCATTTGTAATGGGATCTGATGCCCTCTTCTGGTGTGTCTGAAGACAGCGACAGTGTACTCACATATATGAATTAAATAATTCTTAAAAAAAAAAAAGACACACGAATGAGATAACCACAATGCTTTCTACATGTAAAACAACATTTCATTAAAAAAAAAAAAAGGAATGTAGTCTAATGGGTTTTTTAGCAAGTTAGAAGGAATTGGGGAGAAGGACAAGGCCTGCCAGAGACATGTTTGAAACCTGGATACAGTTCCTTCAGGAGTCTTGGGGGAAATGGTCACTCCTAAAGTCCTACATAGGTAATGTGGATCCCTAGAGTTGCTAAGAAGAAAGCACCAGGCTCATTTCCCTATAAAACTGAGCCCCAGGCCAGTCTTATAATTATCTGCCTGACTCCTCATCCCATGACTTGGGAAATGTTTCATGATGGGCTTCCCTCAACCCCACCCACCCAGGAACGGAGCCAGCATCTCCTTTATGCCACACCCTGGCTGGAGGATGTCAGCCTTTCATTCTTACAACAGAACTTTCTGGAAGTGACAGGCTCTGGATCTGGATGATTTCCCTCCCTCCACCCTGGTTCTGATGATAGGAAGGTCAGAAGTCACCCACCTGCTTCCTCCCTTCATGACCACTATGTGTCCCAGGCAGGGAAGACACCAGGCCTGTGGGCACGGTCGCTGCCACTCAGCCAAACCGAGGACAAACCCACTCTCTGTAACCCATCAGTTGAAGGAAAAGCCACGGGCTTCGCTTGGACACAGCCAGGCCACTGTGTCCCACAGTAATGAGATAATCCCCACTGCCCAGAGACTACCCTAAATCTAGACAATAGTCCCTCACACCCCAGAGATGTGCCCAAAGGCTCCTACATGGTACTAGATCTTGACAAGATGACAACACTATCATGGTAGTCTCAATTTGTGAGGGTCTGAGAGAGAAAGAGAGACAGAGACAGAGACAGAGACAGAGACAGAGAGACAGAGAGAGACAGAGAGAGACAGAGAGACAGAGAGACAGAAACAGAGAAACAGAGAGACACAGAGAGGGAGAGAGACAGAGAGAGGGGCAGAGAGAGACAGAGTGAGAAAGACAGAGAGAGAAGCAGAGTTAGGCATGTATTTACCACTGATATATGCATCTATATGTATCTATATATGTACATATGTATATATGTGTACATATGTATGTATGTGTACATATAAACATATATGAACATATATATGGGGCCCAGTGTTTTTCCTGCATGAATGTCTGTGCACCATGTGTATGTAGCGCCTTCAGATTCCAGAGCGGGCATGAGATTCTCTGGAACTGAAGTTAGAGAGAGACAGTTGTGGGTGCCGAGAACCAGTCCTCTGCAAGAGCAGCCAGTGCTCGTAACTACCGAGCCAGCTCTCTAGCCCCCCATTGTTTTTAACACATAGAAGAACTAGCATTCATTTTTTCTGGAAAACAAAACAAAACAAAAACCATGACATCTCCTGCCACGGCTAACCATACTTTCGCTGCTGATTTCAGCCTTAGGTCTGTAGAATTCTTACCTCATCTTCTTGATTCCAACTTCAATAGACGCCATCCCAGATGAACAGCTCATGTCCTGTGGAGCCAAAGACTGCCTGATGGGGCCATCGGCCACCAACACCACCCATCACCCCTCCCAGCAACTGATCTACACACTGCTGGGCATCTACACCAGTATGTACAAATGCCCAACCTCTTACCGTGGTAAAGGTCTTTCTAGTCCATAAACCGACATTCTCCATAGAAACCCCTGCCGCACTTACCCTGTCATGAGGGACGCCGCCATCACGAAGGCAGTTTCCCAGGACAATGGTTTCTCATTGTGCTCTGGCTGGGTCAGCCCCTGTGGTTTCCCCAAATGTGCTGAATGCACTGTATAATTTGTGATGGTGGGAGGCCGTGTTTGTCCTTGCCCCACTTGCCAGTTATAGAACTGGGCCAATCCCAGGAGCTGATCTCCGACAGCAGAGTCGGTGGCCAGTGCTGGCTAACAAAGGCCCATACAATATGGAGGTAGGTGCAGTGCTCTAGGGTGAGGCTGAGGTAGAAGAGGGAGCGGGAGGTGGGAGACGCATGCCACAGTGACTTCTGTGCTTCTTCCTTCTTGGATCGCCTGCAATCTATACATACAGATATCTTTTTCACATTGCTGTGGCAATGGCACAGCTAGGGATCCTGGTTCAGGCTATCTCGGGATCCACCCCAGCCCCCTTTCTGTAATGGAGAGGCCAGACACCTATGGAAACTACTGGGCTAAGCCTGTGTCCCTTGTCTGCTGTCCACCATTCTTAGTCACAAAGAACGGGGGCGTGTGGATTGGCAGCTGCACAGTTGGGGCGGTGGGTAATTCGGGCTTTGGGATCACATGGTCTCATGTGTCACTCACTATTGTCTTTGTGGTGGGGGGGGGCACGGATGGCCACATTCTCTAAGTTTTACCCACAGCGGACAGCTGGATGATAAGCACAGGGTGTTTCCCATGCCCAGGCGCCTGTTCCTTTAAAGGGTAACTGAGGAATGCCCATGGCAGGAGCTGTCCAGCCTACTCGGCACCTAATCAGTATTGCAGTAAGTGACACTAGAGGAGATGTTATTTAAAGAGGCTGAGTTACAGAAAGCCTTGAAGGGATCTGGATTTTTCTGGGTGTAAGTGTGTTAATGAGGGCGTTTCTGTGACAGGCGCTGAGACTGGGCAAACATTAGGCGGGAGAGGTGGCTTCGTGAAACCCACCATACAGTTAGGCTGGAGCACAGTGACATAGTCAACCTACGTCAGTACCCACAGAAGGGCCTGTGGCCAAGATGGGAAAAGACATTAGTAAGACAGACAAGATAAAATCCTATCATTTTTAAAGAGTGCCAGGAGTAAGCTGGTACTGGGAGCGAAAGGGAGGAAGAACACACCCTGGGTGCTCACACCCGGAGTTTGGACACCTCCATCCCTGGGGAACTGCCCTTGTCAGAAAGGAGAATATCAGTGTTCAAAAGATGTCACAGAAAGCACTCTCATCGATAGGGGCCAGAGGGGCCTCGGTATGAATCAAAACACCCACATGAATATCTACTTCCGGTGCAGGGGAATGGAGCTGACTGGAGAAGTAAGGTGGGCAGAGAGTGAAGACACATTTACTGACTCTGTGCATTTTGGTTATAGATGTACAGACTGCTCAGGGTGAAATGAATACTTTCAGGTTCTTGTTTTGTTTCTTCCTCCCCCTCCCCCCAGATAACCTATTTGCATGGTTCAGAGTGCAAATGCAGTGAAAGGTCCCAGGACCCCTGATGTCCTCTGATAACTGTCCCTCAAAGCACATCCCTCTCCAAGGTCTGCCCGCTGACAGCACACATCTGCCGGGACCTTCAGGGTGTTTAATGAATGGATAGATTTCTGTACGCCTCTTCTGACTGACACAAAACTCCACTTTCCTCTCATCATCTGTCTTGAGGGACTTTTCTTTAAAAGCATGCTCTCCCTCCGTGGGTGATGGCAATGCTGACCCACTGTGGTAGGCTTCAAGTGAGTTCAAACCACAAGTCAACTGTAGGCCTGCCACGTGAGTGATCAAGAGCAGCTTGTCACCACTTACCCGATGGCTAGCTGTCTGTGGAGATGGGGAGGGGTGGAACAGGGGTGATCCAGGTATCACTGACGTGCATCTGTGTGTCTTTCTAGGCAGCGGTGTCCTGGCCATCCTGTTGGTAGCTGTGTTTCTTGAGCCTGTGAAAGACAAACTAGAGAATGAAGGAGAGACAAGGTCTAGACCTCTCTGGTCCACTTTACTGTCAACCTTCATGCTGTTTAGAGACAAGCGTTTGTGCCTCCTGATGTTCCTGCCGGTGTACAGTGGGTTCCAACAAGGGTTCCTCTCTGGAGAGTACACCAAGGTAGAGAAACCCAGGGCTCATGCCATGAACCTGGGCTTTACCTAAAGGGACCTGAGGGTGTCCCAGCACCAATGGCCCAGGGTCCTTGAGCAGATCCAAATTCACGGTTTTCCCAGTCCTACAGTAGCTGAATCTATGATTCGAGACATCTGTCCCTGACTTCTTATCTGAAGGGAGGACTTCCTGCTAGCTGTCTTCCCTAGAACAAAGCTGGGAGAAGGTAGCTGTTACTAGCTGTGTATGACACCCATGTCTGTTCTGCTAGCCTGGGGTTCACCCTGTATTCTCACTGCTGTTAATCATAGGGGAAGAAGCTAAATCTATGAGTAGTGGTGGAATTCCTCCCCACGTGGCTTTCATACTATGTATCCAGTCTAGAAACTCATACTATGTATCCAGTCTAGAAACCCAGGTGGCCTGCTGCACTGTCCCTCATGTACCACCTGGCTTTTCTATGCTCTCAGAAGTCCCCTTACCTGGGGGCAGTACAGTGGGCCGTTCCAAGTGGCAGACACAATCGCAATTACTGTCTTTTATAAGGGCCTGTCTCCAGGCTCTGTTGTTCTGAGGAACCCTGATGCTGCAGGAGGGAAGGAGTCACCTGTCCCAGGGAGCCCCTGGCTGAGACTTCTTTCCGGGACACTTAGGGAAGATGCAGGAGGCAGGGCAAGGCTAGGATCACTGCTGTGTCCCCTGGTCCTACCCCTATGCTCTTCTTCCCCCTCACACTAGGAACATTTCTACCTTGTCCCCACCCTTAGGTAGGGTTAGTGTTCCAGAATAGCAGGACAGTTAGTAATCACCCAACCTAGCCTGGATTTTCATAAATTGCAACTATCTCTGAATAGGTGTGCCTTGTGCAATATTTAAGTGTCCTGGGTTAACTGGGGAAGGGGATCAGTTTTCTGTCTTTATTAAAGAAGGTTAGTGACCAAAGAGCTGTGTCTTTGATTCATCCAGTAATGGAGACCAAGTGTTGAGGCTGCCCAGTGATCCCCCCTCCCCACTATCTAGGGGTGCTCCATCTCCTTCACCTGTCCTTAAGCCTGAGGAAGTGATGAGGCCTGTCAATGTTAACTCTGTAAAAATAGCATGTGCACCACACCTGTGGCAAAGAATATGTAGGAAGGGGTTTTCCCTGATGCCTGTCTGTTCTGGTCCAACTAGACCCTCTCCCGTGTGACAGCATATGTACAGGTCCTGGGCCACATCCGCATGTCAGCTGTCACATCGCATCATCAGAAATGGAACCATAGTGGGACCTATAAGCACTACTAATTGAATTCTATGCTTCCCCCTAGTCTTATGTGACCTGTGCCCTGGGCATCCGCTTTGTGGGCTACGTGATGATCTGCTTCTCGGCTATGACTGCGCTGTGCTCCCTGCTGTATGGGAAGATCTCCAAGTACACAGGCAGGATCACACTTTATGTGCTGGGTAAGTAGACCCAGTCAGCATATGCAAACGGTGCCATGTAAGGAAGCATACACAAACATGGGGCAGGGAGGGCTTGTGGGAGTTCTTTCCTACCTCCCTGCTGCTCTCCTTGTGCACCCACACACACCACCTGCCTTTCTCCAACAAAAGGAGGTACCAGCCGGCACACAGGGATTGGCCTTAGAAGTCATATCCCAAGCAACAAGCCCACATATATCACTGTTCCGATTTCTCCTGGCCTTCTCTCATTGTTTCCACACTGGTTAGAAGCCTAGCTCACACTGTATGGACACAAACTACTGGTCTCCCATCCACACAGCAGGGTCTGGGGTCCTCACAGCCTAGAGGCCTCCCTAAGAGTCAGTCATACATTCACACACCAGTGTTTTCTCTCATCATCCTGCTTCTGAACATTGCGTTAAAATGTTAGAAAGCCTGACAGCACTCGGGTGCAGATGCTTGATCCCCACACGGGGTCTCTAAGGTCCATCTCAAACAGAAGGGGCAGCCTCCCACCTGTTCTGACTTGTTTCCTCTGACCAGGGGCAGCCATTCACTTCTCTTGCATTGTGGTCTGCCTGCTGTGGCACCCGAACCCAGCCCAGCTGCCTGTCTTCTTTGTCCTCTCTGGCCTGTGGGGAATGGCTGACGCTGTCTGGCAGACACAGAACAATGGTAAGTGCCCAGCATAGGCTAACAATGCCTCCAACTCCCTCAGTCAGCGGTCTTGAGGGTAGCAAGACTTGGAGGCGGCCACCAGGGTGCAAGCCGAGCTCTCTTTGTATGACTAGTAGAAGCCCCCAGTACAAGGAAGGACCAGAGCCCAGGGAGTGAGAGAGACAAAAGGTCTCAAGGACCATGCTCTAGATCTGAACAGAGTTCTTATCTCTGAGCCTGCATGACTGAGGAGGAGGGTCAGGTGAGAACAGGGGCTCCAGGCAGCACAAGGTGGTTCCCAGAGTACTCACAGGTGTGCCTAGATGGAACCAGAGGGAGGGATGGCAGGGAGGGTCCACAGAGCATCCAGATAGGGGCCACAGGACACTAGAGTGCATGCCGCTGTGTTCTGTGGACACGTGAGGCCGTAGAAGATAGAGAAAAGGATGCAGAGGAGAAAGACACCTGTAGGCAGAGTTTTATGCTCTTGATAGACAAGTAAGATGGTCTGATGACCACTCCCAACCCCAAACAGAGCCACAGGCAGGGAATGTGACCCCTTGTCCTTGAAGAACTGACTGGTGGTTTGCAGTTGAAATGACTGTGAAGAAGCCAAGGTAGACGCCACCTGAGAGAGACCTTGCCCGGTTAAAATGCACGATCAAGAGGTCAGGAGGACCAGCAAGTGAGGGGCATAGATAGACACAGGAGGATGCATATCTTTGGAATGTTGCTGTCCTGAGGGGCTGTGGAGTGGGGGCACCAGGTCCAGAGGGAGCACCAGGGAGGCTCTAAGAGAGTCAGTGGGAGGGGGCATGTCAGTGGTATGACAAGCTTGGGGAAATGCCAGGGTATTTTCTCTGGATTTGTTGGAGGCTCTTGCTTCTACTGCAGGAGCCATCCGAGGGCTTCAAGGCAGAGAAGGATGCAGGATGCTGTGTGGATGATACCTCAGGACAGGGGACAGGGTGTACGTTTGAGTGCTGGTTATAAATAACATAATGAGCCGGGTACTCTCATCCCCAAGGATGTGTGGTGTATGTGTGGTGTGTGTGTGTGTGTGTGTGTGTGTGTGTGTGTGTGTGTGTGTGTGTGTGTGTGTGTTTGTGTGGTATGTATGTGTGTTTGTTTGTGTGGTGTGTGTGTGTGTGGTATGTATGTGTGTGTGTGTGTGTGTGGTGTGTGTGTGTGCGTTGAGGCTGGGTAATCCACAAACACCCAAGGTCCTGGAGTGTGCCTAAGGATCAGGTAGGGAAGGGCTCTGTGTCTGGAAGGCCTTGATGACCCCATGGGAGCCCTGAGGTGGGTGTGGTTCATAAATGACCCCTTTCTCACTCCATTCCATCTGCACTCAGGACACTTTCAGGCGTAAACACTTGAAACCCATGACTGCTCCAGGCCGGGGTTTCCAGGAATGGGAGACCCAGCCACTGTTTGTGTATCTGTGTGGGACCGCAACATATTACTGAAGATGGTGTCCACATCCTCCAGAGCTCATCCTTGCTGTAATCCCCATGTGCTGCCTGTTTACAAGAGCTAAAAAAAAATGCCCCAGGGAAACCTAAAATGGCTGGATATAGAGGCCCAGCTGGGTCCATAGCACTGTTGGCTTTCATGGAGACTGAACCTAATGACAGGTTGTGTGTGGATGGTGCCCTGCATCTAGTTGGTTTTGGTTGTGTTTGACCAAAGTCAGTATCTAGGAACAAACAGCTAGACTTTTCATGGGCTTGGCTGGGTTCCCACTCATAGGAATACATGGGTTCAGTGTGTGTGTGTGTGTGTGTGTGTGTGTTATGTGTGTTGTATGTGTGTGTGTTGTGTATGTGTGTTTGTGTGTATGTGGTGTGTGTGGTGTGTGTGTTGTATGTGTGTGTGTGTTGTGTATGTGTGTTTGTATGTGGTGTGTGTGTTGTATGTGAGTGTGTGTTGTGTATGTGTGTTTGTGTGTATGTGTGTGTGTGTGTTGTGTATGTGTGTGTGTGTATGTGTGTGTGTGTGTGTGTGTGTGTGTGTGTGTGTGTGTGTGTGTGTGTGTGTGTGTGTGTGTGTGTGTGTGTGTGTGTGTGTGTGTGTGTGTGTGTGTGTGTGTGTGTGTGTGTGTGTGTGTGTGTTTGTGTGTGTGTGTGTGTGTGTGTGTGTGTGTGTTTGTGTGTGTGTGTTTGTTGGGTGTGTGTTTGTGTGTGTGTGTATGTATGTGTGTTTGTGTGTGTGTGGTGTGTGTGTTGTATGTGTGTGTGTGTTGTGTATGTGTGTTTATGTGTATGTGGTGTGTGTGTTGTATGTGTGTGTGTGTGTGTATGTGTGTTTGTGTGTGTGTGTGTGTGTGTGTGTGTGTGTGTGTGTGTGTGTGTGTGTGTTGAGGGTTTGGGTAATCAGAAATTCACTTTAGCTTTTCTCATAAGTCCAGAACTATAAGGTAGTGACATGGCAGATCCCGTAGGAGTTTTAGACACCTTATCTTGTCAGCACCAGAGAGAAATGCACTGAACCCCACACAGGTCTAACAGAGTTCACTGAAAAACACATGCAGTCCCATTTTCTTCATGCTGGTGAGCTGAGCTCACTGAATTTGCAGAAGCAGTATTTATGGAAGCAGGGGAGGCACAGGGACAGACAGCCTGCTTCATCTCCCACCCCAGCACCACAGAGATTTAACATTATTGCAGCAAAACCACTTTTTTCTTTCTCTTTGACACATATGGAAAATTACTTTAACTCTCCCTTTCTTTATATGGGCATGAAAAACTCACAGAAAGCATCGTTGTTAAACTTTGCAAATTACTCGACTGTGTGTGTGTGTGTGTGTGTGTGTGTGTGTGTGTGTGTGTGTGTGTGATGAACACTCACATCCAGTGAGTAACTTGAACAATGACTGTTGAATAAGGGATGATAATGTAAATTGAGATCATTTCAATCTTTTTCTGCAGCTGAGAGTGTAATTTTTCTTAAAAGATAAACCAGTTTCTCTGAAAGCCTGTGCCAGCAGCCACCCCAGTGAGGAGTGTTGAGAGCTGAGTCCCTGCTGCTGGCTCCGCCCAGGTCCCCACAGTGCAATGCATTCACACAAAGGCATCAGATGATTGCCTGTTCCTTTTCCACACGGGAAGTTGTGTGTAGCTTTGGCCACATATCAAGAACAGTGCTGTGTCCACTTGCTGCATGAAGAGTATGTGACCTGAGTCTAGGTCCCCGGGACAGAGCCTATAATCCCAGCACCAGGGAAGAGGAGTGGAGGCTGCAGAATTGCCAAGGCTTGCCGGCCAGGTAGTCTAGCTCAAGTTCTAGTGAGATAGCCTGTCTCAAGGGTTGAAGGTTCAGACTGCTAGAACAGGATGTTCAAGGTGCTCCCCAGCCTCCGACTGCACATGCGTGCACATAAGCACAGGAAGGACAGATGTGGTAATATGCTTTCTTCTAATTCAGAGCTGAATAGAAATGGGTCACCATTTTTCATCCCCTCTCAGTTTAGCCATCTGTCACAGGACTCTGACACTCGCTCCTCATGCTGGGGTTGGGTACCCGAAGGGCTCCAGGAATTTCCTCAACCTCCCAGCAGTGAATCTCTGCCTATCTACTCATTCAGTCTGACAGCTGAGGGAGGATGGATGCAGTTGCTATAGCAACCCTCACATGCCACAGCAGTGCATTTAAGACATACCATGTCTCATCTAAAAATACACTTTGCCCTGTTAGCTACTCGAAGGGGCTGTTTTCAAGTTCACAAGTGCATGAAGTCTGAATCCTTCTGGGTGATCCATTTATTTAACCCGCTTTTCTAGCAGATGAGATGCCCGTTCACTCAATATCACCTCATCTGTGGACTAGAATCAGCGTCCAAATCCCTTCAACCTTGAGTGCCCCGAATAGATGAGGCAGACAGGTCAGGCTGAGGCTAAGAGCAAAACAAATCTCTCTGTAAACAAACAGGGTAGTTCCCAATAGTCTTACATTTATAGACAAGCTTCGGGGGCAGTGCCGAGTCTGTGCAGAGCCTGCGTCCAATGCCCCCGTGCTGAGCATCTTTATAACCAGGGAACACTGGCTGCTGTCTGGAAATGGGTTTGTTGTGGTTCACAAAGGGCAGATATTGTGGAGTTCCCCCCAGCTTACCACAAGTCTTTATTTCCTGCTGCAGGATCCTGTGTTGGATACTCCCTTACACTTGACGTCTATGTCTGTGTAGCTAATATGGGATGGTCACCTGCTTGCCGTGCCCCTCACCCATCCATCTAGACACTGCTGATGTGGTCATTATCTTCTCATGTGACTTCCCTTCCTTTGTCTGTCTGGTTGCTAGTAATGTGACAAACTGACAGCACTTCCCCTCTCTTGTTCAGTTTTAGCTCATTTGGACACCTCCCCCTCAGGGCTGGTTTGATTCACAGGCGTCCCTGAAGAGAAGGTAGCAGTTCTAGCTATGCGTCCAAATCCTTAGCCTCTTTGACTGTTTGGTGACCTGGCTTCTTCTGATGGAACTGTCTGTGTTGGCAGAGAGAAAGAGACAGAGCTATTTCTGTTGGTCCAGTTTCAAGATAGATCACCCTGAGTCTCCACAGTTCTCAGTCCTGGACTTCTTACTTTCCCAGCCTGGCATCCTCCAGCTCAGACCCTGCATATTCGACCTTTCTACCCAAGCTCCTTTACTCTGGGCACCTCATCCTGTGTCATCCATCCCAGGACCCTCCCTCCTGGCATTCACTAGTCCATGTCCTCTATCCTAGAGCCCTTCAACCTGGATCGTCCTAAAGTCAAGCAGGGTTTCTAGAGGCAATGTGGGGCCTGAGGGTGGTCTGAGGAGAAGGGTTGTATGAGTAGGAGCTGGATGGAGCTGGATCAGCAGTCTGAGGACTGGACAGACCCTGGAAGATCACCAGGTCTGTTGCTGTCTCATTGAGTCCTTCTCAGATGCACCTGCTACTCAGCCGTGCTGGGCACTGGGGTCCTAGCTTTCATCCACACCTATCAAAAGTGCCCCTTCCCAGCACAGGAGGCAAAGGCCACTGGTTTTGTTTAGAAGCAGTTTTCAGGCTGTATGAGTTCTAAGTTTGCTGTGACCAACAAAAATACCACAGTCTGGGGACCAAGAAAAGCACAGAGTCTCTCACCCCGGAGTGAGATTCCCTCTGCCAGACTCTTCCACTCAGGAATGAAGGCACATGCATGTGCACGTGTGTGTACCCACACAGACTCATACATACAAACTCACATACACACATGCACACACTCATGCACACACACACGCATGCACACATGCACACACACGCATGCACACATGCACACACACACATGAGCACTCATGCACACACACATGCACACACTCAGGCACACAGATGTGTCAATTTAAAATAAAAAAATCAAAACTTCTGGGAACATTAAAAAATAGAAGTTACAGAACTAGTAATAAAATTTTGGAAACTTTCCAGGGCCCTTGACTCCACTTCTGAGCCCTGCGGGGTGGGCATCGCCTCCTGGAATATAGGTCCCATGACCTACATTTCTCTAGTCCTGGGGACTGGGGAGGAGCTGCACCCTGTCTTGCACAGCGATGCCTCAACCACTTGACAAAACAGACCAGATTTTGCTTGCTTGAGTAGATACTGATGGTCTTTTTATGCTTTTCCCCTTTAAAAATCCTTCCCTCAACCCCCTTCTCACAGAAATCTCAAGCTCGGCTCAGAGATTGTTCATTCTGCTCACAGCTGATTGGTAAATCTTTCGGTTATAATTGGTTTGAGTCTACGGTCCTTTCCCAGGGTCAAACTCCACAGGAACACGCACTCAACTCTGCTCTCTTTCTGTCATCCTTAGAGGACTCGCCAGCTCCCTGCAGCAGCTAGTGCTCTGGGACTTCCTTGTTTCTCCTCCTGTGCTGCTTACTGCCAGATATCACCTGACTTGTGAGCATGATTCTGTGCTTTTATTATTCTTTAGCAAGAAAAATGTCCAGATATTTTCAAGAGAACCGGCAGTGGCAAAGCCCATGTTCAGGATACTAACAGACCGTGTTTGAGGTCTTTGTGTATGTCCGTGTGTCTATGGGTGGTGTGCATGTATGTGTATGTGTTTTCGTGATATCTGTATGGTATCTGTATGCATATGTACATGTATGCACACGTGTGTCCATGTGTGTGGACGTCAGAAGTCAACTTTGTCTTAGTCATTCTCCATCTAATTTTTTGAGACAGATTCTCTCCTTGAGATTGCAGGCCGGCACCTGGCATTTTCTGTGGATGCTGGAAGTCTGAACACAGGCTCTCATGCTTGCCCATGGGCACTTAACCCACGGAGCCGTCTCTCCAGCCCTGTTTGAGGTCTTGCACAGCATTTCACTCTGGTCTCTCCTCCACAGTTCTTTTCGGTGTCCTGTTTGAAGAGAACAAAGAGCCTGCTTTTGCCAACTACCGCCTTGGGGAAGCCGTAGGGTTTGTCATTGCCTTTGGATACAGCTCATTTCTGTGTGTGAGCACCAAACTCTACATTCTCTTGGGTGTCTTGAGTGTGGCCATGGTCAGTTATGGAACTGTTGAGTACCGGGAATACAAGGTCCTTGCTGCAGAAGAGAAAAACCAGGCAGAAGAGGAAGGAACAAAAATGTGAATCAAGTGATGGCTGAGTACCCATCCTGGGGTCCATGTAGCAGTGCTCAGGAGATAGACTCGATTCTTCGCAACTGTTTTGGCAATATGTGGACATTCTAAAGATAATCTATAGTTTTTTATGTATTTTCCTCAATTTAACAAATTTCCAGTCTATTTTTCTACTCACGGAGATCAAAAGTATATACAAAGGATGGGCAATATAGCCCAGAGCTGGTATGCATGCTTAGCAAGCACGAGGCTACACAATCAGCCCACAACACTTCAAAAAGGAAACCACAGCCAGGTACTGGGGTAAAGCACTTTCTAGACCAAGCATGAGACTCCAGTTTGAACCCTCAACATCCATGCTTAAAAAAAGTCAGGGATGGTAATGTGCACATGTAATTCCCACACTGCGGACTCAGAGGGGTCCATGGAGCCATTGGCTAGTCAAGAGAGCCAGACCCATGAGCTCCAGGCTCAGTGAACATCTTGGTTTCCAGAACTAAGGTTGGTAGTAACCAAGGACATAAAATGTCTACCTCCTAAAACACACACACACACACACACACACACACACACAGAGAGAGAGAGAGAGAGACAGAGAGAGACAGAGAGAGAGAAGTATCTACTAATTTAATTGTAGATATAAATGCAACATCAAAATTTTCCAGAATATGTTTACCTTGGTTTTTTGTTCTGCTTAATAATCGGAAGAACCATCATTTTATAAACACCATGATTTTACAAATGGGTGAACACCTAACGCCACACACTTTACAAATGGGTACAAGAAGTCAACTGAACAAAGTCACTGGGCAGTTTTGTGCCTCTTGAAATTTCCTGGGGGCTTTCCTAAATAAAGAGTGTCATTGCTTTATGAACATACTTTTCTGCAGAAATATGTTTTCTAAAAACCCACATGGATCACAAACATACAACACGTACATACAATACATATGTGTACACGCATGCACATGCATGCTTGCCATGTTGAAGAGTGCACACGTCAGAGGCCATCGAAAGGTTTTCGGATGGGATGGTAGAAAACTCTCACTGGTGAAAGTCAAACAACCCACATGTCATACCTGCCAGCTGCTCGCACTGTGGTCATGGTGGAGTCAGACATGACATGTGTGTTACATGTCACGTGCCCACTCTACAGTCACCACCCCGGCGCCATCTTTTTGTTTTTCATCTTGAATAGCTCTATCAGTGGCACAGCTACCAATTTTTTCCACACACACTTTTTCTCTCTAAGTCCTTTGTCAGAGATAGTGGATACTCCGTATGCCTTGGTGTTCCCACACGGAGCACCGTATTCCCTGGAGAACCATCCTATCTTCTTCCAGTGAGTCTTCCTCCTCTCCAACCAGTGCCCTGAGAGGTCATCAGTGACAGAGGTGGGAAAATTTAAAACATGACATGGGAGCTGGAAAGATTTGCCTGTATTATGAAGAAGTATATGGCCTAAGGTTTTTCATGCATGCAAATCCCTGTATCCTGAGTCCCTGAATGACATTTTAAGGATCGCATGGCATCCTTTGGAGAAGCAAGTCTGGGGGCTTTGACAGGGGCCATAACGACGTGGACCTCACTCCCACTCGGCTGCTGGGAACCAAATGCCTGCTGGTCCTGCTTTGGAAGGCCTTCCTCCCTGCGACCTCTCATGTCTCCACCCTACACCCCGATTTCCTTCCCCCTCTCCGTCATTCTCACCCTGCCACACACTGACTCTCCTCCATGGCCCGGCTTCATAGACACTGGCTCCTCTGAGATGTAAGCCTGTTTTCTCCTAGTCCATCCTTCATGCTGGGAATGGAAAACAGGCTCACATGTCACACAGAACCATACCGCATGAACAAATTGTGAGGGCTTCATCTCTTCACTTGACAGGTGTTTCATTAGCACTGCCTTAGCTACAGCCGTCAAGGCAGTGGCAAGACAATACAGTTCCACCATGGAGAAATCTGTCTTTTATGAAAACAGTGAAATGAGTCAGTAGACAGTCGCTATCACTTGAAATGAGACAGGGAGACAAGAGTTTGGATCAGCACTAGGACAGGAGAAGAAAGGTTAGGAAGACATTAATGAGTGCAACACCTATCCTGAGGGGTGAAAGCAAGCAGTGTTCAGGTTTGGGGTACACTCTCTAGAGTCTGCAGGATGTGATTGTGTAGAGAAGGGGTGTGTAGCCAAGAAAACTCCAGAAGGATGACCCTAGCAAAGGACTGTCACCTCCTTACCTCAAGAATGTCTGACTAGTTGGTAAACACCAACATCCTGGCACTGGGCATTTTAATTCTGACTTGTACTCTTTTGCACAGACATAATCAATAATGAGACTGCGATTCACGGGAGAGATGACATGTTGGATGGTCCCGTCACAAGCATGACAGATCACACATAGGCATGTGCTGTCTGTCATGCTAGGATGAGACATGAACACAATGAGATGTCCTAGAGCTTGACATTCCTCTCTGCAGAACAGTCTTTCTAACCTGGTGACAATGCCCCTGTTGACAGTTCCCTGGAAAGCCTCCTCTAGGCACAGAGCCTGTGCATTGGGTCAGATGGTGGTTGTAGAGAACAGACCTTCTGTGTGTTGACTTCGGGACTGCTGAAGGACTTACAGGAAACATGATAATCTTATAAGTTAATCAAGGACACACACAATTAACACGATGAAACAGGTCTAAGGGTCCAAAGAGCTCTTCTCTTTGGGGAGATAATGGGGACGGGGTCCTTAGGGCTCTGGTGTGCCTGGTACACTCTGTCTCTTGGACAGGAGTTGGTGATATAAGTTCAGAAGAGCATGTTAGAGACGGACTCGGGCCATGATGGTGGGCACAGCAGGATGGTTAGCAGAGGCTGAGGTGACGCTGGACCAGTGCCGTGGAACAAGCCAACACTTCTCTGGAGGCTGCTCAGTAGCACAAAGCCCAGACTCCATATGGCCGTTACTGGAGTACCACATTCTCTCAAGCTGTCCCATGAGGTCCTGTGGGCACTCAGCCCAGGAGAGAACCGAGCCATAATGAAACCCAGTGGGAACCTAGAGAGTGGGCTCCCATCCAGGCAGTCTAGGATGTGTGAAACGGGGCTCAGAAAGTGTGTATGTCTCTCTATTCAAGTGTTCTTGGCAATGGCTGCTACCCTGGGTGGCCCCTCGCCCTTAGTGTGGATGTTCAAGCACAGAGTGAGCACAGGTCTTGGAAGTTTACTCTTCTCAAATGGAGGGAAAATTAAAAACCATTAAGTTTAGGTTACTAAACTTAGTGACTAAAATACCTAACCCAGGCCCAGATACTGCCTTTCTCTGTTAGCTCCCTGGACTGGATACACTGTCCAAATAGAATACATGTCAAACTCAGACTCCTGTTTATGCTTCTAAAGAGCATAAACTTAATTATATTTAACATAAAAAAACTGAATTTACCAGCCCCTAGATCTGGAAGATAGTGAATAATTTAAACTAACCAAGACAGAAAACGCCTGCGTGTTGCATGCCACCAGCCTCGGCTTGCTGGCCCAGAAGTACAGGGTGGGTGGTTTTGTTTTGTTTGCCTGGTAGAGTTCAGCCAGCATCTTGGCTGAGACTTCTTGTACCTGCAACATGTCAATGACTTATCACCAGTCAGCGATGCTGGCGACTCAGTGGGATGTCAGAAGGGTCTCTCTGGCTCAGAAACAAATATCAGATGAGCCCTCCTGCTCCCCCCGAGATTCACCATACAGGAGGCAGTGTTCAGGTGCCTGCTGTGAACCCTGGGAGCAGTAAGAAAGCCTTATTATCTCTGGAGATGGCAAAATAGTAAAGATTTGAAAAACTCATCTGCTTTCCAGGGAGAGAGGTCCCTTCTCCAAAGGAATCTGGTAGGCCTCAGAGTCCCCGTGCATGGTAACACATGTTAGTGGTGAAGTCCCTAAGGTGTAAACACCACAGCCCTTCCCCCACCCCCTGGGCATTCACTTGCTAGGGTCCTGGCGGCCAGTCTTCTCTGAGGCAGGGAAGTCCCTCCCTTTGTGAGGACAGCAGGCTGTGCATTGCTAAGCAACAAGCATTTCTGTCATCATGCCCAGATCCACTTAGTTGCACAGTGGGCAATACCTACTCTTGGCATCTGTATCCCAAAGAGAGGCCATTCCTAGATATTAGGTTGGGGGCAGGCAGATCTGCAGAAGTGACACCCAGAGACCAGCACCTTCTGAAGAAGGCCCAGGCTATTCAGTGAGTATGCACTGTCCTGGCCTACCACAGGACCTGCTTCCAGGGACTTAGCTGGAGAGGTAGTTCGAGCCACCCAGGCTGCATACCTACAACATACTTCGACCCAAAAGATGCACTTCCAGGATACCCTGTGTGCTGGGTGCTAGCCGTCCAGAGAAAACGGTATTAGGACTCATGTCTGTGATAAAGGAGGTAACAGAAGGGCACTCATCTCTATCTGGCATCTCATGGGTAGAGGAGAGTCAACTGAGTTGGGCGTGTGTGACCAAGCAAGTTGACCTACTGGGGCATCTGGCTGTTTCCATTAGGAACATAGGAAGTGCTATGAATCCTGATAGGGTAAAAGAGAGACCTCTGAGTAAAAGGGGGAGCCTAGGATTGACCTAATCAATGCTCCCTTCCATCCCTGGATGGATTCAATATTGAATAAAATATTGAGAAATCAAGACTCAGGAGGGCTGAGCTGAGTTAGAGGAAGGAGGTCAATGAGGTCAGGCCCCTGAAAGGCAGAGCTTGCTCTGGCCTTTCCGTGTCTGTTTATGCTTTCTGGCCACAATGGGACAAGAAACTCTGCCACACACAGCCCTTGCTACCATATCAGACACCGGAAGCTAATGCGACCCTTCCCTCCTTTCAACGGTGTCTTCTGAGTGTTTGTTACAGGGCTGGAAAACGGAAGTCTGGAGGCCTGTAGCTATTGTGTGCCCCTGATTGGAAAAGGAGAACAGTTCAGATGTCTGAAAGGCTGATGGTTAGGGTCAAGGCTGACTGAGCTAAGCTATGCGAAGTAGTCATGTGTTCCCAGGGTTCTAAGAGACACGGGGTAAAGGTACTAGCCAGAAGATGAGGAACCATGCACTACCAAGAGGCACAGGACATGTAGACAACAGAGAGTTAATCCCAGGAATCCAGAAAAGGTAGCTAATTCAATTCTAAAAAATACTCACATACAAATTAACCTTTTAGGTAGAGAAATACAGGTCTTTAATCCCAGCACTCGGGAGGCAGGATCCCTGTGAGTTTGAGGCCAGCCTGGCCCACATAGTGAGTTCCAGGAGAGACAAAGCTATGTAGAGGGACCTTGTCTCAAAAACAAAACAAAACAAAACAAAACAAAACATGGTGTGGCTATTCTGTTTCCTGTTTTGCCCTTGCTGGAAGCCAGCATTCATCACAGGGAAACTTACTGTCTGCGGTATTGGAAACTGCTTTCATGGATCTAGTAACAGGGTCCCCTAGAAGGGCACTTCTGCTTAACTACCAAGTAATCGATTTGCCCTCTCACAGTTCCAGCATGACTGAAGTTCATGGTATTTGGTTACATGGACTTGCACTTGCGCTTGATTGCGGCCAGGTAGAGAGCCTGTCTTTAGAGCAGAGACTGTGTGTGTCAAGGTGATAAAATGTAAACAAAGAATGACTCCCGGTTCTGACTTGAGAGCCCGTTCAGGGAGGACGAATGGCTGAGAACCTGTCACTATTATGGACATCTCTGGCTTCTGGGTGTTGTGCCCCCAACACATCTTGGTCTGTAGGCCTTTTCGCTGAGTCTTTTCTCGTGGGTCCCCATCTGCCCAGGATTACATTAAAGTATGGGAAAGAGGGACCCTTTCTTTTCCTGAGCCTAGAGAGCTTGTAGCTCAGGCTGAACCAGACTCAAAGAGATTACAAAACCTATAATTTTAACAATGATCTGTTAATGAGCCTGCCAATGGCTTATACAGAATCAGGGGTTGGTGTTCATTAGGTGATGTTTGTGTTTTGATGACATTAGTGTGGTTGAAGGTGACTAGAGAGCAAGTCTGAATATTTTTCTTTTTTTCTTTTTTTCGGAGCTGGGGACTGAACCCAGGGCCTTGCGTTTGCTAGGCAAGCGCTCTACCACTGAGCTAAATCCCCAACCCCAAGACTGAATATTTTATAGCCGCTGAGAGCTCTGTGTTTTTTGCCCATGGTTTCTTTTTTTTTTTTTTTTTTTTTTTCGGGGCTGGGGTCCAAACCCAGGGCCAGGCTGAATATTTTAAAGTGTGCGTCTGTCTGCTAGCAGCACACTCAAGGGTTCTGGTACCTTTACTGGCTCTCATTGTCATGCGGTTAAGTGGTGTTTGGTATTTTATTTTCCTTGACGTGAGAGTTCTGACCTTACTAATATCCCACGGCTGTCATTCACAGTACCGGAACCCCAGGCACTCTGTGGAATACACCTGCATTGCTGCTTCTGCAGACAGTTACAGGTGACTGTCCTGGTTGATCCCTAAGATCTACGTTGACATTGTTCTGCTCTGAGGCGAGTGATGATTCCTGGTGGGGGCATTCCCCAGTGAAACACTGTGGTGACTCCAGTTTCTTCTCTTCCTGAGTATATCTTAGTGGATAGCCAGAGACACACAGTCTCTGCTCTAAAGACAGACTCTCTACCTGGCCACAATCAAGTGCAAGTGAACTTCAGTCATGCTGGAACTGAGAGGGAAAATCAATTACTTGGTAGGAATTATCCTTTAGTGGATAGCAGTTTTTCTGTGGTAGTCTGGCCTTGGCCACTGGGGATGCTCACCTATGAAGTGTTGGTGTCAAGTGAGCTCTTGACATTGCTGCTCCTGCAGGCAGACTTGTGCTGGTAACAAAGAGGCCAAAACTCCTGTAGTTGCCCACCTGTTAGACCTCCTAACGGCTCCCCCAAAAGGAATCCTCTAGAAATGAGAGTTGGGAACCATCATGCCCTGCATAAGGGCATCTACACCTTTTGTGGTCAGCTTTGGTAGTTTTCCATCCTAGTGGGAAAACCACATTTAGAGTTAGTGGAGTTCCCAACCAAGCTGGGAACTGTGACTGCAAACTAACTAAGTTTGGAAAGATTGTGGAGTGGTGTCCCTGTGACCAACACACCTGACAGAAACTCCTTAAGAGGAAAAGGTTTACTGTAGCTCACAGTTTGAGAGGGATTTCAATCCACCACATACAGAGAAGGCAAGGCAGGAAGGCATGGTGACAGAAGTGTGAGCCCTAGACAGGACACCATGACCACACCTTGGGTGGGTGTGGCTTTCATGGCCACACTACAGGCTCCTTGGTCTTCAAAACAGCACTTCAAATTGGGGAGAGCCTGTGAGGAATGCTTCGGACGTCCAGGTAACAGTGTCTGTTCAGAGCGAAGCTGTTGGCCTCAGGAGTTCTGCTAACTGATGCCCAGGCAAGCTCTGGTGGGCAGAGATGACTGGCACCTCAGTCTCTTCCCCGAAATATGTGGTGGTAACGGTTGGTTAACCACGTCCCGTTATCTCTGTGATGACGCATTTGCAGGTCACACGCTCGTCGTAGCATAGTGTGGTTTTTCAGTCTGAGTAAAATGCATTTGGTTTAATCTCCTATTTATATCAGTGCCAGATGATATAAGCTGAAGACGTCGGGGCCTCTGCAGGACCCTCTGCTTCTGCATCCAAGTGCCCCGGGCTGCATGACTTTTAATGTATTTGTGTTTTTCATTATGATTCTGTCTGGCTATAACATGGTCTTCCCAGTTTCCCATCAGTACATCTTGTGGGTTATAGGCTAGACATCTAAATAAACAACTACACGTGACACACCCACCCGCACCCACACCCACACATTCACATATGTACACCACCTCGAAGGGCTCTCCCGTATTCCCTACCTGCATTGCACACACATCAGACCCCACACCCCTACAACCACCCATATACACACACATACACACCAACCCCCATTTCTATCTACCCCATCTCCACACATCACACCCCACACAACAACCTTCCACATAGGCACACAAACTTATCCCTTCCCCAAATCTCACCCCTACACACACACACACACACACACACACACACACACACACACACACACTATCCACTCCACATCCACATCTACATCCACACATACACTTTTACTGACACCACTCCATACACTGAGACATACACACGTATTGCCACCCCACACAGGTAATGACTGAAGAGTGGGGTGAAAGTCCAGGGTGTGCTCTTTGTAAATGTTAGTGTCCGCGGCATCTCTTTGTCTTAGAACAAACTTTTCTTCTGAACTTTGGGTTTCGGGCTTTGCTTTGGTGCCAGACTCCTGGCCTCTGACCTAGGTAAGGAGATGCTGGAAGCAGAAGTGAGCAGTGGACCAGAGTCCCCAGGAGTGCCTACTCATGACTGATATGGAAACATGTGCAGGGGCTGGGGAGAAGACTCACTGGGTCAAGTGCTTGTCACATAAACATGAGGACCAGAGTTTGGATCCCAAGAACCCATGTAAAGGCCAAGTAGATGTGGGAGCCCACCTGTCCCTCAAGTGCATTGGAAGGGAGCCAGAGAGAGCCCAGAGCAAGCTGGCCAGTCAGACTAGCTGAAGTTCTGGGCTTAGTGCAAGAGCCAGCCTCAGTAAGAAAGCCAGCCTTAGTATCTAAGATAGAGATTAATTGAGGAAGATGTGGCATCAGCCTCAGGACTCCACACATATGCTTGCATACATGTATACACACATGCACATATACATGTACACACATGCACACACATGTACACTCACATGCATTCACATGCACACACTTTCACACATACATATGTACTCACATGCATATATATGTGTACACATGTGCACACACATGCAGACATGCATCCACATGCACACAGATGTACACACATGTACACACACAAATGCACATGCATGCACACACATACATTCACATGCACACATATGTACACATGCACACACACAGAGGACTATAACACCTATGTCCCTCCCTCCTTGTTCTTTGGCTTACTGGCCCCTCACTTACTCTACCATGTGCAGGGCACCTGAGGCAGGGACAAAGCAGACTTACCTCATGTGGCCTTTCCTAAACCTCTGGACCTGAAGAAAGAGAGGGACAGATACCAGAACACTTGGAGGGACAATCTGCAATCCTTCCACTGGAGGGAGCCTGCAGCGCCAAGCTAGCAGCAGCTTTCCCAGCCCCACAGTGCTACCTGAATGGCCACCAGGGGGACCCAGCAGACTGCAGAATTGGAACAGGACACTGAGTGTCTCTTTCTCTACCCTGGTTGAGGGGAGTCAGTGAAGATGGGTGTGGCCTCTGAAGCTGTGCTGCTGAACTAAAACTTGTCCCACTGGGAATAAAATGAAATAAAAGAGTGCTTTCCCCACAGCAGAGGGTGTGAGATGTTGCCACACCATAAGAAACAGTGTGTCCCAGGTTTCCCCAGGGGTTGGCAGGGGATGTGTTGGGCAAGACCAGATTGCTCATGCTGCCAGACCCTGGCTCTGACTGGACTGATAAGATCATGATGGCACTTTGGGACACTGGCAGCATTCAAAAGGGGCAAACCCCTTCCTCAGCTTCCTGGGAAGCTGATAAAAGAAAGGCAAATTCCCACTACTAAGAGAGTGCACACCAAGAGTTAGCCGTTCCGATCAGGGAGAGGCACACATCTGCCAGTGGACCTTTTTCACCAGGCCCCATGGTTCGTC
The DNA here is from genome assembly GCF_011064425.1 of Rattus rattus. Classification (NCBI taxonomy): domain Eukaryota; kingdom Metazoa; phylum Chordata; class Mammalia; order Rodentia; family Muridae; genus Rattus; species Rattus rattus. Next base: position 186,625,659 of record NC_046155.1, read on the forward strand.
TGAGTTAATGGGTCTCTTTCTGAAAGGTCAAAGGCTTCTGTTACCAGCTCTGGTGCTCCGAAACCACGCACACACACACACACACACACACACACACACACACACACACACCCCCCACACATACCACACTACTCACACACACACTCACACCACACACCACACACATACGACACACTCACACACACTACTCGAACCACACACATACACACACACACCACACACATACCACACTACTCATACACACTACTCACACCACACACACACATACCACACACAGACACCACACATACCACACTACTCACACACACTACTCACACCACACATACACACATTCACAAGACTTGAAATGCTTACAGACAGCATTAAGCTCAGCTTGAAAATACAACAAACTGTGGATTAGATGCTTTTAAGAGACATGCAGGTCTCTTATTTGGCCCCCAGGCCAAGGTTGTAGCAATGAACATGTGTCATTCAGTTGAGTCTGTCCTAACCCTAGTATTCCCAGTATCATACAATGGCAAGCTGTGTGCGACAGTGGGCCTTACATTTGGAAACACATGGCTGAGGTAACTCTGGAATCGCATGGCATTAACTTTCCTGCGTCTGTGAGTGGGCGTTAGCTTGTGCGCATGAAGGCTATGCAAGTGTGCATGCCCTCATAGATACCGGGAGACTGATACCCGGTGTCTTCTATCATATCTGACCTCATCGTTTGAGACATAGTCTCTCGCAGACCTGGAACTAACTCAGTAGGCTAAGCTGACTGGCCAGCAAGCTCTACTGTAGTGCCTGGCTTTTTATGTGGGTGTCAGAGATCCAAATTCAGGTCCTTATGCGTGTGTGACAAGTACTCTACCTGCTGACCCATCTCTCCAACCTCTCAACCATTTTAAAAAATTTGCTTATCTGTTAAAGAATTCATACTTTTGTTTGTTTTCACCACTTCTCCTACTCTTTCCACCAGCAGTGCTGATCACAGAGGCAGGGCTATGATGAATGGTCTGCAGACTTTGGGTGATGTGACTGCAGAGATTTTTAGATTGTCCCCAGAGGGAAATACTGTACAGGTAAGCAGACAAATGGCAGGCCTGGGTGGAGGTGGGTTTGTCCGTGGCAGGAAGGGCTCCTGAGCACAGTAGCAGGAGCTAGGGGGAGGGATGAAGCCATGTCATCTCTCATCTGAAGCTCTGTGGTCTAATCCTGTCTGGATGATCAATGTTTAGAAAAGACAGCGTTTGAGGATGGAGGATGAAGCCCCGGGGGCCGCCTTGAAGCCGCTGGTGTTCCGAGTGGACAAGAGCACACCTGGGGTTGTACAGAGTGTCCTCCTGGAGCGTGGGTGGGACAAATTTGACGAGCAATGTCAGGATGTGGAGGACTGGAATCTGTACTGGAGGTCGTCCTCCTTCCGGATGGCAGAGTATGTGAATATCAAGCCCTGGCAGAGGCTCAACCATCACCCAGGGACAACCAGTCTCACCAGGAAGGACTGCCTGGCCAAACACCTGGCACACATGAGGAGGCTCTACGGTGAGTCGATCTATGAGTTCACACCCTTGACGTTCATCATGCCCAGTGACTACACCAAGTTTGTGGCCAAGTACTTCAAGGAGAAGCAGGACTTGGGTACCAAGCCGAGCTACTGGATCTGCAAGCCAGCAAAGCTGTCCCAAGGGAGGGGGATAATCATTTTCAGTGACATCCGGGACCTCATGTTCAAGGACGCGTATGTAGTACAGAAGTACATTTGTAACCCCTTGCTCGTGGGTAGGTACAAGTGTGACCTCCGCATCTATGTCTGTGTCACTGGCTTCAAGCCTTTGACCATTTACATGTACCAGGAAGGGCTGGTGCGATTTGCCACGGAGAAGTTTGACCTCAGTAATTTGGAAGATGATTATTCCCATTTGACCAACAGCAGCATCAACAAATTGGGGGCCTCGTATGAGAAGATCAAAGAGGTGGTGGGTCAAGGCTGCAAGTGGACCCTCAGCAGGTTCTTCTCTTACCTTCGGAACTGGGATGTGGACGACCTGCTGTTGAGGCGGAAGATCAACCACATGGTGATTCTCACTGTCCTGGCCATGGCTCCATCAGTCCCCGTTGCCAACAACTGCTTCGAGCTTTTTGGGTTTGACATCCTCATTGATGACAACCTGAAGCCGTGGCTCTTGGAAGTCAACTACAGCCCTGCTTTGAGCTTGGAGTGTTCCACGGACGTCTCTGTCAAGAGAAGCCTCGTCCATGATATTATTGAGCTGTTATACTTAAACGGCCTCAGGAGTGAGGAGAAAAAGTGTGGGAGAACTTCTCAGGGAAACGCCATGGTCTCCCAGGCCGGGAGAAGTCAGCAAAAGCTCTGTGCTGCCCCTGCTCCCCCTTCTTATGCTTCTCTCATACACTTTGCAACGTGCAGTAAACGAAGCCCAGCTGCCCAGCACATCTATCCCAAGCACACTCGAACCTCCCAGCTCAGAGAAATGCTGTGCAGGCAGAACAAACTTCTGACAAGAGAGGCAGCCAAAAGCAAGCCAAGGCTCAAGGCTTGGCATTCGCCTCGAAAGATGCTCTCCCTATATGCGTCTCAGTCACAGCCCCGTAAGACGAAGGGACCCACGGGCATCCTCCCGGAAGCTGGAAACGCGCCAAACAACCATGCGGGCAACTTTGTTCTTATCTTCCCTTTCAACAAGGCTACTTTTCGTGCCTCCAGAAATGGGTTAAATGTCAAAAGAATAATTCAAGAGCTCCAGAAACTAATGAATAAATAACTCCAAAGTGTTAAAAAGCTAAAATGAAATAGTGAGGTGAATTTTTGAAAACTAAGGATTTCTCTCTCTCCGGAGCAGAGGCAACAGGCCGAGACCCTGATGTGTGCCTTTTGCACACACATTGTTGCTGGGTGCGGTGGCACAGCATCTGCGCCAGGGTGGGTGGTCACACTACTGGTCACACTACTACTGTCTCCAATGCTACCCATTACTACAATCAAACCGTACGTTCCTTGTTACATAAGGGAAGGAAAAAAAACCAAGAAATATAACATTTTAAAGGGGTTTCTTAGGTAAAATAGTACAAAACTACCAGGAATTGTTTTTCATTTTTAACCAGCCATTGTTGGCCAAAATTATTGGGGGGGGGGAATCTGGGAAGATGGCCTGGTTGATAAAGTATTTGCCATGACACCATGAGGACCCACACCTAATCCCCCAGCACTTGAACAAGAAGCCAGCTATGCTGACACATGCTTGGGGTCCCAGCCCTGGAAAGGTATTTCAGGCAGATCCCTGGGCCTCACTGGTCAGCCAGTATAGCTGAACCAGTGAGCTCCAGCCAGTCTGAGAGATCCGATCTCAGAAAGCGGGGTGGTTGGTTTCTGAGGAATAACACTTGAGGTTGATCTCTGGTTTCCATTGACATGTGGGAGTGTGTGCAGACACACGGGGACACACGCACACACACACATGCATACACATGCACACACACACACACAAACACATGCACACACACATACACATGCACACACACATACACATGCACACACACACACACACGCACACACACGCATACACATGCACACACACACGCACACACACGCATACACATGCACACACACACATACACACACACACACACGCACGCACGCACACACGCACGCACACACACCATCAGCATAAAGTCATTTAGAGTGCTGCATTTGTCACCCACTGCCACCCAGCCCTGGTGATGGAGCCTCTCACACTTAGGCAAGTTGCGGTCCTGGCAGATGAAAAGGTTTCGGGTCCCAGACCTCCATAGAAAACCATTAAGAATGAGGATGGCCAGCCATCCGGCTGAGTGCACAGACTGCCAGGAAGCAAGTTGTCACCCATCTCGTTACTGTGACAGAGCACCTGATAAAAACAACTTTTTGTGTCCAAGGCCACAGTCAGCTGTGGGAAAGCAGCAGGTAGCTGGTCACACCATGTTCTGGGTCAGGAAGCAGTGAGGAACGGGGGAGGGGGACGGGAGCTTGGTACCCAGCTCACTTCCTCTTTTTCATTCCGTCTGAGACTCCAGGCCGTAGACTGGTATCTCCCGTGTTTAGGTGGAGTCTTCCCATATCAGTAAACCTGGTTCAGAAACTCACCAGAGATACACTCAGAGATTTGCCTCCTAGATTCTGTCGAGTTCATACAGCATTAACCATCATGCAGACCGTGTCTTCCCAGGGCTAGGGGGCAGTGAGTGCGGTGGGGGGTAAGGGGGGAGAAGACATTCCTTTTGGAGTGATGGGAACACTCCAGAACAAGGTAACTGTGACAACCACATGGCTTCATGAATGGGTCAAGAATAATGCGTATGTTGTGTGTATTTAATAATAACAACATGGGCTGGAGAGATGGCTCAGCTGTTAAAGGCTAGGCTCACAACCAAAATAATAACAACAACAAAATCATTAGGTAATAGAATAAGGGGGGTCCTCTGCCTATGCCTTTAAATTCGGACATTTGTGGATAAATGTGCTTTTGTGAGATCCTGGGATTCACATAGGTGCTTCTGAGACACTGTTGGAACCAAGACTCAGGAGGGTGGATGTGACTGTAGCTCACATTCGAGTCCCCCAGACAACCCCACTCCACATAGTCTATAGCTCTGTTTGGCCATGAGCCTGTGGCCGTCATCACTGCTAGGGATCCACACGAAATGTGGCCACTAGTACTTCTGCCTGGCTCTCAGAGGACCCAGAGAAACCTATGCAACCAACAGGCATAGGTGTGAAACTCCACCACACAGCAGGTGTAGAAGGGACCCTGGCTTGGCTCCAGGCTGCGTTGGCTGCAGTCTGTGTTGGCAACCATTCTGACACCACAGACAACTCCTGAGAGACTCATTTGTGTGCTTCTGGGACAGGCCTGCAGGCTCCCCCACCCCCAGGCTCTAAAAGGGCCTCAGTATTAGGCACTCTGCACTCACTAGTCTAAAAGTAGCTCAGTTCAGCTCCTCCAGGCTGTTCCGGAACAGTCCTCCTACCAGAAGAACTGTGCACAGTCTCACCACCCAGGGGGCCCAGTGTGGGTTTGCTGAACTGGATCCCAGTTAGTTATGGCCTCAGTTTGCCAGAAGTACTCAGACACCCATCCTGAGTTCTGGGGCAGGCTTGCCAACCTCTGTCTTATATCTGCCAATGGCCGGAGATTACAGACCCAACTTCTCTCTTAAGCGGAATAGCATCTCTGCTGGAGGACTGGGAGGAGGTAACTGTAGCAGCGTCTCTGGGACTTTGCCCTTCATTCTGGGAGTCCTAGAGTGTTTCTGTGATTTGCTTCAGCCCTTCTCAATCAGCTGAGAGCAGGTCTGGCAACACAGGAGCAACTTGGGCATATGCCCATTCACGGTTCTGAAGCAATGTCTCGGTGTCATAGAATGGTCCTCATTTTAGTGCCGGCCCCATAGACCAAGGTCCCAGAGAGTGTTCAATCCACCCTGTGGCCAAACGGAACTAAGAGCCCTTGGTAACAGGTTTGCAAGCAGCAGTCTCCACTACAGCTCCCAGCAAAAGCCATGTGGTCCAGACCTGACCTCGTGCATGTGGCCCTGAGCAGAGAGGCAATTTCATCTCCTCAGACCTAACCTGAGATTGTGGCTCCTTTGAGGGCAAAGTCTATGCAGATAGCGGGGGGTGGGGGGGTGCGTGAGGAAGAGAGCGTGGGAAGGTGACAGGATACTGGTCAGTCCAGACTGTCTTCTGAGGCTTTTCAAACACGGTCTGGGATGAGATGCCAAGGTCTGAGACCCAAGGATGGGAAGAGCTTTTCCTGTCTGCTCCTGAGTGCTCTTTGCCCAGCCCCCAACCCCACGTTCAACCAACAATGGGTTAAAACTATGTTTCAATTGTGTGGGAACAAAAAAGGAGGAAGTAGCACCTGTGAATTAGAGACTGAATCTTATAATAGGAACCATTGAAAAGAACCAGACCGAAGTCCTAGAGCTGAGAAATGCATCCACAGGAAAAGTCACCGGGAGAAAGATTAGTAAGTCCTAAGACTGGGATTATCCGGTTAGAAAAACAAAAAGAAAAAAAGACGAAAACGCAATGGACAGAGTCGGGGGTCACATGACCCATCCACACGATGTGCAGTTTAAGGTAGCGCCAAATGGAGAAGTGAAGGGGGCGTGGGGACCCTGTGCTTCATTTCCCCGTTGCGGTGGCCGGACAGGTCACGAGAGCAGGAAAAGGGAGGGAGGGTGCACTATGGCTCACAATGTCAGGACGTTTCTGTCCATGGTGGCAGGGAAGGCGCTGACATGGACGTGCCCACTCAACCTGGGCTCCTCACATCATAGCAAATCAGGAAGCGGAGAGAGCACTGGACCAAAGGCAAGGGTGAACCTTCAAGGTCCAGTGTGGGGCAGTCCACTCTTTCCTGAGCTAGACCTACCCCTTAAACATTCCACAGCCACTCCCAGAGGTAGAGCGTTCAAACACAGGAACCAGGGGAGGGAGGACAGGTCACATTCACAGGTATGTATATGTTTATGTGCATGTACATGTGCATGTATGTGAATATCCCTAAAGACTCCAGAATCTTAAAAGCATCAAGAACATACCAGGTAGAGGGGAGCCCCTGAGGTGCTCTCAGCAGGACTCTTGGCAGACACCATACAAACCGGAAGAGATGTGTTCTAAGTGCTAAGAGATAAATGCAGCAAGGACTCTGTCCAAACACTCTAGGCTGAGGTGACACAGTGGCAGATGTGGCGTCGGAGCCAGCAGGGGGAGTGCAGTGAGGTGAGATGAGAGAACACTAACTGCTAACTGAACCATGGAGGTAAACACGCTCAGACTCAGAACACGCTAACGCTGAAAAGCCTGCACAGCAATCACTCCGTTCTTGTGCATGAATTTAGCAGCGGAGGGACTAACATAGCCAAAGCCATAACTGTCTATTTTACATGCCAGGGGGGAAGGCTTTTTCCTCTCCGTGGCCTCGTTCCCCGTGCTCTGTGCTGAACCCCTCCTATACTCATGCTCCTTAAGTCCCAGCTGGCTCAGGGGTCAGATGGTGACAGTTAGCAGGTAGAGGAGGGTGGCCCTAATGGAAGCACAGTTGGGCCAAACTGAAAGTCTTGAGTTCAAGAGACACCATCTGTAAGCCATGGCCACACTGACATTAGAAATGATGCCATATTCCTGGCTCCTGATTTCCACATGCTGAGATCCAGGGTGATAAAGATTGGTGGCTCCCAAGGGTGGGGTTTCAGGCTTTGTCTGAGAACTGTATCTGACTCCGGGTACCACGGTGTTGGGGACAAGGCAGCAGCTTGAGAAGTTCCCAGGATCTCTCTTACATCCTTTCTCCGGCACGATGTTCTCCAACTCTTGGTTGGCCACTGTTCTACACTTGTCCTGACAATAACTGGTGGTGGAGAGCCAAGGTCCTAACTATGTCACAGCACACACATGCTGACTTTCCACTCAGCAGCTCTGAGACAAGACACCTCCCATAGTTGACTCGGCGTGCATGCAGGTGTGGACAATGAGGACAACTGCACTCTGGAAGGTGGCACCTACAGTTATCTCCTAGCTTCAGGCTCTCAGATTCAGTATCCAAAACCCTGGCCCCAGGACCTGCTTATGGTTCCAGCATGGTGTTTAGCTGGTATCCAATCTGACATGCTCTAGAATGATCAACTGAGAAAATGCCTCCATAAGATCTGGCTACAGGGAATTTTCTTAATTAGTGGTCAGTGTGGGAGGGCCCAGCCCATAGTGGGTGGTACCATCCCTGGGCTGGTGGTCCTGGGTTCTGTAAGAAAGCAGATTGAGCAAGCCATGGTGAGCAAGCCAGTAAGCAGCGCCCCTCCATGGTCTCTGCATCACCTCCTGCTTCCAGGTTCCTGCCTTTGATGGTGAACAGCAATCTGGAAATAGAAGCCAAATAAACCCTTTCTTCCCCAAATTGCTTTTTTTTTTTTGCGATGGTGTTTAATCGTAGCAATAGAAACCCTAACTAAGACAAAATGGTACCGGGATAGTGAAGTATTGCTGTGACAGACTGACCCTGTTTTGGGAGGATTGTGGAATGGATTTGGGACTTTGGGCTAGAAAAGCCATTGAGCCTTGAGAGTTCAGTGCACTGTTCTGTAGGCGTGTGGGAGACAAGAATGGAGAACAAGGCAGATAATGGAGACCTGACTTGTGAAGTTTTCAGAGGGAAGTTGAACCATTATGTTTCAATAATGATTCTGTGGTTCTGGTTAGCTGGGGCTGGAGCATCAGCCGTGGTAATCAAGATACCAGAACCACTAAAGCGAAACCTTTGGTCGGTTGTGAGACTTGACGCTGGTTAGCTGGAGCTGAGAGATCGTGCTGATTAAGAAGAGACCAGCTGAAAATTGAGGTTAAATCTTCTGGGAAGTGTTTCCTGAGAGTCAGCACACGGAAGCTGTGTTCCAGAGGCAGACGAGGTTGTACCTTGCACTGGCAGCTGAACGTGCTAGTGTTGACTCACCCAGTGGTCCTGCTTTTGAAGGCATGAGGGGGGTCACAGAGAGCAGCTGAACATTGGTCCTGTGACCAAAGCCTAGGGGAGGCTATTGGTACAGGTGGCGCCCATGCAGCAGACGACCCCAGCATTTTTGGAGATACTCGGGTCATGGGGTGACCACCAAGAACAGCATCAGCCTTGGTGTGGAGGCAGCTGGAGTTTAGAAGACAAGCTGCGTGTGCTGCAGAGGGTGGAGCTGGAGGTGACCAAGCCCCTTGAAGGATTCCAGAAGATCATAAGGGAATCCCAGTCACTGGATGCTGACTCACGTATGCGATCTCCTTTGCTTTGTTCAGGTTATGACTGTGCCCTGGTTTTTGCCTCTTGAAGTATGGAAGTATTTAACTTTCTTAAATGAGTTCTCACAGTCGAGAGATCACGTTTAAAGTTTGGAAACTTTTATAGTGTGATGTCGATGTGAATGCACGATCTTGGGAATGAACAAGAAAGGAAAGTGTCTGTGTGTCAAGTCGACAAGGGGTCCAGGGCGGTATAGGGGAGGAGATGAGTCAAATAGCCTGGGACTTCAGCCCACCTGTCCAGAACTCTGTAATGTTCTGTCTCATCTGCAGCCTAAGCAATTCACTGTGCTTAGACTTGGCCCACGCTGGGGATGAAAGGTCCAGCAGCCTGGCTCATGCTGGGGGCTCTGACCCAGAATTTGTGATGGCAGAGGACAGTCTGGACTGGGGTTTGGAACCCAGGCCTTTGTGAATCTTGTTTCCAGCACCTCCTATCAATTTTCAAACTAATTCGAGGACATCGTCAACTGCATGCAAACTGCGACTCCCATGCAGAGGATGATAATGAGAGACATTGTGGTGCAGCCACAGCTCACACAAGCCATGGGGATTTAACAGCTCACTCTGATGAGACAGACCCTAGCTGCAAGGACCCTGAACCCTTGCAGGCCCTCTGCCACCGAGAAAGCAAGTGTGCTTGCCCTTTGGAACTTCTTTTCATTAACTTCAGAAGGTGAACCAGGGCAAGGGCATGACAGGTGCTGCTGCCAGCCATTCCTCTCCACTGGGCACCACTGGGCACCACTGGCTAACACACAGCGAGTTCTTTCGGAATCTACTCTCATTGTAGCGGTGTGGAGGACACGGGAAACAAACAAACGAACAAACAAACAAAACCCCACATTCTCAGAACTACTCATCAGTGCAAGGCCTGGAAGGCGTGGCCAGAGAGACCTGGGAACTGTCTCTTGAGATTGGTAGCAGCTAGGGAGGGATCTCTCCTACAGCATAGCAGAGCACCCCCACAAAATGAGGGGGCAGTGGTCAGACTCCCAGGAGCAGGTAGGAGGTGTGCTCCACTATGTTTGTGTATTGGTTTTTATCTGTGCTTTTACTCATGCCCCTGTTAGTTGATGGGTCATAATTGTGTGAATTTATGGGCTAGAACGCCACACAAGGTTCTGTCTAGACACTTCAGGATGGTTAATCATGTTTATTGATACATCAGGCACCAGTGAAGATACATCCCCCAGGATCCTACTTATAAGGACTCTTAAAGGGGGTAGAAGTAGATGCAGGTAGGCAGGTGTTGGCCAAGCAAGACGTGGGGCCAGTTGTTGTTAATGGCTGCTCCCAGGAATTAGCTGGCAGTGATGTTGCTGCTTCCCTTATACCCCCTACTCCAGGGCCAGGCTCTGACAGAAGGCATGGTCTGGACAAGGCCATGTCCCGGGCCTAATTTCTGGCTACTGTTTCTCTGACCTTTCTCCCAAGATGGTGGCTACATGGTCTCTTTCTTTCCAAATTTTTGGATGTCTCTTTACTCCTCATGCATAAGGAGATCTCCAAGATTGTCAGAGGGAACCTATCAATGTGAGTTGCTTTGTCTATTTTAGTCAAAACTATATTTGGAAGTTGAAGCTACTGCCTGGCATTGAGTCCTTTAGATGTACTACTTCCAGTCCAGGATGACAGTTCCCGTCTCATCTTTGACCCTGATCCTCCCTGAGGCATACTTGGTTTCCTGGCAGCCATTGCAGTACACAGTCTTGGTGGTGCCATCTGGGAATTCCCTCCGCTTGAACCTGGCTGTGTGGATTTCTTTCTGTCCGTTGCTGAACATGATGGTTTTGTCTCCATTCCTGTAGAATAGAGACTCTGGTAAGTGGAGCCACGCAGAAGCCAACCGTGTGAATGTGGAGGAACTGGGAAAGATCAAAATCATACGACCACCTCCAAGTCTTCTCTGGGGGAGGAAGTTGAGGCTCTCCGAGGCAAGAGTAGGGAAAGCGTTTGAGGTTTAAAAGATAGGAGAGGCCCAGAATGGCTGATCATAGGAAGGTAGAGAGGGCAAGGGACCTGAGACCTGAACCCACAATCTGAGTTGGGTGAGCAGAGTCAGCAAGACTGCTCAGTTCATGACAGAAACGCAACAGGAAGAGTTCTAGGTACCATGCACTCTGCTGACACTACCAGCAGAGCTATGGAAGCTCTGAGGGTGGGTTGGGAGCACTGAGCACACTGGAGGAGCTAGTAAGGTCAAGAGCATTGAAGAAACATGCCCAGAACACACCATAGTCACGGGATAGTGAGAGCGTTTAAGGTGAGTTTACTAAACTCTTGCCCAGGCTATTGGGCATATGATGAGCAAAGGCCCCACAGGCCTCGCTGTCTGCACACACCAGCACCAACACAGTGACTTAGCGCATTCTTGTTGTGGTTTAGATTCTTTGCTTACACATGCTGCGATAGATTCATGCTTCTACACACATGGCTTTGAAGAGGTAGACTGCACGCAGATTTCGCCAGCTTCAGTCACCTACTGACTGTGTCTACAACCTATGTGACATGTCACCTAACAGCAATGGCACACTGAGAAATGCAGAGTAAGATTATTCTGACACCAAGCCAGATGACTACAGCATTAGCTGATGATGTAAACTGTGGGGTGACCTTTGTCCCCGAAGTCAATTACGACACAATCTTGGGGTCACGTGACGGCCCCCAAATTCTATGTCTAAGCTCATGTTCTCTGCTAAGAGATTTGAACTGAGGTCATAAAAAAAGTCTTATAGTCCCAATGGCATCATATATTTTTAGTGCCATTTTTGTTTTTGTAAATATATATCCATCCTTGTGTTATGTCTGTCTGTCTGCAGGTATATCTGTGAACTACATGAGCCTAGTGCCCATGGAGGTCAGAGGCGGCCTTTAGGTTCCCCTGGAAATAGAGATACAAATGGTTGCAAGTTATCATGTGGGTGTTGGGGAGTGAACCTGTGTCTTCTCTAAGAGCAGCCAGTGTTCCTAACCACTGAGCCATCTCTCCAGTCTCTGTTGTTATATTTGTATGAATGCTTAAACTTTTGCAAACATGTAAATGACTACAGATGTATTATAGAACACAAAACCCAGGGTTGAAGTATGGTTTCACACTGTCCGGTGGAGTGCTTGGGGAGCTGACCTTTTCACTGTCACAAATGTCCCATCGGGGAACACAGTCTCCTCACATCCATCCTTGAGCTGTTTCACTGTCCCATCAGGAAACACGGTTTCCTTGGAGCCATCCGGGTAGAATTTTTCTGCAGGACACATTTATTTAAAGTACATGTTATAATGAATGCATATATGTTGTATCTAAATGACCCATGTTAAAATACATTAAATATTAATGAAAGATCATTTTTTAACCATACGAGCTTGTAGTCAGGATTGGCAGACAGCATACCCAATGCCCCCTTGATGTAATTTCGGGTAAGTAAGGCTCGGCCATAGCGTGGATGGTCTGTAGTGTGTATAAGTGTGGATGGTCTCTAGTGTGTATAAGGCTCAGCAGAAGTGTGGATGGATGGTCTCTAGTGTGTATAAGTGTGGATGGTCTCTAGTGTGTATAAGTGTGGACGGTCTCTAATGTGTATAAGTGTGCATGGTCTCTAATGTGTAACAGTACATGGTGATGATGAACAAGTGCTAGATACACCTTCAATAGAAACTGAATTCAAATTTTTCAGTTCAAATTGAATTCAAATATTTTTCTGTGCTGTGGATTTGTGGTAAAGTCTTTCATTGGTGCCAGGTAGTACTAGGTGCTGTCATTCAAGACTGAATTGAAGTGGAAATACAAGAGGTGCTAGCATTCATGATTCTCTTCCAGACTGCAGTGTGACCAGACACCTCAGACTCCTGCTGCCACACCCTCCCGATACTGGGACCATGTTTCTCTGAACTGTGAACCAAAATTAATTCTCCCTCCATCTCTTGCCCTTGGTCAAATATTTGGCCAAGTAATCAAGACACTGTTGAAAATGCTTTTACTATGCCATATTGACTTTCAAGGGCAAGCTAGATTGTCAGCAATCACAGTGACATTGGCCTTATCCTCAGGGACAGTTCTCCACTGTGGAGTGTGCTGAAGCTCTATAGCACCCATAGTTGTCACTCAGAACCTGACAACAGTGTAGAGTGCTTTCCGATGTGCATTTGCAGAAAGTACAAAGGACTCCCAAGTGAAATGTCATTGATCGTTTTCCGAGTGTTCTCCTGAGGTCCGTGTGCATTGAAGCGTAAACTATACTTAGGAAAAAGAATGTGTCATGCAATCTGACACCCAATGAATAACTCCATGCAGTGAATATTTGTTAGCATAAAAATCTGAAAGGCAAAAAAAAAAAAAAGAAAAAAAATAGGGGTTGGGGATTTAGCTCAGTGGTAGAGCTCTTGCCTAGCAAGCACAAGGCCCTGGGTTTGGTCCCCAGCTCCAAAGAAAAAAGGAAAAATCTGAAAGGCTCCTTGGCATGTTGGTGCGATGCCCTGAGGAACTACGGGTTCTCTTTGATTCGAAAGCTTGAGAATCTCAGAATCACATTGTGGTGAAAATTGTTTGGGAGTTTCTACACCACCTTGGGTCATTTGGTTCCCAATTAAATGACACAAAACCATACTATTTAAAATAGGCCTTAAAAGCACTAAAACTGGGCAGATATCAACCCTCTGTGCTATTTTGTCTACTTCCCTGTCAATGACCCTAAACTATGTCTTGCCATGTTCCACCATGGCAACATTTTTCCAACAGTCTGGATCTCATGGCTCTGTATTCATGATCCACCTACCCCCATGGTGTCTTTTCCTTCTTCTTCTCCTTTCCCTCCTGGTCTCTGCTTCAGACCTCAAACCCAAGAACCAAAGCCCAGCTATGGGCCATGGGCATCTTTATTCACCAACAGTTTTACATTAAGGAGCAAGACTTGCACAACAGAAGCTGGCACACAAGAGAATTCACTCATTTTGAGGTGACTAGACTTATGCTACAGAATTTAGCACTATAGTACATAGCAACAGACAAAGCCCCAACAGAATCCTGTGAGTGCCTGGTGCAGAATCAATGCAAAACAGTCTTTGCTGAACAGACACACAGGTGCAGCCAGAAATGGCAAGAGGGGACTGTGATATTTGCTTATCAAACTGTCATGTGAGGATGTTCTGGAGAATGTGAAGCATACAGACTGACAGGGACGGGACTCAGAAACAGATCTACAGTTAAGTGATGCATTTCAGACACATTCCGCACAGACGAGCCAAGATTTCGAGACCAGATATGTCCATCAAACCCTTTTAGTTTTTTTTTTTACCAGACCTGGCTACCATCCACCAACAACCCCATAGAGCACTTGCAAACAAGCAAGTGTCGTTTTTCAATGCCAAGTGTATGGCAGAAGTTACTGAAGAAGTAATGGCTCTCCTTCCTCATCTGTGCTCACCAGCCTATAAAAACCTCAGGGAGGGAACAAAGACCATAATAGCACTGACTGGAACATTAAGATGAAGAAAGAAGTCTCAGCTAGACTCAGCAGCCTTGTGACTGGGACAGGCTCCACACAGCCAAGAGAGCAGCCTGATCAGCAATGGCTTCATTCTGTCTCGGTATTGTTTTATATTATGGTTTTTGAACTCTCCCATTAATACAAAATAAGGTCACACATACAAAAAAAACTATTTCAGAATAATATCCAGGAGCATGGGAAGAGCCCCAAATATCAGACGTCACTAAAATCAGATCGGAACTGATGCTTCCAGTGCTCCGGTGGTGTATGCTGATCATGCTGTCCACAAGGCTCGGCTTTGTAGCTGATACAAGACACACAGTCTATGTCTACAGATTGGGCCTGGGTGTGGGCTCAAAATACTACTCTCAAAGAAGGGTGAACAAGAAACAAAAAATAGAAACCCTCAAAACAACAGCAAAACCAAACTACCTGTCGTCAGCTGCTGATCACCAAGGAATATTCCTACCTTCTCCGAGTTCTCTCTAGAGAATCTGTAGCAATGGCCCTGAAGTGGGGCCATCTCATTACCTGCTGGGTCTAGGATACTCCACACTAGGAAACTAATGTGAAGGGATCTTGGGCTATCACCCAGAAGCCTTTCTGGAAGGGCAGCTCCAGTCTGGGCCTCTAGGATTACCACCAAGGCTGTCCCTACAGGACAGACTGGAAAGGACAGACAGTACCACACCGAGCTCCATGTCTGTGGTCAGGCTGTCACCAGAGCAAGACTGTGAGGCCACTGTGTAAAATAACTTGAGAACTGAGAGAAGGGAGGAGAAAACAAGAGACTAGGCAGTGTTAGCTGACACCACTAGATAGACCTGAAACTGACCAGAAGGAAGTGAAGGGCGTCGTCAAGTCAAGAAAGACAACGGAGAGCACGTGAGATTTAGTTACAGAGAAAAATGGCAAACTGGAGGGCAGTTCTACGGAATTTACCTGGACAGAATGAATGTAATAGGCTCAGAGAGGAGCAGACCGCATAGCACGCAGTGTCTGCGATCGGAAGGTTTAGGAAGATAAGGAACAGAGAGCTGGGCAATGTTTGCAGAACAAATACCTGAGAATATTCTTGAATTTCTCATTGAATTTAATAACATAAACATGGCAGACAAAAATCCAGTAATCCAATTCGATGAATTTCAGGGAAACTAAAAATGACTCTTTGCCTATAATTTTGCCCTATGTGATTTATAGAACGATTTCTAATTAAGAAAGAAAACCACTCAAATCTAATGGGGCAGCCTGAGCTATTGTTTAGTGATTTGAAGGCTCAATGTCTGCTGCCCTCTCCCCATGGTACTCATGCACCCAACCATTTCCAACACAGGCCCTGGGCCAGCAGGTACAGGTAACATCACTCACCAGTCCACTTGTTAGGAAACTGCACAACTTCGACACCATCTGGGTAGGTTGTGTGCGTTGTCTGAGCGTCCGCATAATAATAAATCTGTGGAGACAGGGGAAACCCACATTGGGAGGCGGTTCCCCTTACCTTGTGAGCTACAGGGAATCTGATCAATTACTTCCCATAGGTTGTTGAAAGTACAGGTTCAGCAGGTGAGCTAGGCCTAACCGCGTCTGTGGGTGCTTCCACGGGTGTGGAGCACCGGAGGTGGCACTAGTTACTGACATCCCAGGAATGACAATAGGCCATTGGTTCCAGAGAGACTGCAGGATGCAGCTTAGTCCTCAGTGTTGTACCTAAGTATGTTCTAACTCGTGACTTGCTGGGCCCTCATGCCTCGTGGGACCTGTAGCAAGTGAGGCCTAGGTTTTGGTGGACATAGGCTATGAATTCCACAGTTTTCAGATCGGTGGCCAACTGCAGCTCAAGAGAGTAGAGTTCACAAAGTGCCTTGGGAATCCATGGACCTGTGCCTTGTGGGCTGCCATTTGACCTTGGTGTTCCCAATAGTCACGTCTCCCTTGGTTTCCAAGGAAGAAGAGAAGGAGGGAGGGAGAACAACATTTACAAAGGGGGAGGGTGATGGGTTCCCAGGAGTTGGTGCTCCCGATGCTAAGGCCAGTCCCTAGATCTGAAGAAGGAGACATTTAAAAAACACACACACACAGCCAAAGGTAGAGTGGGATTGAATGGGGTCATTGTCTGAAAAGTAAGAATGTAGCCAGAATACACTGTTCTACTCCTAATCCAAATTCCTGCCTAATCACGTCAGATCAGTCCTCTGAAGTAGGGCCATGTCTCTCCATCACAGAAGCGGAAGGAGATGGAGTGTCCTCAGATGGAGTCACATTATTGGAATATCTGTGACTCTGAGATCCGAATGTGTTTTGGTGAACGTCTGTCGACTTGGCACAGGCTAGAGTCATTTGAGAGGAAGAAACACTACTTGAGAAGACCCCTCCTATAGTCAAGTCTGTGGAGGGAATTTCCCAATCAGTGATTAAGAAGGGTCCAGACCACTGTGAGGTGGTGCCACCCCTGAGCAGGTTCTTCTGGGTTTTATGAAAAGCATGCTGAGCAAGCCATGTGAAGCCAGCCAATAAGCAGCGTTCCTCCATGTTTGATTAACCTCACCTCCAGCTTCCTGCAATGATGGTGATTTCCCTCGATAGCATGATGGGGACATGTGAGCCAAATAAATTCTTTCCTTCCCAAGTATTCCTGGTCGTGGTGTTCCTTATAACAATAGAAGCAAACTAAGAATAGAGCTTCTGTGTTCCGTGATTTTTTTAAGCATCCTCCCTATATTAGCAACATGTCCGAAAGCTGTGGGCAATGGGAGTGTCCCTGTCTCCACCACTATGTAAGTACCATGCTTCCTCTCTGCAGATCGGGAGACACAGGAAGGAAATGCCAGCTCCTGGACAGAGAGCCCTGGAGAGGGCCATGCTGAGCGGGAGTCAGAGCAGGGGAAGTGCCCTCCCAGCCTGCACTGAGCCCTGTTCTCTGTCCTCACTCATCTCTGTCGCTTCTCATCGCCTGTCCATCCTCCCACCACATCTGCCTAAGAAATATGTTTGTGGTCGCCACACCCCACGGTAAGGCAACACATCTCTTTGCCTACAAGACCATGAACTCCTGGAAGTCACCGTTTGAATACATCTCCCAGGAGTTCCTGGTTTATTTTTTTTCTCAGCTTGAAGATTAGCTCAGGTCTGTGGAAGAGCATCTGGATAAGAAAAAAAAAATTTTTTTTCCACAATAGAGGGTGGGACGCTGGTGGAAACTCCACTGGAGTGAGACCATGGAGAATCTCGCTCACATCATATATCATGGACAAAATTCTCATTAGCAAGAAAGTTCTGACCTTTTGCCTTCCCTAATCTCCTGACACCAGGAGAGCAAAAGAACACACATCTATAAAAGGTTTGCTAGTCACTGGGTAAACTCTGATTCTGGAAGAATACAAGTGTGTCCACAGCACGCACCACTCTCTGATCGGACTTGACCTTCTTCATGTCACCATTAAAAAACTTGATGACGGTGGTCTTCTTGTCAGCACTGATCTCTTTCCTGGTCCCATTGGGGAAGGTGATGATAGTTCGCCCGTCACTGAGCAACCGCTCCACCTTGATGGACACACAGAAACGCCCAGGTGAAGAGTTATAGCGGGCATGATGAATGCGCTTCCACTGTTTCCTCTTGTATTCAAAATCACTGCCCACTGTCTGCCTGGCATGTTGGATCCTAGCTGCTGCACACACACACACACACACACACACACACACACACACACACACACACACGAACAGACACACACACACACACACACGAACAGACACACACACACACACACACACACACACACACACACACACACTTTACTGATGAGCTCTTTATCCTCCTCCTCCTGCACTTGGTTATCAATAGGAAGTGTAACGATTTGTTCCTCAGTGTCTGCCTTCCTTCAAGTTGATGCTATGCATTTGCCTTGAGTCTGTGTGATCCATCAACCAAGGATCCATGAGCCTGAAATCCGGGATTACTATGTAAAAATGAACTTTTTTGGTGCTTATTTGGTCTCCCCACTTCATCCTCTCATCTCATATACAACACTAAATGGTTTCAATTAATAATGAGCAAATAAGTAACTTCAGATGCACACTGCTAGGCTCTCAGTAGAAAACATCACCCCTGAAAAGATTAATGTAAAGAAAGACTCAGGTAGAAATAACCTCAGTTTGATACCACAATGCAGTCTCACCCATCACGCCTGCCATGCCCCATGCTCACATTAGAAGGCCATGTTGAGTGACAGAGGAAGGACATCGAGGTTGTTTGAGTTGAAACAACATTCGAACAATGGTGAAGCCTCCTAATGCCTTTCTGAGAACATGTCACATGTGTTCATGATCATGCTATTTTCAAAGTTCACACAATTAAAATAGGAGATGAGCCACCAAAGAGGATAGAAAACTAATTGCTTTCTAGTTTAAAATGTGTCTTGGCATTTTCATTTTTTAACATAGTATATAAGTGTGTAAAAATTTATCTGACAGAATGTAAAATCTAATCTTACTCTCAATGACTTCAGAATGACTAGTCTAACTGTGTACAAGTTTGTCAAGATGTATTGAAAGGCCAGAGTCCCACACCAAAAATATATGAAAAGTATACCCTGTGGGTCTGATTAATTTTAGCGTGTGACTTTTCTTACTGCAAAATTTTTATAATAAAGTTTTGACTAAAAATATAATTTATAACAAAACTAAATGAACAAGAAAAGATTTCAGCACACCCGATGCAACACACACGCACAGAGTCAAGGTGAGACATCAGAAGACAGAACTGTAATGGGGAGTCGGGGACCTGGGGAGTACGCCTGACGTCAGGTTACAAGACAGAAAGTTCATAGCAGAATGCCATTTGCCATGGACCACCTGCTATCACATTTATACCCTGTGGCTTCTGAAGCCGAAGACGGTGATTGGTTCATAACTTGTTGGCCTAAGCAGCAATGGCCCTCCTTCTCGCAGACCTTTGTCACCAAGGTCTGTGCTTTGCTCAGTTGTGTTTCTTTGCCTGATAACCATGTGAAACAACCACACTAAAGAAAGGCTTTGTTGTCTGGGAATGTAGCTCCGTTGGTAGACTGCATGCCCAGGATGCTTGCAGACCTGGGGTCCCCAACATTGCATAACAGGATGTGGGGGTACAGTTCTGTAATCCCAGTACTGAGGAATTAGAGAATCAGAAGTTCAAGATCATCGTGCTACATGGTGAGCTTGAATATATAAGACCTGAGAACTGTCTATGAGGAGAAGAGGGGAATAAGGAAAAGGAGGCACAGGAAGAAGAGGGATAGAGGGAGGAGGGGGAAGAGAAAGAGGAGAAAGAGGAGGGGGAGAAGGAGGGAGAGGAGGAGGGGGAAAGAAAGAAGACAAAGAGGGAAGGAGAAGGAAAGGAGGAGGAAGAGTATAAGGAAGGGGAGGAGGAGCAAAGGAAGAGGAGAAGGAGGAAAAGAAGACAGGGGAAGAGGAGGAAGAGGGTGAGGAAGGGGAAAAGGAGGAGGCTGAGGAGAAGGAAGAGGAGGAGGAGAAGGAAGAAGAGGAAGAGATTGCAATGAAAAGCTGTGAGCAGCCTTGCTCATCTACTCAAAGCATCCTCTGCTCTCAAGGGCGAGGATCTACACAGCCCAAAGTTCCAAAACCAAAATGAAGTGTGGACTCACTCCAGCAAAAGAGGGAGAAAGTGAGGGTGCTTTGAACAAAGAGCTGGGCCACGGCAGCTCACCCCTCCCCACCACCACCCCCCCGAGACAACCCCAGCCCTCTGGCAGCAGTACTTGGGGACAAAAATGCTTCCTGAGGTAGCTGTTGGGAGGCACTGAGGGCAGGTGGGTGGGTGGATGTTCCTAACAGAGCTGGTTTTGTTACTGGAAGAAGCTGGCTATCAATGATGCTCTAGAGAGGCGCACCAGCCACTGGCTTATAGCCCCAGGAAAGTCTGCATGACTCAGTCTACACAGCACAGAGAATGTGTCAGGGAAAGATTATGCGCAGCAGAAACCTACCTTGCCGTTTGAGTGTCGCTTTTCCTGTGACTCATCTTCCTTTGTAGTGTCCGAGGCTTGCTGTACTTCTTTAGGAACTCTTGACTTTGCTGGAATATTCTAGAGAGAGAGTATAAAAACTGAGCCCTCTGTCCCCATCCCCAGCTGGGAGAACCATAGGCCCACCAATGCTGGGAGAGTCATAGGCCCATCAGTGTTGGCTCTTAGGATCAAGTTTGTGTTTGCAAAGACGTTTCTTCCTACTGTGTTCTCCCTCTGTACTGGGGTGAGTATGGTAACAGTCACCAAGTTCTGATTCTCTGTGCACGTCACTGAGGCCTTGAGGCAATCAGTAGCTGGAATCTGATTAACTTAACCCATCTTACCTTTGCTGATTAGGTTGGGAAGGGTTACTGACTGCTTTTAGGGCATCCTCCCACTGCCTACCTTTACATGGTAAATAACTTTACAGCCTGTGTGGTAAATAAATCTTTCCCATGGAGAAAATAACTTAGTTCTGCAGCTATTCCTATTCCTGTAGCTATGATGCGACCTGGGCCATGGATCTAGGTTATTCCTGCTACCTTTGTTCTTTTAATTCTTTCATTTCTACTGAGATAATAACAACCAATAACAGCAGAGTAATACTTTGGCTCCTGGATCCTTAGAGTTACAGAAGCTCCACCCGCTTTGCCCATGGGTCTGATGCAGTCCTCCAACGGCTGCAGGAATGCCAGTTCCACTCATCTGAAAGGCTGAGTGTGCTCAGAGACTAAGGGAGCATTGGCAGCCATTAATAGCCTCCATTGCTCATGGGAACAACCGTGTCTGCCTCCACCTCCAGGTCTGTCTTCCCCAGCCTCCCCACCAGGTAAAACGATACCTACCTGCAGCCACACTGTATTCGGGGGAAAACAAGGGAGGACCCTGCTTGCTCGGGCCTGCAGGAGAATCTCACCTTCCGAAGTGTCTGGATTGGAAGACCAGATATCTGAAACAGTGGAGACGGGGATTTCAAGAGACTGTACACCCAGTGAAAAATGTCACATTCCCAGTGCGGGGTTCCAAGTCCGAATTAAGTTTCCTTAGGTCACTGGACAAGTGCCAGTGGCTGAGTGGAAATCAGGAAGTGCTGAGTACAAATGGTCAAATTTGTCCCCTGGTTGTGTCTCCACCACATGTGGTGGTGGCCCAGGCAACTAAGCTAGCAGAGGGCGCTGTTTACCCCAGTAGGGAGCAGATGTTGGAAGAGAAAAATTATGAACTCGTGACAACTGCCCACTAGACACATAGAAGGAAATGGGCGGTTGGGAAGGGGCACTGTGCATCCAGGGCAGTTGGAAATGGGCAGAAAGGTCATGCTCACTGAGGAACAGAGAGAAGAAGACCTGTAGCCAAGAGCAGAGACAATATTGCATGGATGTTCTCTCTCTCTCTCTCTCTCTCTCTCTCTCTCTCTCTCTCTCTCTCTCTCTCTCTCTCTCTCTCAGCTAATCAGCTAACTCTCTCCTTGCTAATATTATTCAGGGTCCCTTGACTAGGGAATAGTGCTGCCCACTGTGGGCTGGGTCTTCCTATAACGATTCACAAGATAGTGAGCTGTCTTGTGAATTCTTCACAGACAACCTGAGGAAAATAACTCATTAAGATTCTCTTCTGAGGGAGGGAATTCTTGGCTGTATCAAGTTGACAGTTAAAGCCAGCCAACATGCAGGTTATGGTGGGTGTGGGCATTTGCACACTTGGTCTCCATTTGGTGGCGATGTTTGAGGAAGTTCGGTTGGTTATGACCTTGATGGAGGAAGCATATTGCTTGGGGGCTGGCTTTACCAGTTTGCTCTCTGTTTTGTGCTTATAGTACCTGCCATTATGAACTAATGCTCTGGAAAGAGCAAATAAACTCTGCCTGGTGGTCAAGATGCTTTATCACAGCAACAGAGAAGTAACTGAGACACAGAGGTTACAAAAATGTCACAGAGACCCACAGAGAAATAGGGGAATGGGAGGGGGAAGGGAGAGGTGCTTACCCATGCCCAATGATCTGGGGTTCAGTATATCAAAGGGGACCCACAAGGACTGTGCATGAGGGTGGGTAGGAGTCAAGCTACAGGTGGGTGAGAGTCCTCTCTGCCCATGAGGGATGAAGCTGAGCCTAGAAGCCAAGGCTCTGTGCAAAGGCCCCTTGCAGAGGTCATGCACACACACCAGGAGCAGGTTCAAGAGCACAGAGAGCGTTAGACACCTCTGGCAGCAGCTGGAGGCAGGCATTCTTCCTACTGTTGTGGGGTGCTCAGAACCTGCAGGTAGGATCCACAGGGACAGGAAAGGCTGGACACAGGGACAGGAGGACCTGCTTGAGCTCAGAGGGAGATCAAGCAAGTTCCAGGGAGGGATGGGTGCCACAGGCTGGTACTGTCACTGGCCAGGGCTGAGGATGGCCCTGGAGAGCCAGCTTGGGCTCGGCAAAGGTATTGGGAGAGGTCACCAAGGCAGATGGAGGAGCTCAAGTTGGAATCAGAAAATGGCCAGAACCCAGGGAGTTCTTGAGGCCTCACCCACATGCCACATCCCAGATCTTAATGGCCACCCCCCTCCCAGTGAGCACCCAGCAGTGACTAGACCCCTGCTCCCCTCTCTTCTCACCAGCCGGTGACTCTGTGTCCAGGAATGTGCTGTCAGAAAGTGGTTCTGGTGACAGTCTGCCAAAGCCTCTTTGCAGAAATTTGGAAGACATGTGTATAACCTGGGGACAGACAGAGTCACAAAACCAGCACGTCATCTCCTCCAGCAATGCCGCCAGCCCAGTGACCAGGTGCTGTGCACAGCCATGTCAGCTCTCAGATGCTTCAGACACTTCTCAGGCTCTGCCAACAGCACCGGGCTCTGTCCCCTGGATACCGGCAATTGATACAATGTAGAAAATCCCCACCCATACACTGGGTTAAAAAAAAAAAAGACCCCTGCCGTTCTAGCCTTGTGTTGGCACTTAAGGTGCATAAGCAGACAGTTTTCCAATCTATAGAAACACCCTCATGTTTAACAAATTCCTGAGTCCATTGTGAGTAACAGAGTGTTCAGTTCTTACTGGGCTTCATTCCACTGCGATAGAGCAGGATGTGTTCCTGGGGCGAGGAGGTAGGGAGGGGGAGAGAAGAAAGGCCTGACCAAGGCTTTCTGCTCTAGCACGAGGACCCAAGTTTAGATCCGTAGAGCCCACAAAAGAACAGGTCCGGCAGCACTCTTAGAACACAAGCAGGAGGGTGCCTAAAGCTTGCTAGCCAGAGAGTGGAACCAACAAGAGAAGGCCAAGCTCTGAGAACGTGTCTCACAAAATTAGGTGGAATGCCCTGGGAGACCCGCCCAGTGGTTGAAAGCTGGTGTTGATGTTTCAGAGGACTCCAATTTGGTTCTCAGCACTTATGTTGGATGACTCACAATTGGTTGTAACTCTACCTCCATGACGGATCCAACACAACCTCTTTTGGCCTCTGTGGGCGCGCATGCATGAGCACGTGCACACGCGCGCGCGCCCACGCCCACGCGCGCACACACACACACACACACACACACACAGGTATAAACAAGTTTTTTTTAAATGATGTGGAGATGGTACAGGAAGACAACACACATACATACATACACACATACATACATACATACATACATACATACATACATACACACACACATACACACATACACATACACACACACATACACACATACATACATACACACACACACATACACACATACACACACATACACACACACACATACACACACACACATACACACATACATACACACACATATACATACATACATACACACATACACACATATATATATACATACACACATACATACACACACATACATACATACATACATACATACATACATACATACAATACTTTTGAAATGAGGCGGAGTCAGATACTGGAAGACTACCCACACAAAGAGAGAGAGAAGGGAGAGGGATGGAGGGCAGGAGGAAGGGCAGGGAGAGGGAGGGTGGGGAGGGGAGGGGAGGGACAGAGACTACACACACACACAGTACAAGCTCCCAAGGTCACCTTTTCATCTAAAGATGTAAAAGACAGTCTTTCCTCCAGAGAGTCCGTTCCTCCGGTGGCCATTGTACTCCCGTTTTGAGGACTTCCAGAAGGCGCGTCATCTCTTTCATCCCATGATGTTGTTTTCTCAGAATCCATCCCCTCTATCCGTATGTACACTGGCTACAAGCAGACAACAGGGGATTTGTATTGACATCGACAGTACCATCCCAAAGAATCAATTACATTTGCCACCCCACAGTCCCGACTACGACAACCCCACATTTTTCAGTTATTCAGGCGTGCAGAGGAGAAGCTGCTCTCGGCAAGCCCTCCCTCACCACCCTCTTTAGGTTGCAATACACAAAGGGGTTCACAGTCTGTCATCTAGAGAGGGTTTGATACAGTACCGTAGTGCTGAGAGGACATAAAAACACGTTTAACAAGTTTTAAAACAAGTTTCTAGCTTTTTAAAAATGATTCCCCTCATGCACACACACACCTCTGCTAAGCAGTCCTGCTGCATTTGGAATATTTATTGATTACGCTTACTCTCTTCTGCTGTGGCCCCCAAACTAGCAGTAGACCCACTGCACAGAGGAGAACATGCGGAAAGGTTATGTGTGCAAATCACAGGCAGGCAGGGACGCCCGAGGGCAGGGTCTTGCAGGCTTAAAGGGCACAGTGAGGGAGGGACACATTTTAAACAGCTGGGATCTCTTAATAATGGCTTGAGTTAGGAGATTTGGACTGGATTCCGCACAGGCTGGTGAGACATCTGTGACCTGTGAGGGCTTCCTTCTTCTTTCTGACCTCTGTTCCAAACCATCGTAGGACCCCAAAGACTAAGACTAAACAACTCCACCTTCCTGTCCTTACATTACGCAACTTCAGCTGTGCATGTAGGGAAGTGGGAGATACACACGTTAACAATGCTCGTTTAAAGTTTTTTTTTTTTAATATCTCTTGATTATATTCTTTCCTTTCCCTCAGGTCCTCCCAGGTCCTTTCCACTTCCCCTCCACCTCCCTACCTGCACTACTTCCTGGTTTATCTATCTATCTATCTATCTATCTATCTATCTATCTATCTATCTATCTATCTACCTACCTACTTACCTACCTACCTACCTACCTATCATATATCTCAAAAATAACAAAATCAATAAAAAACATAAAAACGGGGTTGGGGATTTGACTCAGTGGTAGAGCACTTGCCTAGAGCACGTCCCCAGCTCCAAAAAAAAAAAAAAAAAAAGAAAGAAAAGAAAAGAAAAATAATGAAAATCAAAATAGATAAGAAAAAATAAGACAAAAAAAACCCCACCACTACCACCATCACAACATAAACACACACACAACAACAGCAGCAACAACAACCAAAAACCTAAACAACCAAACAAGACATGGGATCTGGTTTGTGTTGGTCAACTACAAGGTCTCCTTGGAGTGTGCTTAATAACGTGCTCCCCCGTCCCCCCATTGAAGAACTGGAATTTTCTCTTTCCCAGGAGGTATCATTTAGAAATAGCTTGTCAGTCAAGGGGCCCCCTTGTGTCCACTTCCCCTTCTTAGTGGTGGGATTCTGTTCAGTTTGAATCTGTGCAGGTCTTAGTGTGCTGTCTGTGGTCTCTGTGAGTTGGTAGTGTATCAGCCCTGTTATGCCTGGCTGAGACTATTTCTTCAGAGGCATGGGGGGAGGGGTTTGCGAAAGATACCCCATCTAAGGCCAAGTGCCCCACTCTCTCTCTGCACACTGTTCACCTGTGCTTTACTATGTTAATTACCATCTGTGCAGGAAGAAACGCCTCCAGTGAGGGCCAAGTGGGCACTGATCTGCGGATACAGCAATGTGCTGTTAGGACTCATCTTATTGATGTGTCCCTTTAGCAGAATAATTCTATTTTTTTTTTCTCCTCGACTCATGACCTATCTAGTCTCGGTTTCTTGGCCAGTTTAGGTAAGGGTTCTATCTCTTGGAGTGTAGTCCTTAAATTCAATAAATTAAATTCAGTAAAGAAGTGGCTGGTTACTCCCATAACACTCATGCCATGATTGCACTGATAGGTCTTGTAGGCAGGCCTCTGTTCTAGGTCAATGGGTCAGTAATGGGTGCTACTGATGACTGCCTTTCTCGTCTGGTAGCTTGCAGGGAGCCTCTTAGCACCATGAACACTAAGGCTGAAGCTTCTAGCGGGCAGCAGCTTGATCTGTCCATTTCAGTGAGGAAACTGTGTCTTCGGAAATAGGGCCTTACAAATCAGTTTGTGGAGAGCAGCTGATAGTCTTAGCTATAGCCAGTGATGTTTGGGAAGTTCTAAGGGACCCCTCTGGCCAATGACTCAACAGGATGTAATCCATTCCTGGCCCTGGACATTTATTTGATGGGATAAGATGTCTAGGTGAGGTATTGTCTTCCCTTATATATAGTGGATCCATTTAAATCCCTTCCGTGTGTGTGTGTGTGTGTGTGTGTGTGTGTGTGTGTGTGAGAGAGAGAGAGAGAGAGAGAGAGAGAACAGTAAGAGATGGGGGAGAGGGGGAGGGGAAGGGGAGAGAGAGAGAGGGAGGGGAAGGGGGAGGGGGGAGAGGGACAGGGATGAGGAGAGGGGAGGAGAGGGGGAGGAGGGGGGGAGGAGAGGGGGGGGGGAAGGGAAGTATCCTGAGATACAGGACTTCCTTCTTCAGAGGCTATCTACAAGTATGGGGTGGGTATTTTAAGTTGCACACTCTCCTCTTGAGGAAGGGCAATGTGAACCTTCAACTCTGTGTCTTTAGGGCTGACTTACAGCTACACACACACACACACACACACACACACACACACACGGCTGACCTGACATCATTCCTAGAACTGTGTTTGACTACGACATCCCTGGACAAATTTAAAGGTGTGGCACTCACAGCCTTGCTCTTTGTTGTTTTTGTTGTTCAAAGATGTACATTTGTGGTGCAGATGCTGTTCCTATCCGCAGTCACGTGAGGAGCAGCATCGTGCCCACCGTCTGTGAGTGCTTAAGAACTCCCCAAGCGATTACCTCACAGTGAGGAGAGCCTGACATCTGAAGACTTGGAGTTACACCTACCCACTTAGCATGTGCAAGGGGTGGTGGAAACAGGATAGCAAGGGCTATGCAAAGCCTCTCACAGGACCCCTCTCAGCTTCTACCAGCGACAGCAGCCAGCTCCCAGTCACTTAGTTACAGGGTCTGATCTAAGTCCTACTTCCCCCTGTGCCTCGGTGGAGTTAATGACAGGATCCAGTCCATCAGTTAAGGTCAAATAGGGACCTGGAGTCCTGAGGTGGCCTGGTGCACAGCTGTTCCACCAGAGCCCATGAGTGTCCTGAAGACAGGGTGGGAACATGTTCTCCCTGGGGCTCCCAGGAAGGCTGAGTCAGGACTTACTGTCAGTTCTGTGTGATTTATAATCGTTAAGCCCTCACGGGGTACCCAGTGGAGACTGTGCCTATATGGGAGGGTGCATCCTTCGTATGCTGCTATCTCCGTAATGCAGAAAATCTGCTGTACCAGAGTGTTGGTCGCTGTTGGCGGGGATGATGAGGATGTAGGGGCTTTTGGGGCCTCCGAGTCCTGCTTCTTCAAGGTCTCCAGTTCTGCACGGATCTCCTGGTTCTCCTTTATCAGAGCATCGATCTGACTCTGAAGGTCTTTGTGAGCTACGCACCACCATGATGACTGTCTTGTGAGTTCTGTCCCAAGGTCAGAGATCTGCTTCTGCAGCCCCTGGGGTGGAAACAGAGTAACTGGCACTTAATCAGGCAACCTGCAGGGGTACTGACCCCCAGACAGATTCCTTCCCCCTGAAAAATTGAGGACCTGTGGGACATTGTCCACCTCTAAAGAGAAAACCGGATGTCCACCACTACCGCCACCATCGACCAGTGTGTTGACTAGGACTTATTCTACGTACCCCAACTAGAGCTACGGAATGGTGAGGCTCAGTCAGTGCTAGAATATTTTTACAAGAGAAATCCGCTTTTCTTCCTCAGCCTCCTCGGGGGTGGTTGAAAAGGAGCTGCCACCATGAGCCTGAAAATGTCGAGACTTGGTCCTTGTTGGCTTTTCCTCTAGCCTCTGCCTAACAGTTACCTAACAACAGCTTACTTCGCTGCCCACCAGGTACCAGCCTAGAACCATGCGTATAAGAAGGCTGCTTCCCTCTCTCCTCCTTCTCTCTTCCCCTCTTTCTTTCCCTCTTACCCCCTGTCCCCAGCCAGCCTCTCTCTCTCTCTCTCTCTCTCTCTCTCTCTCTCTCTCTCTCTCTCTCTCTCTCTCTCTCTCTCTCCTTCCTATCCTTCTCTGTCCCCTTTCTCTGCCTCTACCCACTTCCCCAGGTCTCCTTCCCTTCCAGCCGATAAACTCCCTTTTTATACTAGACCTGTCATATGGCTGATTCCTTAGGGGGAACACCTTGACCTGACTAGCTAAGGTGCTCCCTCCCACCGCATCACAACACCTCATTCTATAAAACATAACAACCCTGACTTCCTTGTTGGGAGACCTCAGAGAGAGGCCACCTAACCTCTCTGGGTCTGCTTCTTTCCCCACAGAGAGCCGAGACAAAATAACCTTGCATTATTATCTGAGGAAGGAGACTGCAACAGATATTACTTGTAAAATGCCACTAGGGTGTGTGTGTGTGTGTGTGTGTGTGTGTGTGTGTGTGTGTTGGTTCTGTATTACATCGTGCTGGTTTTAATGTCAGATAAATTCAACTGTACACATAACAGGTACCATGAGACGCCAGCATCAGCTGCTCCTGCATGCTTTGTGGGCTTGAGGATTGGAGAACTGAGGGCCAGTGGGGAGAATTAGGTGAGGGCATGGTCTTTAGCCTCTGCCAATCACAGGACAGTCATACCTGGGGATGCCACTGGAACTGACAAAGCCTGGTCCAGAAACTCCTTCCCCCACAGCTAGTGCTTTTCCCATCCTCTGCTGCCCCAGACCCTCCAAGGCTTGTCCTTTGTCCCATCAGTTCACCGGTGATTTCCTGCTCAGTATCAAAGAAGGTATCCCAGCAGAGGTCCAAGCCACCTCTTTGGGAAATGTTGGTCCTGAGGGTGTGTGTGTGTGTGTGTGCGTGTGTGTGTGTGTGTGTGTGTGTGTGTGTGTGAGAGAGAGAGAGAGAGAGACAGACAGACAGACAGACAGACAGACAGACACAGAGATAGACAGAGACAGAGACAGAAAGAGACAGAGACAGAGAGACAGAAAAAGACAGAGAGACAGAAACAGAAACAGAGAGACACAGAGAAAGAGATAGACAGAGAGACATAGACAGAGAAGAAACACAAAAAGACAGAGAGAAGAGAGAAGAGAGAAGAGAGGGGGAAGAGGAGAGGAGAGAGAGAAACAGACACAGAAAGAAACAGAGATACAGAGGCAGACAGAGAGACATGCATAAACACACACACACACACACACACACACACACACACACACAGAGAGAGAGAGAGAGAGAGAGAGAGAGAGAGAGAAAAGAGAGAGAGAGAGAGAGAGAGATGCAAAATGGGCTGGGATCTCATTAGCCCGTCTGGGGCATACCCCTAATAACCTGAGTTATCATATAAGTTATTATGTTTGCCTTACTCTCTACCCACCTACTGATAGCACCAGCCAGGTGGAACTGGTTGGTAATACACATGTGGCCTTTGGGAGGACATTTGAGATTCAAACTGTAACTTCAACTCACAGGAGTCCTCAGACCCTAGAAAACCCTGACACCAGCAAAGCCATTGACTTTAGAAGAGGGGTGAACAGTCTGTTAGTGACTAGGAGTCAAACTCCTTACAACAGTAAGAGTCGGGGATGCCTGCAAGCTCAGGACTCCTGCTCCATCCACCTCCCCAGCATTTCCTGACCATTCCCTTAAGACCGTGTGACAGTCTCTGTGGGACGCGTTGAGATTATATATATATGTGTGTGTGTGTGTGTGTGTGTGTGTGTGTGTGTGTGTGTGTATGTGTGTGTGTGTATACATACATACATACATATATATATATATATATACATATATATATATATATATATATGCTGCCCATGCCCTCCCACCTCTCTTCAACAGTGCTGTGTGGCCACTATGGCCAGTGGGTTGCACCCTGATCCTCCACACACTTTAGGAACCTAACACAGTGTGCCCCCCTCCCCCGAGTGGGGTGTTATTCCTGAGGCGTCCCCAGGCCAGCTCTACACATTGCAATCTGTTCTACCTGTGGATGTAAACCCCTTGCACCCCTCCGTGCTTTTGCTTTCCGAGAAAAATCTAGAATGTGAATCTTCTACGAAATGAAAAAAGTCCTTGAAATATTGAAGGATCCTCTCATGCCTCAGAGAGAAGAACGCTCCCTTCTCTTGTGCGCTCTGTGAGGACCGTGCACGGAGGCCTCCATCTTTGCATGATCAGGCTTCTGTTGGCTACTTGGTAACTTCTTCTGTGCTCTCTGAGCCCCGTATTACAGGGAGACCCTCACACATTCAGTCAAAAAGTCCCATCAAGTGTAGGCTCTGTGATATTTGCAGGCTACTCTCAACAAAGTAAGGAACCTAACACTCCTCCCAGGTTTGTGGCATGGGTCTATATTGACAAAACATGAGGTATGTTTAGGCAAGGACCCAGTGCTGACTAAACACTGTCAACACCAAGGTCATGGTGGCCCTGTTACGATCTCACCTACGCCCACAGCAAGCCCTCGGATAATCCTGTGATGTGTGTCTTCCTAGCTTTCTAACAACTACTGGAAGCCAAAGTGCTTTAAATGTCACACATCAACTTTTCCGTGGACTCCGTCGGTTGGCCCAGGGGACACTGCAGCTGACAATAAATGAGATCAGATTCTAAGAGAGGTTACAGTCCAACCTCCCATGGGAAAAGGGGCTGGATGTGTGAAAGTGTGTGTGTGTGTGTGTGTGTGTGTGTGTGTGTGTTGGTGTGTCTGTGTGTGTGTCTGTGTGTGTGTGTCTGTGTGTGTGTCTGTGTGTGTGTCTGTGTGTGTGTGTCTGTGTGTGTATCTGTGTGCATTTGTGTGTGTGTGTATCTCTGTGTACCTGTATGTGTATCTGTGTGTCTGTGTGTATCTCTGTGTGCATATCTGTGTGTCTGTGTGTGTATCTGTGTCTGTGTCTGTTTCTATGTGTTTGTCTCTGTGTGTATCTGTGTGTCACTTTCTATGTGTGTGTCTGTATATGCTTGTGTGTTTGTGTGTGTGTATCTGTGTCTGTGTCTCTTTCTATGTGTGTGTCCGTGTATGTTTGTGTGTTTGTGTGTCTGTCTCTGTATGTGTCTATGTTTCTGTGTGTCCATCTGTCTGTCTCTGTGCCTGTCTGTCTCTGTTTCTCTGTCTGTCTCTCTCTCTCCTCTGTGTGTGTGTGTGTGTGTGTGTGTGTGTGTGTGTGTGTTAATAGAAGGAGGCACTCTGCAGCAGATGGGAGAATCTGGCAAGGATCAGGGAGTTTGCAGGTATGAGTTAAGGGATGCGATTGTCCTGAAATTTTTGACCCATTTTCTCCTGAACTAGGAGGAGGGAACCAGTGTGTTTAATGTTCTCAGCTCTGCACCCCTGCACCTGCCACTCAGAGGCATCACAGGGGTAAAGCCAGAGCTTGTCCCAGGAGAGTGAACTTACACCGAGATGGCCCTAAGGGGCAATCAGAGTTGTAGAAAAGACCAGAAGCAGAGTTCTACCCAGTACAGTTCTCCAAGGGCCACACGGTTTCTTGGCCTGGCTTACCACAACCTCATCAGTCTTGCTGTCCTCCCCAGGGACCTGGGCTTTGGCCTCCATCTTCTTCTTCTCATTGTTGGGCCCTCCTCCTCCCTGACTCTGGTCCTCTAACATGATTTGTTTCAGCTGACTCCTTAGCCTCGAGGTGACCAGTAAGCATTCTGGTTGTAAAGGAGAAAGGTCATGGGGGTTTCTTAGTGCATACCACCTCTGCCCCTCTGATTATTATCCAATGGCCTTCCCATCCTCCCACTTAGAATGAAGAATACCCAACCACACTTCACTAAGTCCCACCACCCTCTTCCTGGGAACAGTCCCCACCTGAAGCTGGCCAAGAAATGTTCCCATGTCTGGAAACCACAGAATGGAAAAAACCCAGTTATTTGCAAGTGCTACATCCCCAGAGGAGGATGGAAAACACTTTGGTTTAGAGAGTCAGCATGATGACTGATCGCATGAGTACTGCCAGCATTACCTTGAGGCGAGCAGGGCCTTGAGAGGGCACCTGGGAGGTCTTAGTCCTTCGTCAGACCCTTGCTGTGGAAGCTTTGACTGCCTCTCATCAGGACAAACCCCTGGTCCCCAACTTACAACTCCATAGCCTAAAAGGGTGACACAGAAGCAGAGCTTTATGGGACCTGAGAATTGGAGCCATGGGAAAAGAGCCCAGTGGGAGACAGCTGAGTGGAGAGAAAAATCGAGGAGCAGCCTTCCACAGGAGAGCATGGGCACCAACATATGACATCAGCAACCAAATCAACCCTTCTCCCACCTAAAGTCCCCCTGCAGCTAATTCCCACACCCTTACCAATGTCAGGAATGGTGGCCACTGGTAGGTTTGGGGAGGGGAGGGGAGGATGGGTGAGTGACAGGGATTTCCAGGCAGACAGAGCCTTAGGGAATGTCCTTACCCCCAAATCACAAATATAATAACACATTTCCTGTCTCTACACATAAATACTTGTGTTCAGAAACCTAGGCTGTGTATAACAAGAATGAGAAGCTTAGGCACAGCAGTAGGGGATCTAGCTGGAGACAAGGTATTTCCTACTGAGAGACAGACAAAGGCATCTATAGCAGGACTTATTCATAACCCACTGCACCTTCCACTGGCCCCAGGCCCCATGGTTTTCTGCAGGGGTAGACTGTCATCCATGGCTTCTCAAAAAGGGAACTCTATATTCCCCAGCATTGGGTCCTAAGCCCCTCTCACCAGGGAGTACCCTCCCTCTGTGCCCCACAGCCATTCTGGGTCACTTCACCTAGCCTAAGATGGTGACTTCTACCAGCATATTCCTCATCTAGGCCATATCCCAACAGCTCTCTGCGCCCTCTACACAGCTAGCTTAAGAACTTCAGGAAACCTGTCCATTCTAAACCGACTCTCTGTCTTAAAGGGCCATGCCATCTCACTCAGCCTTGGGATTTTATAAGGTTATAAGATTTTATAATTACCAACACATCCATGATTCAGCTAGAGTAAGTTCATGTCCATCCACATAGAGAATTGGAAAGAGCCCGATTCTCTACTCAAATGATAACAGAGTAAGTTGCATACATACACACATATACATATACACATACACACATACATGTACAGACACATACACATACAAAAACACATAATGTACACACATATACACATACACACATACATATACATTCGTTCTATAGAATTCCTATAGAAAGAATACATACACACACACACACACACACACACACACACACACACACACGAAGGGAATTTATCAGAATTGCTTGCGCTCCAGCTAGTTTGACAATGGCTCTCTACCAATGGAAGGCTCAAGAATCCAGTAGTGGTTCAGCCTATGAGGCTGGATGTCTCAATCTGGTCTTTAGTGTATATTGGAGTCCTGAAGTCAGCCCTCATGCCAGTGAAGGCATGGACTTGCTAGCAAGAGCAAGGACAAGAAGGCAAAACTGGAAAGCTTCCTTCTTCCATGTCCACACAGGCTGCCGGGAAAATCTGTGACCCAGATTAAAGGTGGCTATTCACACCTCAAAGCTCTGGATTAGAAGTGGGTCTTCCTATTTCAAAAAGATGTAGTCAGGCAGACAACCAAGAATAGCCACCACAATAGGCACACCATTAAAGAGAGTGACACAAGAAAAGAGGTCCGAGAGGATGAAGATGAGGGAACTCCCCTGCCTGTAGCAGCAGTGGTGTGTCTAGAGAGGCAGGAGCAGTCATCCATTTTTCCCTGTCCAGGGAGCTGTCCATTAAGTTTGACAATAAAGAAGCCAAGCACTGTGTTTTATAGACCCAGGCCAACTCTGATTACTGGGTGTGTATATGCAAATGAGATGAAGAATAAGGACCAATCAAGGGGAAGCCTGTCAGCCCAGGAAGCACGAACCCACCCAAAGGGTTCCTGAATAGGTCAGTGGCTCCATTTTCTTTTCCTGACATAGTTGTTGGAGGGAAGCAGGAACTCTGGGATTGAAAGGCAGGACAGATCATCATGTTACTGGACTTTCCGGTCCTGGACTTGTCTACTGGGGATAACATGTTTGCTTTAGGCCAGAGTCTCCGACATCCACCCAGGCTAAAGAGGATGGCTAGCACTGGCTCTAACTATCCATCACCCTTGGGGCCCCTGATACCCTTTTGAATGTGAGGTTGATGGAGGACATTTCAATTCACACAAAACTCCCTATTTCTTTGGAATTTCGTGTGTGTGTGTGTGTGTGAATACCACAGGCCATACACACTTTAAACACTGACTCTTTAGTACACTGTGTAAGGGTTGCAACCTTTTCCTTACACTCAGTGGTGAGACAGCATAGAACAGTGGTTCTCCACCTGTGGGTCACAACCTCTTTGGGGGTCGCATATCAAATATCCTGCATAACAGATTACATTATGATTCTCACAGTGGCAAAATTACAGCTGTGAAGTAGCCATGAAAATATTTTTTTTTTGTTGGCGTTTCATGCACATGAGGAACTGTATTAAAAAGCCGCAGCATTAGGGAGGTCGGGAACCACTGACTTAGAGGAGCTGAGAGTTTGTAGCACCAGGTAAATTCCTTGTCTACACCCAGTAGACACCCAGTAAACATTCTTCCTATTAAACACGCAGTTGCTAAGCAGGGGAAGCACATGGCACTTTTCATGGTGACTGTTCTCTGAGCAGAGAGATGTCCAGAGCTGCTGGCGTGAAGAATTACTCTCTCCACGTGTGTTTGTTTTTGCAAGAGGATCCAAGTGACTTGGGAATAGGATTGGGTACTAAAAGGAGAGGAGACACAGACTCATGTGGACTGTACCATGAGCTATTTCTTTCCTGTATGACCCAGAGAGCTACTTCAAACTAACCTCGACTGCTGGCCTCAACACTGGATAGTCGCTGAGGGCAAACCCATAAAGGCTCCAGATCCCAGCTGTGCACAGTCTCCTGGTGTGACTCTAGCCACCAAGGTGACCACACACGATCCTGACAACAGATTGACATCTCAGACCTGGGAGGTCTGGCCCCTTTCCAGTTCGTCTGTGGACAAATTCTTTGGATTCCAGCCCCAAGTAACTGGTGTTCATTTCAATTTTTCCTGGCTTCTTCTGTTGTTCAAAAAGTACTTTGTTGTTTAACAAACAACCCATTTAATCAAGTCTGGGAATTAGAAGTATACGTCTAACCCCAGTGTACTTCCTCTGATCCCTGTGGGCACATGAGCAGTGCAGGATGAAGATGTGCACTGGTAGAACCATTCCAAACCACTGCCATGATTGCCTGGAGAGGTGGGGTGGAGGGCAACCGGAAGCTGGGGAAGAGCTAAGTGTGCAAAAGTCCAGGATGCAGCTAAGGGGACCCCTATGATAAAGGCAAAGAGAATCCTAAACACTTTGCAATAGACTTGTCTCCTTCCTTGATACACAGAGCACTATCTTCTCTGAGGGAACGCTGAATAACCAGCTGGCTGCAGGTGAGCTCTGCTCCTATGTTGTGTGAGAAACAGACATGAAGACGAGATTTCTGACACTGATCCTGAAACCCCACAAAATTATGATCTTACGAGTCACTGGGATGGAAATAACTCAATGTCATGGATTTTTGTTCTGCTTTTTCTCATCTTTAAAAACGCTTGAAAGAGAAACCAGTCACTGGCTTAGCTCATGGTGGGAGAAAAGTGTCATGTGACTGAGTCTTGGCCTCACAGGACATAAGGTGCAACCAGTGAGGCAGAGTCTGGGACTCACTGAGCCTGGGCCCAGACACTCATACAAGGTAGCATGAGTCGGCAAGGAGGGCTCTGGGTGAGAGTATTGCAGAATCAGAGATGGGAGGGCATACAGAGAGGCAAAAAGGGCAGGAGGGGTGATCAACTACTGTCTCAGGAGACCACCCTTGAGGAAGAGAAGTTCTGGAATCTAGAGCTAAGACTAAACTGTAGGGTCTCGATGTAATGCATACTTTATTGATAAATTGTCCTGTGACGATAATTTGATTTGATGGCATGTAACTAGGCTTGTTAAAAGCAGACTCTGGGACTGAGATTGCATACCCACCTCCCATTCCAACCCCAAGCATGTTTGTCTCAGAGAGCCCTCCAAAACTTTGTCTGGGGATGGCCCTCAAAGCTATAAGACAGGATGGGAAGAGAACAAAAGCAACCCCAAGGGTAAAAGTATCAAGTTCCTGAAGACACCTATGAAGGTAACCTCTTCCAACAGGGGTTACTCTTGTTTATCCTGGAATATAAAATGTCTACAGTGGGAAAGGCACAGAGTGAAAATCCGTCAGAAACTTCGGACTCCCTCAGCTTCTTGGGTTGGTTTCTGCTGGGTGTCTTGAGACCCGATTTGATGATGTTAGTTTCTGCTTGCTCTCTCAATTAGGCTGCCCCAGTCACTTCTGCTGTCAGATGATGTTTTGATGATGATGGTGGTGGTGGTGGTGGTGACGATGGTGGTGATAATATTTTCTCTATCTGCCCCTTACTATTTATTACTTCATTCCTGCCTGCTATACTCTTAATAAACTCACTCGTCCAAAAGCATACCTATTGTTGATTCTTCTCCAGACACACACAAAACAGTGTCCTTAGGAGCCATTCCTGCTACACGTAAACCTTAGACTCCATAGAGGAAGCAATGGGGTCTGTCGCAATTTTGTCATTATAAAACCAGTGGATTGCGAAAGATGATTCTGGAAGAGGCATCCTCTGAAAGAGGAAGGTGGGATGCCTATCCTTTCAGGGCAGAACTCAGCAGCCTGTCATGAGGAGACGGCATTGGATACTGTCTGTTGGTCTCTTTGCTTGTTTGGTTTGCATTAATTTATTTACATATATGGTAGGCTGGTCTGAAATTCATCCCACAACTGTAACTTATGGCCATTCTCCTGCCTCAACTTCCCAAATGTTACACAGGTCACCATGCTTGGCTCCAAGCCTCTGTTTTTATATATTAGATAAGTAGCATTTGTGGTAGGAAGAATAGTGATCTCCAGAGATGCACCTCAAGAAGAGAACTTTCTGTGTGGGTAGGCCATGGATCTTATGACGGAGGAGGCTTAGATTAAAGACAGCAAAGTCACTAGTGTGCTTCTGTCAGGGGGCAGATGGAATGCTGGAAGCCACAGTGAGTGCTAATGGTGGACTGTGGGAAGCAGCCTCAATGCAAGGAACAGAAGTGCTTCCAACAGCAGGCGAAGGAAAGATTCGTCCCTGAGACCCACAGAAGCACGAGACCCTGGAGACTGCTGGACTCCAGTATGTAATTATATGCATTATATTTCTGACCTACAGAGCAGTAGGGAGAAAATGTGCTGTTTGGAGCCCCTGGACTGTCACCTTGTCTTTCTTTCTTCTCCTTGTCTACCTCTTCCTGCTTTCTGCCCTCATCCTCTCTTCCATCCCTCTTCTTTCTCGTGTTCTATTTTATTTTGTTGAAATGGACTCACATAGCTCAGGCTGGCCTCAGACTCACCAGATAACACAGGTTGGCCTTGAATTCCTCATCCTCCTGGCTTTTTCTCTTGAATAGTGCCATGTCCAGGACGCAGAAAGTTCCTGAGCCTAACTTTCTGGTTCTTCCAGTTCTTAGTCTTAGAGACTAAGGCATTTCACAGGTACTCTGAGTCATGCAGCTTAGTCCTAGCTAGCTGGGATGGAAGAATGTCTTCCTAGTAGCAGAGGTACTGAGAATGATAGATACCAGGGATGGTAGTGTTAGCCATTCCAGACACACTAGCTCTGCAGTGGCTGAAACAGATGATGAATGCACAAGGCATGTTGAGGTTGGTCTTTTGCTATTTATCATAATGCTAAGTATAATGGTAAGACCTGCTTGTCCCAGAGGTGAGAGAATCCTCACATATACCTTGACCTCAAGTTATTTCTGATTGGTCAATAAAGATGCCAACAGCCAATAGCTTGGCAAAAGAGACATAAACGGGGTTCAGTTTTCCTGGACTTGGGGATCAGAAATAGATCATGATGGAGAAGAAGGTACAAGAGAAGGAAGAAGCTGCTGCCATGGGTTAGGACTCAAGAGAATGTGGCCCTAAAGGGCTGGTCAATTGGAGTAAAGAGAAGCCCAGATGAAACACAGTTAGTAATAACTTAGGGTTATTGATAGGAAATTGATTGTATATTCTAATAGCACAGAGGGTAGACAGCTGCCCAGCTTTTGTACTGTTTAAGGCTTACTATAAATATAAGGGGTGTGTGTGTGTGTGTGTGTGTGTGTGTGTGTGTGTGTGTGTGTAAGGAGGGCTAGAAACCCCAGGTCGGGTTTAAATATTTCTACAACAGAGACACTGAGAAATGTAGGCTCAAAATTGTATACCAGAGGGTCCCCAGCACATGGAACAAGAGCTGCTGCCAAAGACCAGCACATTTGCAGGCAAGACAGTAATAGATCAAGTGTTTGAGGCCAAAGCAGGGTCTGCCACAGAAAAGTACACACTGGGAACAGGACATAGTGGGCTCTGGGTAGCACATTGCAGGACATCTTGCCAACAGCCCTGGCTGCAGCTGAGAATTCTGGAAAGGTGCAGGCATAGAAAATGCATCAACCTAGGGCAGATGATCAAGATCAAAGTCTCAGGGTTCAGCTCCTTCATCTGTAAATGTTAGTTCCTAAGATCTTACTGAGTTCCAAAAGCTAAGATCCCTAAAGATCCTCGGTGATCTTTGAGGACCACAGCTGTGGTATGCATGAGAAAGGCTTATATATTTGAATGCTTGATCCCTGGTTGGTGGAACTATTTGGGAAAGATTAGGAGGTGTGGTCTTGTTGGAGGAGGTGTGTAAGGGAGATTTCAAAAGACCACAGCACTCCCAGTCAGCCCTGTCTCTGCCTCCTCCTTACGGATTGTATGTAAGCTCTCAGTTACTGCTCCAGTGCAAACTCCAAGTAAAACCTTTTCTCTATAAGTTGACTCAGCCTATGTCGCTTCATATCAAGTAGAAAAGAAACTAAGATAAGCTCGGAGGAAACACTTCAGAAATCACATCACTAAGAACCACAACAACTTGATAAACATGCCACATGCATCAATTACACCAGAGAAAGTTTATTGTTCTGTGGCCAATCTAAGACATCCCAGACTGGGCCATTATTGTAACTAAATGTTGCCTTTCATACCCACAGGCAGTCTTAATAGAAGGTCCAGACGTCCTGCGTGAAGTCCTCCCTGTACATGAGTTTCTCTTTTCTCTTCCTGTCTGTGAAGGTCCCACAGCTGTGATGAGAGGCATGCTGGGAAGATCTCACTTCCCTCCTTCTGAGCATCAGAGGATCTTTCTCCCGGGACCTAGATAGAAGACTTAAATGATATTGACGTTAATCTTTGCATGATTAAAAGGAATTAAATTAAAATTAATAATTCATGGATAAAATTTAGTCTCCCTTTGGAAACTGCCCTCACTCTCCAGCCCCTGGTTTCCTCCCACTGGCAATGGGAGCAGGCTCCTCAGCCACACATGATGGACTACCAAGAAGTGCAGCTTAGGGAACCCACGAGGCATGCATGATCATGAGTGTGAGAAGCAGGAAAATGAGGTTGATGTCTGAATCCCTGACATAAGGGCCTCAAGGTGGAGTGTGTGAGGGCAGAGTGTGTGAGGGAGTAGCCTCCTACAGGGCAAGTTGACTAGAATTACAGACAATTCTGTCGTATCTCAACTCTAGAGGCTGCTGACAAAGTGACAGGCTCACCTTGTATAAAACATAACTGGCCCATGAACTAGGATACACTGCAAATGCAAGCCACATGAAAGGCCAGTCCCTCTCGCTTGCATGGGAGAATGTGACTTTCTGTGATTCAAGAATCCACATTAATACATCCCTTGACAAAGTCTTACAAAGATCTTATTCCCTTCAATCCCTTACTAATCCATGGATTAGTAATTCTGCCAGGAAAATAAGAAGAATATAAAACCCCCTTGTCAACTTTACATTTATTTAAAAATAAGATTTATAAAAACAAACATCAACACTGTGTATACACAAAGCCCCCCAAGAGGCATCGACACAGTAGAGTTTCTAGACTTTTGTTTTTAAACTTATTGATTCTTTGTGAATTTCGCATCATGTACCCCAATCCCACCCATCTTCCCATCCTTTTGTATATGCTGTCTATACTTGCAATCCCCAAATAAAATAAAAGAGAGGGAGACAGACAGACAGACAGACAGACAGACAGACAGACAGACAGACCATCATGTCTTGGAAGTTGTAGTGTATCACACAGTATACCCTTTTGGCCAAACAACTTTACTTGCAAATGTTCACTGCAATGAGTTGTTGGTCTATTTCAGAACCTCTGGTTTCTGCTATTCTCTCAATACTGGACCCTCACCAGGACTCCTCTGAGATATCCTGTTGTTGCCCTGTGTCCTGGAGATCCTGTAGGTTTGAATCTACAGGACAGGACCTTTTCATGAACTTGAGTTGTTCATAGATGGGGTTGGTGTTGGGGTGAGCCAACTCGAAGCACTAGATCTGAGCCTAGGTGGGATCTGAGTTGGTCAGCCTACCAGCTCCCCTGCACCCACACTGTTAGGGTAAGTGAGCTTCTCCAGCACTGCCCAGCTGGCTCTCCGGATGCTTCATCCAGCAAGGGGCAGAGTCAGCTCTCCTGTTCTCATGCCCTTAGCGCTGGTTCAACTGCCCACTCCACACCACCATGGTCCGTTCTACTGTGCTGCCCAGGTGAAGTGCAGGACCTTCACCTTTCTTAAGTTTTAGAAACCTTTACACTGCACCAGCTAGAAATGTGACAGACCAAACCTAAGGGATGCTCATTACAATGGCTGGTGGTGTTACTTTTTCAATATTCTCAATACTTAACCAAATACGCAGAGTTACAGATCAAATCAAAATTGCAATGAAACCAAGGGCAGAAATGGCCAGAATCGGAGCAAGCAGCATCTTAGACAGTGAGATTACACACGAGTATTTTTCTATAGTATTTTACTTCTTTCCTTATTTCCTATGACTGACTATATTGGGTTCATGGTCAAATAGTAATTATAAATATTCAAGATAAAACTTTAGGTGGTGAGTTTCAGGGTCTGAAATAACTGTTTCTCTTTAAGCTGTGCAAATAAGAGCTGAAGCATGCACTCTGCTCATGGGTTCCTAAGAGTAAAGGAGGATCTGTCATATTCCTTCCTGTATGGTGGTAGTGAGGGTCTCAAACCTGGGCCTCTAGATGGGACTGTTCATAATTGTGGATCTTGTTTAAAATGCTGCTATTTCCCTAAAGAATAAATGCAGGAACTTCACAGTCTAAGACAAGTCAAACGCGTTTACTTTCTCCTATCGGCACCCCACCCCTTTATTTTCACATTGTCTTGCATCCTTCAAATGTCCACAATTTACCCATCAAGAGGCCCTGGTGGTCCAAATGTTCAGATCAGCATCTCTAAAACCTTCTCTCTTCCCGTCTCCGCAACTCTCAACTGTGGTGCATCCTCGCAGCTCATGAGCTCTAGTCATTCCCAGAACATGGCTCCAGACAGAGGAATGTGGTTTCATGCAGCGTTTCGACCAGGGACAGACAGTGAATGGATGGGAGGATTCCACTTTGCTTGCAGGGTTCAAAACCCCATATTCTAGGTCCTATGGATCTCAGGAAAGAGTTAGCAGGAAATATTCTCTCTCTCTCTCTCTCTCTCTCTCTCTCTCTCTCTCTCTCTCTCTCTCTCTCTCTTACACACACACACACACACACACACACACCACACACACACACACACTTTTGACTGGATAGAAGAATAGAAGAAAATTTCAACTTTAAATAGCCAAAAAATCTGAAATACTCTTTCAAGTGAGTATGGCAACCAGCTCTGACCTGGTGTGTAAATCTTGCTACACTAGAGGATCTTACCAGTGTCATCATTTGAGGAAGGGAATTGTGAACCTCCTCCCGCATGAAAAAGTTACACTACAGAACCATCTGGAGCCTGTTCACACCACAGAAACAGTCTGCCTGTTTCAACCCAATCATTGTCTAAAGGTGCAGATATCTTCATGTCATTAACTGTTTCCAGTTCCGTCTTCAGCTTCTGGGATATGGCTCTGCTCACTAAACATTTTCGGAACACTAGGGCCTTGGCCTCGAAGCCCCTGACATGAAGTGAAACATAGTTTCCTCTTTCTCAGGGACAAAGGAAACAGCAAAACTGGGGGCCTTCCCCTATGTCTGTGCTGGGGGCCTTCCCCTGTGTCCGTCCATCCTCTTTCCCCAAACAAATTCTGCTGGCTACTTGGACCAGATTCTGGCAGTGTTTCAGTATTATGTTCTCACTGAGTAAATGCAGAACTTGTCTGCTTTGTGACAGGAAAGGGGCATTTTCCTTTTCTCTCAGAGGAAGGAGCATAGCGAGGCCTCCTGGACTCTCTCGCTTTGCATTGCTTCGAGTCAGTGTGGCTCAGGCCAATGGAGCGCACCAACTGCTCAGCGGCCAGCCCTGTGGTGGAGACAGCCGTGGGCGCCATGCTGACACTGGAGTGTGTGCTGGGCCTTATGGGCAATGCTGTGGCCCTCTGGACCTTCTTTTACCGTCTCAAAGTGTGGAAGCCTTATGCCGTCTACCTGTTCAACCTGGTGGTGGCTGACCTGCTGCTGGCCACCAGTCTGCCATTCTTAGCTGCCTTCTATCTGAAGGGCAAGACCTGGAAGCTCGGCCACACGCCCTGCCAAGTCCTGCTCTTCCTGCTGACATTCAGCCGTGGTGTGGGGGTAGCCTTCCTGACGACAGTGGCTCTAGACCGGTATCTGCGTGTGATCCATCCTCGGCTCAGAGTTAACTTGCTGTCTCTGAAGGCAGCTTGGGGCATCTCCAGCCTCATCTGGCTTCTGATGGTTGTTCTCACTCCCCAAAACCTGCTCATTTGCAAGACTACCCAGAATTCCACGGAGTGCCCCAGCTTCTACCCCGTAGGAGAGACCAAAGCCAGTACCACCTGCCAGGAGGTACTCTTCTTCCTTCAGGTCCTGATTCCCTTTGCCCTCATCTCCTTCTGCAACAGTGAGCTCATCAGGACCCTCCAGAAGAGACTCCGAGAGTCTGACAAACAGCCCCGGATCCGGAGGGCCAGGGTGCTGGTTGCCATGGTGCTGCTACTGTTCGGGCTGTGCTTCCTGCCTAGCGTCCTGACCAGGGTTCTGGTGCACATCTTTCAGGAATTTGAGAGCTGCACTGTCCAGAAAGCCATAGTGCAGGCCTCTGACATCGCAGGCAGCCTCACCTGCCTGCACAGTGCACTGAGCCCGGCCATTTACTGCTTCTCCAATCCAGCCTTCACCCACTCATACCGGAAGGTGCTCAAAAGCCTTCGGGGCAGGAGGAAGGTAGCAGAATCACCTAGCTCCAACCTCAGGGACTCCATTTCCTGATGACTGTTGAAATCCTCAACTCCCTTTTGTTTGGGAACCACCTTGGATCTAAGTAACAACCCAACCGTCTCAGGATAAGGAGAGAGAAACTGCACTGCAAGGATCCACTGTCGGTCGCTGTGGTAACAATCTGGGCTCATTTGGATTTCCCCTGATACTTTACAGGGATCAGTGACTGACTTGAATCACCAGGACAGAGCCTTCCTCCATTGC
Source organism: Rattus rattus (assembly GCF_011064425.1). NCBI lineage: Eukaryota > Metazoa > Chordata > Mammalia > Rodentia > Muridae > Rattus > Rattus rattus. The sequence continues at coordinate 186,669,824 of NC_046155.1, forward strand.
ACAGTGGCCATCCTGATGGGGTTGCCAAGCTGCATTGAGCATCTCTGCACATCCACACACGAAGAGCCAACTGGCAGAGGAGAGTGTTGGTGCCGCTCCAGCGCCATCTGGTCTATCCGGCCACGCTCGCTTTCCACGCTTCCATTCTCCAGTGTGAAAACTCCTCACTTCTTGTCCACCATGGAGCTCAGAACAGTGAAAGCTGGAAACTCCCAGGTTCCGAAGGCGTTGCAGGTCACATTCTGGTTTTTATAAATGTTTCTTTGTTTTCGTAGGGGTCACCTTCTGTTTTTTATAAATTTCTCCTTTGCTTTCATGGGCTGTACAGAGTATCTCAGACGGTTCAGTGAGTTACCTCCCTCACTGTAAGAAATATCTGCTAATTGCCTCAAAACTGACCTGGAAGTTCTTGCTTTGCTTTGAGTGTCTGACTACTTTTTACGCTCCCTACCCTGCTTTGAAAGTGAGGCCATACCTTTATCTTGGTCCTGGGGAAAGACACTTGCAATTGAAATGGTGCTTGAGGCAAGCCAGGGAACCTAAGGGCTGGCAGATCACAGCATGGGAGTTGGAACTGGTGCTGTCCCCTCACTCCTAGAACACACAGGCCAGGGACAGCTGGTGAGCAAGAGGATTTGAAAGGCAGCCTCTTCACTACTTCATCTCTGTGTGCAGGCTCACATTGAGAAAGGCAGCTACAACAGAGGAATCACCACAGTGCTTGTGGGGGGCAGGGGCCACCTGCTGCCTACCTGAATGTTCTTGCAATAGCCATGGCTTTTCACACAGGAATCCTACAGTGTTCCCAGTTTGATGCCAATGCCATCAGCTTTGGCAACACCATGTCAGCTCATAGTGCTCCTTGCCTGCTTGCCCGTGGTAGAAAGGTAGTAAAGTCCCATAGACCAGGGTAGCCTCTCGGCCTCAGAGTCTCTGCAGCAGTATTTTGGGTTCCGGGATTTATTTCCTCCTAAAAGAGTAGACTGTTAGAGGCCTGACTGAGACAGTCCTGCAGCCTGACCAGACTGTGACTGAAGTCTGCTGGGTGGATGCACTCTGTGCTGCGCCCACTTTCTTCCCTTTTAACTGAGGAAAGTTGCCTCCTGTTTTCTCTCCCCACCCTCAGGCATCATCAGTTTAAACGATGCTTTGAAAGCCTTCCATTTAGCATAAGCATTCTCTATGTTGTGTCTTTATTGATGGCACGAGTCTCAGCTCTCTGCTGCTCTTGGACCTTCAAGTCTCCCACTGCACTTAGGTTGAACATGATGCCATTATCTGGACAGCCTGTCCACCCATCTGCAGTGGTGGGACCATTGCCACTCCTCCAAAAGCCTTGCTAGGCAGGCGTACAGAGGCTCAGGATCCAAGCCTCCTCTACTCATCCTCCAATTTCCTGCCTTGGGCTCCTCTCTCACTTCAGTGATGCTGTCTCATCTCTGCCAACTCAGTAAGCTGGGCTGTTTGGGGGACATCGACAACACAGCGTCCCTGCCCTCAGGGTCTTATTTTCTATCCCCACAGCTACAGAGGAGGAAACATCAGGGCCTTATCCAACTAGTGACATTCCCACTCAACTGGACAAAATGGGGAAGGGCCCAGCATTGGCAAAGTCCCTTACCCTAAATCTATTCATGTGTAGCCAGGGAGATCTTGGAGATAGCACCTTGCTCCATCCCTTAGCTCTGTGACAAGATACCTAACTGTTTTCATCTGCCCCTACCTTCAAGATGAAGGGAAAAATCTATAAGAAATCCTTGCAGGGATTAAACAACACTTGGGGTTTGTGATGGAGAGCCAGTCCTGTCACAATCATTCAGTAGACACTAATTTAATCAGCGCTTATTTCTGTTTGCCTGGTTGATTTTCCAATCAGTCTGTGGGTCTTGGGGACATTGTTTTTTACACAGTTGGTGCTCAGTGATGGGAGCCTTGTAGGGTTCATTTAAACCAAAGGCTCCCCATTCCCCATGTCCACACTTTGCAATGAGCACACCTGGCTTCATCTCTCACATTGGGAAAAAGATCTCTCTTGCCCAGGGTGGAGAGAGCTGTCCCCGAGACACCCTCCTGGGTCACAGCTGCGTTTGTGTGGAAGACTAACTTCCCTCTAAACCATTAGAGAGAGGCACTGACACAAAAGGAAAGTGGAGACGCTCGTAGCCCACAGGTCTCAGGGCCCCAGCTGTGTCTCTCCTTGAGCTAGCAGCTCTCCAAGACTGGATTTTCAAATTTCTGAGAAATATGACACCATAGCCGTTGTAGGTTTTGTTGCTCTTCTCTCTCTCTCTCTCTCTCTCTCTCTCTCTCTCTCTCTCTCTCTCTCTCTCTCTCTCTCTCTCGATTCCCCTGGTCTTGACATCTTTTGTGATTATCCCCAGCTCTGGCCAGCCTCTGGCCTCAGCCAGGGATATTGCCCTTGTGGATACTCCCCTGCACAACATCTCCAACAGTAGTTGGACACAGCAGGGGCTCATCTGACACCCACATCTACTGCACCCTTTCTTTCCTCACTGCCAGAGCATCAGCTCACTCTTCACCCCTAGTGCTTTACTCACAGTCCAGCACACAGAGACCATTCCGTACGTGAAGAGAAAAGTGAGCAGATTAGACCAAGCTAACAATCGAGACCAGTTATGTAGCAGGTTGAGGGTTGTTTGTTTTTAAATACACTTTGAAAGTCTGACTCCAGAGGCAAACTTAGAATGATCTCTTTGAGAATCTTTAGGAAGATGCTGATAGAGATGACAACTACACAGTGCTGTCTGCTGAAAGCTTCCCTCTATGTGCACATGTCATTTTCGCCAGAGATCTAACAAACACTGGCCTACAGGCATATCTGTGGGGATGGTCTTGATGTGGAAGATCCAATCCACTGTGGGAGGCATTAGTCCCTAGGCAGGGGGTTCTGAAAAGTATTGAGACATTTCAAAGTCAAATGATACTGAGCAGTGCACAGCAGAATAAGGGACCAAAACATAGTTCTGGTAGAGCTTGGATGAGGACAAGGGATGTATGTTGAGGCCTCCAGAGGCTTTCATCTGTTAAAGTTCATGACATCATTTGCCATCCATGACATCATGTGCCATTTTCACCATGACTGCTTCAGTTCAGAGGCTCAATCACTGTGCTATGCAGCATTACCACCGTCCATCCCCAGAGCCTTTTCTTCCATAAATACACATGGTCACCCTTTCTTACTCCAAGCCACATTCTCCTCTCTGTGAATGAATCTCCCTAGACACTTCTCACAAGTGGAGAACTACAGTGCGTGTTTCACCCAGGGAGTGTTTTATGAAGCATGGTATCCTCAGAGCTCACCTTATGGTATCCTCATCAGCTTCCTTTTTTAAATAAAAATAAAATCAATAAAAATGAAGCTTGTCCTTTCCTGCATCCACTGATTGGTTCTTGGGTCGCTCATGTCTTTTGGCTGTCGTGAATGGTTGCTACGAGCATGGGTGTGCAGGTGTGTCTGTAGAGTCCGTTTACCGGGAGGAAATGGAACTTTTGTGTCACATGGCAACTATTTTCTTTTCTTTGCTCTTCCTCTTTTTTTTTTTTAATGCTTTAAGACCTATGTTTCCCCAGAGGCCACATCACTTACATTCCCAACACTGCTGGATGGGGATTCCAATTCTTCACCCCCATCACCAGTCCACTTCAGGACAGTTGTAGAAGACAGGAGGTGGCCTTTCTTCCTGGGAATCTGAAAATGCTTACTATGAAAACGTAGAAGGGGGCTGGAGAGATGGCTCAGCAGTTAAGAGCCCCAACTGCTCTTCCAGAGGTCCTGAGTTCAATTCCCAGCAACCACATGGTGGCTCGCAACCATCTGTAATGGGATCTGATGCCCTCTTCTGGTGTATCTGAAGACAGCTACAGTGTACTTATATATAATAAATAAATAAATCTTTAGAAAACGTAGAAGAAGCTCTCAAAGCCAGCCCTTGGCACTGCCAGTGGCGAATACTGTGACTGTCTTTTACTTAAGTTCTCTTCCCGTTGTCTTAGTCAATCTGGGCTAATAGAACAAAGCACCCACGGCTCAGAAGGCAAAGCATGGTAGCTCGCAGTGCTGAAAAAAAAAATCCAGACTGAGACCCTGGCAGAACAGGGTTGGTGAGAGATGCTCTCAGTTCTGGAGATGGCATCTTGAAGGTTCTTGTGATTGGAGGATCCTGGGAACACCCATGGGCCCTGAATATAAGGGCATTGTGCTGGTTAGTTTTAAGTTTCAATTTGATACAAGCTAGAAACACCTGGGAAGAGAGTCCGGTGAAAAATTATCTAGATCATATTGGTCTATGGATGTGCCTGTGGGGATTATCTTGGTTGTTAATTGACGTTGGACGACCCGGCCCATTGTGGGTACCACCATTCCCTAGGCAGGGGTTCTGAATGGTATAAGGATGAAGAAGGCTAGCTGAGAGCTCACAAGGAACTGAGACCCATGTATTTATTCTCACCTTCTTTTGACTGGGCATGTGTAGCTTTATATCAATGCCTTGACTTCCTCCACAGGACTGGAACATAACCTGGACTTGTTAGCCAATCAAACCTTTCTTCCCTAACTTGCTTTTTGTCTGTATATCCCATAGCTTCAAAAGTGAAACCAGAGCAGGCAGAGATCTCATGTAACTCTCGGGGCTGCTTTGTTAATAGGTGCCTTCCTTGTGTGTCCTCCTTTTTCACAGCTTTGGGAACTGCATGACAATGAGCCAATGTGCTCCGTTAACGACCACCACCTGTACCTCACCCAAGTTCCCACGGGGTGACATTATGTCTCCCTCAAGGACTGACCTGCAACTTGAGTCCTACTCCACTCTATAAGTAGAAGTGAAACTGTCCTGCTAGGACTCATAGGCCTTTTAAAGACAAGTATTAAGGCATGATAGTGAACTCTAGCAAGTCAGCTAGGATCCACACAGGAGCCATGCTGTCTCTTAGTACTCACAGTCTCCTTTCTCCGTCAGGACCTAACTCTGGTCGGGGAATTAGGTAGGAAGGAATCCAGCCATCTCTACCCAAGGATCTAGTATAGTGGTGGTGGGCCTGACTGTTACCAGTGTGGCTTCTTTTCAGTTAGTTTCAATCTGTAGAAAACATCCTCCCTGGATATTTTGAAGTCCCATAACTTTGTGTGAGCCTTTGAGTGGCACTGAAAAGGCTTAAAGGTGCACAGCAATGTGTCCTCGAGTGTCTGTGTTGTGGACCACAAGCAAAGGGCAACCACAACTCTGTTTTCCCTTAGGAAGTGTGTTACGCTGTGCTCAAAAGCAAAGAAGAGGCCGAGGTGTGGCTCAATAAAAGAGCGCTGCCCTAGGGTGTGCCAGGCTCTGAATACGGTTTTCAATACCACAAATTCTTTGTCCATTATATTTTTAGAGGGCTTCTATAGCCCTCATGTGTGAAATTCATGATATCCATCAGGGTTTGTCCCCAGTGACCTTGGATAATAGGTTAGCTCACTGGGTGATGTCCTGGACCCCACTCTCCAACTGCAAGAGGTGTCACCAAGCAGGAACACCCAGATGAGAGCAAGGGTACTCAGGAGATGACACACTGGAGCCAGTTTGACTGTCCTCAACCCTGAGATTGCTCTCCCTCCCTTAGCAGAATAATTGAGGCTTAATGTAGGAGTGTAGGATGAGTAGTACTAATACTACAGAGTACTAAGTACTTAGTACTTAGTACTAAGTACATAGACTATGGGATCATAGGCTAGGGATGGTGGTTCAAGCCTTGTGAGATGGGAGGCTCCTCTCACTCACGAGTCACCACTGCCTGTTCCCCACTGTCATATGTCATAGTCTTCTTCAGAGATTCAATAATTTCCCATCTCACACATGACTCTGGGAATTTTTATCAGCCTTTGTACAATCTAGAACTGCAGGACCTTCTTCAGTGACAGGGTCCCAAATGGAAAGACCAGGGAATTAGAAGATAAGAAGTTGGAAAAGTTTGGGATTGGGAAGTCTTGCATGACCTATGTCAAATGTCAAGCAGGCTTATTGCTAAGTGTAGCTTCTTGGACATCTATTTCCTGGGGAGAAAAGGAACAGTGTCAGCAGAAAGCTGTCATATAGTAGAGTGAAATCAGGAAGAGGCTAGCCAAACAACGTTGTACAAAGGAAACACAAGATATCTCAAGGGTGCCATTGTCTGAGCACAGCAGCCTTGGAGCTGATGACGCCAGAGTCTTCAGGGAAAAAAGCCACGTTCTCCAGAACCAAACTTTAAACTCCCTCAAGGCCCCCAGCTCCAGAATGGCCTTGCCAGGTCTGGCTGTGGACAAGTACACAGAATTAGGGTCCATTTGTTCTTTCTGTAGAGTTCCTGAGAAAGCCTTGCATCAGTCTGGCTCTCAATACCTGCAAGGTACCCCCTCCCACACATACACTGCCCCATCATGGCACTTTCTCAACACCCCTCAGTGGTGAGTCTTGGCTCAGAAATAAACTAAAAACCAACTAAACTGGAGACTGAGAACTGACTGAGTCCCAGGACCATGAAGGGCAGTCTCTTTCTGTTCCAGTCTCTGCGGTGCCACTGTGAATTACAAAGGACATCTTTGAAAGGAGGGGCTGGCGAAGGGCAATTTACCTTCTCTTTCAGAGATACAACTGTCTGGGGAGAGGCTAGGAGGTGTTGCAGAACCAAAATGTAGAGCTAGAGGGATCAGAAAATCGAGGTTGGGAGGAAGGTTAGCTTAAGGCTGCATGTCCCTGAACACCTTGGTGGGGGTGAAGGGTGACTTAATAGTCACTAGTAGCCCAGTGCCTGTCAGTACTCTACATGACCTTGTAGCCCTTGCTTCTTCTGGTGCTCAACAGCACCCTTCAGATGCAGACAGCAAGGCCTAGATGTTGTTCACAGCTCCCCTGGCCTGAAACTGTACTGGGTTTGATACTACAAACCAGGAAGTAGGGACTTGAACTTGAGATCACTGACTCAGGCTAGGGAGGACTCCAGGGCACCTGAGCTCAGCTGCAAAGGCAGAAGCTGAACCACAGTGAGCAGAGGTGGCACATTTTGCTGTTTCTTTCCTTTTCTGCTCTCAGGCCTTTCAATGAACACTACAGATGAGGATCTTTCCTCCCAGGCTTAGTGTCTGCAGCCATGAGGGTCCTCTACAGGGGATTCAAAACCCCAGAAGAGTCTTCAGAAGGAAAGCGCTACACACTGCACTGCCCCCAGCACTCTGAGAAACAGAGACCCTTTCTGGGCTTGGGCCAGTCAGTGCTCAATAGTTAGCTTCTGGCTGCACTGGGTGCTCACAAATAACACAGCAGCCTGGGTCCTGTGACCTGGCTGTCACAGACTGTGATTGAGAGTTTATTTCATCTGTGTCAGCACAGCCACTCTGTTCCTTCTGGTCCCAGGGAGCACAGAGCTCCTTGTCCTCACACACACCTGTTCCACCTTGGGACCTTTGCTCACCAAAGTAAGCCCAACACACAGCACATGCCTGAGTCACGTTTGACAGGGATTATGTGGTGATTTGAATAAAAACCATTCTCGTAGGCTCATATTTATAAATGTTTAGTCACCGGGGAGTGGCACTATTTGAAAGGATTAAATGGATCAGGAGGTGTGACCTTCTTGGATCAAGTGTGTCTCTGGGGATAGGTTTTAAGGTTTCAAAAGCCCAGTCCAGGCACAGGGTCATATTTTTCCTCCCTGCTGCCTGCAGATCCACATGTAGAGCTCTCAGCTACGTCTCCCAGCACCACGTCTGCCCTTACAATCTCCGCCATGATGATAATGGCATAATGATGAAACTGTAAGCCAGCCCCAATGAAAAGCTTTCTTCGATAGAATTGCCTTGGTCCTGATGTCTCTTCACAGCAATAGGACACAAGACAGAGTATTTATCTGTTCTACTCAGCATTGAGCATACTGATCCAGTTCCTTCTGCCATCCCAGGTTTTCTGTTTACTTGTTTGTTTGTTTGTTTGTTTTTATGAGAATCTAATTACTTTCTGGGTAGTTATGAGAACCAGTCTCACAGGTGGTAATAAATCGCTATATTGTAGTTGACAAACAGAGCATTTTTTCATGTTAAGCCATAGCACCATCTTGGACCCATCGGTTGGGATACAAAGGCAACACTGAGTGTAGACATGAGGACCTTAAAGCAGGGGGCACAGCAAATGTTCAAACCAGAGACCTAAGGACATGAACGCATCCTACAGGCTTTGATTGCTAAAAGCCCAATGTCAGTCTCCATAGCCCACCTGAGCAGGACAGGTCCTGCCGTGACCTCATGAGGAGTGATTCTGAGGCGGTCCAGTCAGCAGCTGTTAAGCTGTGGCCAGGCCTGGGTTTCTGTGTGTGCGATGAGAGGAAGTGTGGAGTGGTGCCCTCTGCGACTTCATTCTATCTAGTGAACTGTGTGTGTCTCCATGCGTTTGTTCGCTTGGTTTGTGTGTGTACTTGTGTGCCTATGTGAAAGTGTGTATAGCTGTGCGCACTCATTTGTGCAAGTGTGTGTGCACTCGCCTGTTTATTTGCTGTTGTGTACATGCACTACTGCATGTATAGGCGTGTACCTGTGTGCAGGTGTGGGTATGGTTGTCTATGCCTCTGTGTTTCAGGCGAGGCCAGCCCTTAACCCCAGGCACCACAGGTTAGATGGGCTGCCCACTATTTTCTGAAGCAGAGTCACTGGCCCAGAGATCAACAAGGAGGCTGGGCTGGCCAGGTGATAAGGCCCAGGGCTCGCTCTAGTGTGAAATTAAAAATTTGTGCTTTCTGGCTTGGATTTTTATTACCATTTTTAAAGTTTTTTAAAAATGGATTCTTGGTTAGAATCCAGAAGCTTGTCCTCCTAGGAGTGGATGTCACCTCCCAGCCTCTGTTTGTGGAGACTTCTGTTCTGTTCTGGTTGTGACTTCTGCCTCCTCCTTTTAACTTACTTGACATTTGATTTTGGGGGTGTTTTAATGTTGTATTTGGAGCCCTTTTTTGTTGTTGTTTCTTTTTTTTTTTTGATGTTTTCTTTTTTCATTTGTTTCTTTTTACTTTCCATTAATCCTTTTTCTTAAAAAAAAAATATTAGCCAGGTGATTTCCAGGACAGATATAGCTACATAGAGAAACGCTGTCTGAACAAATGTTTACCACTGACACTGTTCTTGATCCACGGAATTGACACCCATTTAGCTTTTAGCCAGTTTTACTTTTCAGATTTTATTTTGGTTTGTTGGTTTGGCTTTTAGTTTTCTGTTCTCTGGTTTGGGTTTATTTATTTTTGTTTCTGTTTTTTATTTTTATTTTGAGGTTATTCTGTATTTTTTTTTAATTTGGAGGGTGTTTGCAGTTTGGGTTTTAGCATTTTGTTTATTTTGTATTTGTTTTCATTCCTTTCTTTTTTCTTTTATTTCTTTTTAGATTTGTCTCATTTCATTTGTTTTTTTCTTTTTTCTGTTAGCTTATTCATTCACTTTGATCCCCATAGATACCCCCTCCCAGTCCCCCCGTATTTCCACCTCCCCTTTTCTGTGAGGGTGGAGGCCTCCCCTGGCATCCTCCCACCCTGGCACATCAAGTTTCTGCAGGGATAGGTGTATCCTCTCCAACTGAGACCAGACAAGGCAACCCAGCTAGGGGAATGGATTCCACAGTCAACAACCTTAGGGACAGCCTCTACTCTCCTCTGGTTTGACAGGTTTTCTTCTGACTGGTCCCTATTCCACACGCCCAGTCAATCAAGGTCTGAGAATATACACATCTTTGTTTGCCCAGTCTGGCTCTCAGTGGGATCCTGCCTGTCTCTATGCCATGAACATGTCTTGGTGACTGCTACTGCTGTGAAGAGACACATGACCAAGGCAACTATTATAAAAGAAACATTTAATTGGGGCTGGAACATGGTGACAGGCATGGTGTTGGAGAAGTAGTTGAGAGCTACTGCATCCTGATCTGTAAGCATGAGAGGGGGGGGGATGAGAGGAGAGGAGAGGAAAGGAGATGAGAGGAGAGGAGAGGAGAGGAGGGGAGGGGAGGGGAGGAGAGGGAAGGGGAGGGGAGGGAGGGAGGAGGAGAGGAGAGGAGAGGAGAGGAGAGGAGGAGAGGAGAGGAGAGGAGGAGGAGGAGGGAGAGGAGATTGTGCTTGGAATGGACTTTTGAAGCCTCAAAGTCCACCCCCTAGTGACACACTTCCTTTAACAAGGCCACACCCGTTAATCCTTCTAATCCTTTCAAAGAGTTCCACTCCCAGGTGACTAAGAATTCAAATATCTGAGCCTACAGGGTCTGTTCTTAGTCAAACCACCACACCCCCTAATCTCACTGTGTCCATCAGACTGCAAACCAGCAACACATGGATGGTGCATACAAACCACACTGCCTGAACCTGTGAGACTCTTAGTTACTGTGCTCTTTGGGTATTGAAGCAGATGGGCATGGCAGAAGTGAACCCCAGAGACACAATCCCCCCAAGACTCTCCCAAACAGTCTCCTACTGCAGCCCTATAAATCACCCCTCCTCTTCTCTTTGCATCTCAGGGTGGGATGGGTGGGTTCTGGCTGATTCCTTAGGTATCTTCAAGCCACTTGCTGCTGTTGGGACACAGCCCATCTGGTTTCCTTTGAGTGGGGAATAATCTCTCTCACACGGTGCAAATTAAAGCCCACTGCACATCGATAACTGGAATAGTTTGGAGGAACCCTGATGGCCTCGGAAGCTTCGAGAGCTCAGCAAGGAAGAATGTTGACTTCTAGACAAAAGAATAGCATCTACCTTTATATAGTGAAAGACAGCCTATGTCAGCAAAACCAAGAAACAAACAAACAAAAGAACCCCCCACACACACACCAAACGCCCCTAAAATACTTATTGAGCAGCTCCACACCCTCTATGGCAGGTGTTTTAAAAGAAGTATCTGAACCCTCCCACTGGAGGAACAGCCAGGTTAATGCCTTGGGTTCCAATGACGCCACTACACACCGATTGTCTCAACCTTGTCCACCTGTGCATTTCTACTGTGAGATCTATGATTCTCAGCTTCTCCCAGTATGGACCATAGGAGCACAAACTCCATGGTCTGCTCAGAACTCAGAGCCAGCAGTCGCCTGTCCAGGTTGTAGAAGGAACCAGAAGCCAACGCTGGCTGGCAGTGTCCCCTGGAGGCTCTGTCTAGCGCAGTGCCTGGCTTCTGAAAGACCCATCAAAGGAAACAGATTGAAGAAGGTTATAATTATCGGCAGGGTTGAACAGGGAAGTGTTGAGGATGTGGACTCACTGCCCTCTAGTGTCAGATTTTAACAACTGCATACAGTCAGAACTTGCATGATACCTCATGGTGGCCAAGTTCCAGAAAGAGCTCTCCTGGGGAGTTAAGGATCCCTACACTCCCTTGGAATGGTGTGTGTGTGTGTGTGTGTGTGTGTGTGTGTGTGTGTGTGTGTGTGTGTGTGTGTGTGTGTGTGTGAACATGTGTGTAGGGGGGCATGCCCTACATCGGGGCAGAGTAGGAAGAACCTTCCAGATACTGGTTTCTCAGAAGCCAAGCAGCAATATTTGGGCAGCCTGCCCTGACCCCTACACCCATGGTGGTGAATGACAGCAGCTGACGCTCAGCTGTGAGACTGGAAGACCCATCTATGTGAACTTAGCATTGTCCCCGTTCCACATGGTAAATAGGGGATTTCTATTTGAAAGGGATTTAGGGACCATTTGTGTTTGGGACTGGGGAGCCGTAGTGTCTTATCATTGTTTCTTCTCTTTGAGACAAACTCTCACTGTGTAGACCAGGCTGGCCTGAAGCCACACACCACATCCATCACCGCCTTGCTGGCATAGCATGGCTCCTGAGAGTTCAGAGATCAAGCCCGGAGTATGATCCTGTGCGGTGCCAAGACCTTTATGGTTTTGGAATTCTTGGGAGGTTTTCTGGATTCCAATGGCAGTGTACTATAACTGGACTACCATTAGCGCTAGCACAGCTTAGATGTAGGTGAGGAGTCCAATTCTGATCTTGGGTGAGTGACGTTAAACACTCTTTTCTTCTGAGGGCACACTCACCTTTTCAGCTGCAAGTCAGGGCCAAGAAGCAAATCCTGCTGGATTAGGCCTCTGGGTCCCTAGTTTTAATCTCAGGCATGGGATGTGGCAGCCCACGGGGTTATTCCAGAGCACAGGCAGGCCAAGGACCCACTCCCAACCTGCACTTGCTCCCAAGTTGCTGTGATGAGAGCTGATTTCTTGCCTAAGCTCATGTGGGACGAAAAGAACACATTGACCATGCTCTCTGTGCCTGTTTACCTGTCTTTCCTCACCGGAGCAGAGTGACAAACACCCACACTGGCCACATGTGTTTTACAATTCTACATTCTGTTTTATCTTGATTCTTGCTGTGTTGCTCAGGTTGGCCTTAAACTCCTGGGTTCAGGTGATCCTCCTGCCTCAGGCTCTCAAGTTGCTGGGTCAGTTGTGGTGTTCTGTTTATTTATTTCTATCTTGAATCACGGTTTCTAGCCATGAGGGGCAGGTAGATAAGAGGATAACGGTGCTGAGTTAGCTGTTGGAAGAGCAGGGCCAGGGTGTGTTTTGGGCTCTGGTTCCTCAGCCCCCCCAGTACCCAGCATCTCCCTCTGCTCTCCGCCCCTCCCCGGCAGGCTAACCCCTCCCTCTCTGTATTTCACTCGGTGGTTGTTTTGCCCTCTCCTTGCTAACAGGTGCCTATCTTGAGAGTCAGATGAGATTTATTCATTATGTGGGGAGGGACATGGGCTCCCTGATCCCCAAATTCAGGTGACTCTTCAGTCCCAGAGTGGGGTGGGCCACTCTGAGAAGACTTGATCTCAGCTGCTGCTGGTGCCCTGTTGAGGGCAGACAATTACCTGCGCTTTGAGGAAAGCGATCCCCAGAGCCAAGTCTGCCATGCTGTGGAGGTGGGTGCTGCTTCGATGTGACTGAGCTGTGGAGGGCAGGCGTCTTGACAAAATAACACAAGAAACAGTGACAGCCCAGGACAAGCCCACCCTCTTCTCCCAGGCTCAGCAGACACATAGAGCTCTTCTGCTGGGACCGGGGAGCCACTTGCTGGGGGTGGGGCATGGGGCAAGTCTTTTGGCCTCTTATACTTTGCAATCACAGTTACTTTGGTTCTTGACTTTCTGAGGACATCTGTGGAGTGGGCAGCATTGACTTGTCTCTATGCAAGGGCCGGTGGGCTACCCACCCAGTGTCTTTCCTTATAGGCAATGCTCGCTTCAGTGTTAGTGATGGGCCAGTTTGTGTATAGCCCCTCTTAGGAGCCTTTGGGTTGTTGAACACAGGGCATTTATGCTATTAGCAGTCCCTTCTCCAGTGGTTATGAGACTTTGTTAGCATCGTCAGGACTGGCAGGCCCACCTGTTGGCCTGTAAGTGGGGCAAAGGCCAAGAAACGGCAGTTCTTCATCCCAGATCCCTCCAACCAAGAAAACAGAGGCCCACAGCTGGAAGCAGACCCACACTTGGCTGTGGGGGACTCCAGCAGGTGGCATGGAGCTGCCAACCTCCCCCATCTCCCTCATCGGGAAAATCTGCCTTGGTGGGCGGCCTGACACATGGGCTTTTATGACAGCCAAGCATACATCTGTGTTTGTGTGGTACGTGCAGGACATGGTGCAGGAGGGTGAGCAGAGGGCATGCTGGTACTGCTAACCGACAAACTGCCTAGGAATGTACTAACCGAGAGAGCACTTGGGTCAAAGAGTCAGCGACTAAGAGTGTAGGTTCATCTTTCACCCTTGGGGTCAGGTGACAAAGCAACTCTTGGTCACCTGTTTTGATGCACAGCATAATGTCAATGTCCCCCCTTAAGACAGGAGAGCACATCTCACACACTTAGATTACATACATTTAAAGGAGTATGTATATAAATGTGCTATCGTACCTGTGTGTATGCATGCGCACTTGCTTGCATTTATGTAAATATGCCCCCAGCTCATACCTCTCTGCACACGCACACACACATATGATACACACATAATGGTCCCATGTGTGCACATGTTCCTATACATTCATGTATATGCACTTTATGCATAAACCGCTCCCCCTCCACCACCCTGAAATGGTAGTGGATGGTATTCTGACCCATTTCCCTATAAGGTACATATATGAATGCCCAGAGACACATATACACAAGATTCACAAGTGGATAGGTCCCCACTGCTCCAAATTACCAATGCAGGTGCACACACAAAAGTGTGTGTGTGTGTGTGTGTGTGTGTGTGTGTGTGTGTGTGTGTGTGTAGAGGACACAATGCCATGCCTCCTCCCCACAAACTTCAGTGGCAGCCAAGGTTCACGGTGACCTGGAGTCAGAGAAAGCGACAGAGGAACTAGGGAGGGGGTCCGTGAACTGTTATTCGTAGCAACCTGGAAAGTGCAACGGGTCTCATTAGTCCAGAAAAATATTACACTTCATAAAATCCATGTTTATTCAAAAAAATCTCATGGGAAAGTTTGGAAAGCATAATAAATATCTGTACAGTGGCCGCCCGTCTCAAACACAGACAGGAAATGTGAACGTGGAGTGAGCTGTAAACGGAACTGCTGAGCATGTAAACGCAGCGGGGGTGGGAGCGGGGTGGACAGGTACATTTCACCTGCACGGATGAGCCATGCTGGCTTCCCCTTCCACCTGTCCCTGCCACATAGGGACCACAGAGTCCTTTTCCACTCCAGGTGTCTCACAGTCTTGCGGGTGGTGAAGGGCGGCAAAACTTGCCAGAGAGAATGAAGAGGCACGGGGCATCTCCTCCTGTGCTTGAGAGAAGCAGAACAACGCAGGGAAAATCCCTAAGGGCCTCTTAAAGAAGAACACCATTTAATAAAGAATACTGTCAACATTAGATACCATCGGGAAGATCCTCACTTAAAAAGCCAAACAATATCCAAAGATCAGTGCACACGGGTAGTTCAAAAATCACACAACCATAGGACAGGGGACATTCACGGCTTGCCTGCCATTGACTCTCGGGTAGAGACTCTGACCAACACCCCACCCCACCCCTCCTTCAGCCGGACACTCATCATGTTCTCAGCCCGAACAGGACAGGAGCTGCCAGTGGGATAGCCCAAAAGTGGCTACTGGTTATGCGTGAAGGAGTCCCGGATGTAGGCTGGGCTCTCCCATGACAAATTCTGTAACTACACAAGTAGTCATTTGTGTAGAGAATACAGGGTCTTTTATCATGTTCGGTAAAGGGTTCACAGGACAGGTAAACACTGGGATACTGGGTTACACGCCACAGCCGCCTGCTGTCGCACTGAAGACTTTAAAGAACAGGGATTAAAATAATCCCGCCGCGTGCTCCTCAGGCTGATTCCACGAGAGATTTCAAGTATCAAGTACTAGGTGGGGGTGGGCATGTGGGGTCCTCCACTCTCAGCAGAGCATGGCTGAGCCAGCATCCTTTTCAGACACTTGGAGGATACGTCTGGTGTGCCAGTCTCCTCCATCCCTTTGGCCAGAGTAGGCTGAGTGTAAGGCAGATAACCTGGCATGATTAAAAGAGGTGATGCGACCAAGTGATGAGGGGGGCACGCTGTGCCCGCCTCCTCAGCCACGCCTTCTATATCCTGTTGTTCTTTCCTTTCCTCGAAAGATGTACTCTTGAAGCTGCAAGGAAAGCCAGCCTGAAGCTGTGCGTGGCTGGAGTGCGCATGCCAGAGAGGCCCTCAGAGGGTGTGAGCCCATTTCCCAGAGGACAGAATCTGTCACTGAGTCACCCACTATACTTTCCCTCTAGAGTTCTATCAAGAAATGGAAGGATCTGGACCTAGAACATTAACAACGGGGAGGTGACCTCAGCCTTGGGCAGAGCAAGTTCCACTGAGAAAGCACGAGAACATCCCTAGCGACACTGAAAATGGCGCGCAGTCTGTCCCCACTCTGTATTTTACAACTCTGAGACAGAGCAGAGTCCAGTGGGGTATTTAAAGCTTGTGAAACACGTTTACATTTTGAGGTCTGAAATAATTAGGCTGAGCAAAGGAGTTATGTTCCGAACATTCCACTGGGGCAGGAGTTGGAGAAGCAGCCACGATCCACCCGTGGTCTTCCTAGTGCAAGCTTTCTGTGACCAACAGGCGCCTCCTACACCTACCAGGCAGAGGGGCTGCTTCTCAATCCACAGGTCCTGAGCCACAGTGGAGTGTCCTCTAACCTGAGTCCACCATCCTCAGCCCCCAGAAAGACCGGAGGACACACAAGTCCCTCTTCCGGGACCACTTGGAGTGGAGCGTGCTATGCGGGCAGGGTCTCACTCGCTTACTCTGCATGCAGAGTGCACACAGACAGCCTGGTCAGTGGAGCTACTGCTCCCTGTGCAGCCCACAGCCTGGAAACACAGGTTAGACAACAGAAAACACAAGACGCAAAACAGAACCACGGCTTCTACGAAGCACACCGCTCCTGCTGACAACTTCCTGTCACCTTCTGTCTCTCTACAGCCAAGGGACTCAGGTGTCTCTCCTGTCCTCAGTCATGCTAAGGAAGGGAGAGAGAGGGAGCAAAGTTCCATTTCTTCAGTTTCTCTGTGGCCCAGGGCAGCAGGGGGTGAATATGCTACATGGCCTCAGGCAAACGCGTGCAGGGCTGCCAACACACCCAGCCATAGCGGAGCCCCCATTCTTCCAGTGTCCCTGGGGCCACAGGGTTAGAGGGGCAGCAGTGCAGTGGGTTCTGAGCTCTGCCCAGCAATTTCCTTGGGTTCCTGTCTCAACCAGCACAAATCAGGCTCTCACACAGACTCAGCCACCTGGACTCTTGCCAAGTCAGTGACCAGGTCAGGGAGAGGCTAGCCAGCATCTCACTTGTGAACCAGAGGGTGGTGAGGGGCACTCTTTGGGTGATTGTGGACAGAACCAGGCATTTAAGCTGGATGCCTTCACACAGCCACTGGTGTCACCGGAACATCCAGTCCTTCCAGAGCAGCTCTGCAGTCTCCTGGCAGGGACCGTGCACTAACACTCTTAGAGAGACAGTGGGACACATAGGTGACATGAAGAGCTCTCTGCTTTGAGCATAAGCCATGACATGGGAGACACCGAGAGCCCTGAGTGAGCCCAGGGAGGCTCCAGCAGGGTGCTGTGAGGTGACACGTTTATTTGGTTTCACTCAGGAGAAGAGGAGAGCAGGCGGCGAGGTCGGCGCAGCAAGGCTCAGACATCCTGGGCAGGACCCTTTCCGGGGCTGCAAAGGAAACAGAGAGACAGCCAAGGACAGATCCATCTTTGTGCTGGACTCGCGGGCACGCAAGGGCCCGTGAACAGGACCTGTATCTGGCGTCTGTGAGCCTGAGAGGACGTTGGGCAGGGAGGCTGAGGCTGGAGACTTGGCTGGCCACTACAACCGGGTAGACGTGAGTCTCTTCATGCCTCTGCGTTGGGCCAAGCTAGAGGAGAGCACAGGCTCCAGCCTCGGCGCCTGTGGGGTCCTATTCAGAGCAAAGTAGGTGGCTGCCATGGCGCCCTGTAGGAGGAAAGGTGGGCAGGTGAGCATGGTGTTCATCACTCTTCAATGGGAACCACAGGCCCGCGAGAGCCTCAGTTTACCCCCATTTAAAGACCCTCCTCTAGGATTACTGGTGCAGTGAGGGTACCAGCTATGCTGCAATGCCTACCATATAATCAGCCCACACACGATGATTACTACCACAGCACCCCAGGCTCGACTGGGGCTTATGCTTTAGGAGTATTTAAGACTAGAGCGGAATTCCTGAGAAGACCATGGGATCTTCTTACTGCTGACAGGAAGGCAGATGTGTTTATTGGGACCAGCTGGGTCCCCAGGAATTCATGGTCGCTGATTCTTAGGCTCCTCTACTCTAAAGCACAGTGGACTAACCTGGGCAGCCAGGCTCATCTTGGTGCAGCTCCACACCCTAGAGACACAAGCAGGACCTGCCTTCTAACAGGACTGGGCTTGGAGTATCCGCACTTATTAGAAGGGTGGTCCAGCCTGGACCTCGGGTCCGCCTGGCAGGTGGAGTTGCGAGCACAAAGGGGACTTTTACAGACTTCTGCTCCAGAACTGAGGGCTCTTGAGCATAAGGCTGTACAGCCACAGTACCAGACATCACCCCTACACCAAAGCCATCTCTCAAACACAATTTCTGCATGTGTGATAAAGTGACACCTATGGGCCTGGTGTCCCATATACCTGGTGACCTTACATGCTGTAGTTTCTTCCCACCAATGGTGAGGCACTGCCTTGCTTGCTCCAGGATCCCCATGCCCACTCTCGGGACTCTGGCCACGAGGTACCTTCACGAGATGGACGTCCTGTCTGCTCAGCTGGTTTTGGGATAGGTACTCTCTGTTCACGATCCATGGGTGCTTCAACACTTGAACTGCTGTTAGGCGTTGCTGCGGGTCCACGTGGAGCATCTTGGACACGACGTCCTGAGAAGGGTCCAGAGAGAAGGACTGTGATGTTAGGCTGGCCAGAGAAGGCTCAGCAGGAGCACAACTGCAACTCGGAGGGGATTCTTTGCACCGTGGGTTCAAAGGACTCCTAGGTCTATGAGTTGTGAGTGTATTTTAAGTGTCGGTGATTACTGACTTAGCAATAGACAGAGAGTGTCTGTTTCACTGAAGATTTTATAGTGAAGGTATTTCAAACGTTAAATGACACAACCAGCTGGCGAAACACTATTTTAATGAAAACGACTGCCCTCCACAAACACAAGAAATACCACAGCGGTGGGTGTCCTTCTACAGAGAAACCTAGCACCTGGCAACAGGGACCTCAGTGGCACTGGGTCAGTCTGTCCTGTACGCACAGATGCTTCCTGTCTCCAGTGTCCGCATGAAAGTAATGAGACACTGTCTGCTCAAGATCTCAGCCCTGGGCTGCGGTGGCCCAGTGCACACAGGACGCAGATAAAAACATGCTGTCAGGGCTGGCGAGGGACGCTCTGTGACAGAGCCCTTTGAAGTTATAGTTTGAAATGGAAAAGTTTCCCATAGGCTCATGCGTAAAGCCTAGGTCCCCAGGTGTTAGTGCTATGCCGGGAGATTCTGGAAACTTTAGGAGGTGGCGCCACCTGGAGGAAGTGAGTCATCGTCACTGGCTTCTTCCTGTCTCTCCTCTCTGCTTTCTGTCTGGCTCCGCCACCTGTTCCTGCTGACAATGTGCTGACTAAGCACCTGAGGACAAATGACCGTGGGCCAAGTACTCCAAAACTAAGCCAAAATCAATCCTTCCTAAGTTGTTTATGGCAGGAGTTTTGGTCACGGCGCTGAAAAGCTAACACACCCAGCAACGTGTGAGGCCCTGGCTTTGATTTCCAGTACCACACAACAACTTCAAACCGAACTACGGCAAACTCAAAACCATGCTATCACAGGTTTGTATGAGATGGGGGGATGGAAGGCTCTGCTGTGTGGTGAGTGAGGGAAGCGGGACAGGAGAAAGATGAGGAGGAGAGGGTGCAGCAGGGGGAGAGGCGGTACTGAGGGTGAGAGGAGCCATTGGGTCTGAGGGTGCACCTACACCGTACCCCATCACCAGCAGAGGCTGGTGGCGGCTGCAGTCTTGATCATGCACTGCTGCATGGACTTACTCTCTTCCCTACTCTCTGCTCAGTCAGGGCACCAGAGCTCTGTGCACGGATGAGGCTTAGCTGTGGGATACGAGCTAAGACATTTCCCACAATCCTCTGAGACAAGGTGTAGGTACACAGGAAGGAGACGTTGGGGTGGTAGAGTCCTACACACGGAATGTGCTCCCCAAACACAATCTGTCTTCCTCATCACCGACATATCGTCTCCAACAAACCCACCAGGACCTCCAGAAAACCCACTACCACCACCTCTACCAGGATCTCCACTGTCTCTCTACTGTCACCTTTACCATGACCTTTGCCACATTTCCCACCACCCCCTTCTTCATTGGTTCTGCCAGGACTTCCACTATACCCTCACCGTCACCCCCACCACCATATTCTTCACCATCACTTTTCCACAACTATACTCTATACTATCCCCTCCCCCATACCGCATCACCACCTTCACCAGGACCTCCACACCCACATTCACTGCAAACACCAGGGGGTTTGACCACTGACCCGCAGCCCCAGTCCGGCAGTACGTTCTTCTGCTAGACCATAATTTGGTGATAGCAGACCAGAGTCCAATGGGCAGGGGAATGAAGCTGGTGACCCAGTTCCATGACTTTAAAAGAAACCTCTCTAAGGGGGAGGCATTTTGGTGGCGGGAAGCTCTGCATTGTACTCTGCAGGATCACCTCTTTCTCAGGGTCCCTAGCTGCTAGTCACTGTAAACTTCAGGCTTGTAGGCCTGGTCACAGCGGCCAGTTCCCTAAGCACCACCTGTGTCCGACCCTCTTGACCTGTGTCTACGTTGGCCTACGTCTTCTACTGGTCCTGTTCCTCTGTAGAGCTTTACATAAACATCAAAATCTTATCATTAAAAAGTAACACATGGTACACTCTGAGAATAAAAGCCTATAACGCTCATACTGTTTATAACATTTGTATATGCATTTCCAGCTTTCTCCAAAACACTCTTCCTGTTGCAGAACCTCCTGCATGGGAGGTTTGAATGCTAGAGAGAACGCTCACCTTTGCTGCATCCGATATGGAGTCCCAGTTTCCTCCAGAAAGGGCGTACTTCCCACTGCCAATCCTCGCCAGAATCTCCTCGGGGGTATCGTCTGGCCCATTAGCAAAAGGGGTGAACCTGCGTGTGGAGAGGATCAGTACACTGAGCTCACAGCTCCACACCAGTACTTTCTGTTGAGGGGACAATGTCAGTCTCTTTCTTTTCTGAGTCCAGGGCTCATGCCAGGGCACGTGCATGTCCTAACACCACACCACCTCCCTCACTTGGTCAGTGCTACAAGTCAGCACAATGGACGGGGAAGTCCTGTCAGCCTGAGTGTGCATCCTCTCTGGGCCCTTCCAGGTCCCATTGGTGCCAAGGATGGCAAGAGGTCTTCCTGAAGATTCGCTTTACATAACAGAGGTTCAGTGGCTGGGGACCTGGGGTGTGAAGGCTGAGGGACCCAGGGCTTGGTCTACCACCAAGTCTTGGCTCTTGGATAGGCTGATTCATGAACTTACAAAGGTCACATCATGGATGCCAAGTGTAGTCCTGGTGCGCAACCTTGACACAAGTCAGGCACACATCGGCACAAGCCTCCCAGGATGTGCCTTGAGTTCCTTTCAAGATCCTGGTTCAGGTGGTAGAGGGAAGGTGGGCTGGTCCACAAAAGGTCTGCATGTTTTGTCTGGGGGCTGAGTTTAAGACGGCCACATAGCTAACTATCCTTGTCCTTTCATTATCCAGCAGGGTTTGAATATTCACCCTGACAGAGATGGCTTGGTATTTGTTTACACACAAGCACCAGAGAGGTGGGGTGAAACCTTCAGGCCTGATGCTAAGAACACCCTCCATTACCCAGCCAGCATGGTGTACAGCAGGATTCCCAGGCTCCAGACATCACACGCTGCGTCATAGCCTTGCCGCTTCAGGACCTGGAGGGGGAACAGGCATGGTCAGGATTGCACTGGACAGCTCTAGTTAGAGTAGGCTTTCCTAAGAGAACGGGAAGTGGGCAGGGCGGGCTCATCTGCTGGGTTCAGGCAGTCCTACCTTCCATGTTGTAACATGGCCCCCACAGGGACAGAGGAGTGAGTCATGGCCCTTGCCTGATTCGTAGTTTTAAGAAGTTTTGCTTACAGTTTACCATACTGGCCACGTTTAGGGGTACCATTCAATGAACATTCATGGTGCAGCACGGCTATCCTCCAGAACCTCATTTCCCAAACTAAAACTTGCTCTTTGTCAAGTACAAATTCCCTACTGGCAAAACCCACTCAACTTTCTCTATGAATCTGGCCTTGTGAGGAACCCCATGTAAGTGTAACCATACAGGGTCAGCCCGAAGCTCACGATATAGACAGGGATGATCTTAAATTTATCATCCTTCTGTCTCCACCTCTTCAGTGCTGGGATAAGGATGCACCACTATGCCTGGTTTACATGGTACTGGGGATTGAGCCCAGGACTTCACGAATGCCCAGATATGCACTGTATCAACTACACCCCGAGTGCCTTCTCTCACTCTGTCTATTGTGACTGCCTTGTTTTACTGAGCCCTGTCCTCGGGGTCCATTCCTGGCCTCTGAGGGATGAGTAACATTCTGGTATGTGCACGCACATATCTTGTTTATCAGCCAGCAGTGGATACCTGGGCTGCTGTTGTAAATAATCTCGGTATACACAAGGATGGACAAACATATTTAATTCTTGAGGGTGTGAACCCAGAAGTGGAATTGCTGGGTAATGTTTTGAGACGTCGTCTTCTCATGCTGTCCCTGACCTTCCTACCTCAGCCTCCCAGAGACTTCCAGTGGACTAGAGGTATGTGTCACTGCACCAACATGTCTCAGTTAAACATGAAGAATCACTAAGGAAGAATTCTGCTGAGTCATCCCGGCACACAGTGTACACAGGGTGATTGTTGGATATGTTCATATTGGGTGATGATGACGAGCCTGGGCTGTAGTCACGGATCACTGTAGATTGCTCTGTTGGCCTGAAGGAGGCATTATAACTCTGTGTTCAGTTTCTTCCCGGGTGAGAGTGAGAGGCCTGCTTTCATCACTGTCTTTGAACCATTATGTGCCGTGGTGCATGATGGGTTTCATATGTTGAATGAAGTGCACACTTCCAAGTCCCTGGCCGAGTGACCTCCCAGAGTCATGTAAATTCTGCATTAGCTTTTCTTTCCTAAATCTATGAGATGAAGCTACCTGCATGAACTCTTGTCAGTTTTGACAACACCCAAAAGAGGCACAATTAGAGCTTCAAACCAGCTGTGTCCAAAGGGACCAGGCTGTTCACATGCAACCCCTGCATAATTTGAGATGCTTCTCAGTCATTCTTACACCTGGATCTGCTGAGTCTCTCTCAGAAACGCACACAGCAGTCCTTAGGACTCAGAGCAGATCTGACGGTTCTCAGAAGGCCCCACACAGGGTTGAAAGCCCTTTTTTCACAAACCTGAGCCTCTCCTGACTCAATCAGACACAGGTCCCTGCCCCTGCCTCTACCACTGTGGTCCCACTTCGCCGTCAACTCACACAAGAAGCCAGACTTAACATCCCAGCACAGTGAGCAGAACCTATTGGGATTGGCCTCAGGACGCTGACGAGAGGGACAAGGTACTCCTTTGTAATCCTTTGAGGTATGGAGTGTGGAGCAGAGTGGGTCCCCTGCAAACACGTGAGCATTCAGCTGCACACTACTGTGGGACCCCAGGATTTTGAAGTTGGATGGATGCTGACTTGCTGTCCAGGGAACTCTTGAGCAGTGGTTCTCAACCCTTTGGGGATTGAATGACTCTTTCACAAATTTTCTGATGGTCACCTAAAGGCCATCAGAAAACACAGAAATTTGCATTATGATTCCTAACAGTAGCAAAAAACAGTTAGGAAGTGGCAACAGAAAAATGTTGTGGTTGGGCATCACCGGTGACCCATAAGGAGCTGCCTTAAAGGGTTGCAGCATCAGGAAAGTTGAGAACCACTGCTCTATACAAGAACCAAGGTGCACCAGTACCATTTAAGTTTTTCCAATGGAAAATAAGATGCTCGAGGGGCCTGGGTAGGATTGGCTGATTCTAGAGCCGCTGTGCTGTCTCAGTGCCCAGAGCTCTCTGGTTACTCTGGAAACAGAAAAGGCTGCTTTCCTCAGCCTGACTAATCTGTCTTCCCTGGGTTTGGGGAACTCTGTACCTCAGGAGCCACAAAGTTTGCAGTATAGCAGGGGGTCATGAGCAGTCCATTTTCTGCTCGCAGCTGTTTGGCAAACCCAAAGTCACAGATGCGGATAGATTCGGGGTTTCCAGATTCATCCATGTACAGAATGTTACTTGGTTTCAGGTCCCGATGAACAACCTGGAAGGCAGAAAGCATCAGTCAAAGCTGAGGGGGAGGAGGAAAGGAGGGTGTGAGGGAGGCAAGGGCCGCCTGGGAACTGATTACTAGGGCAAGTCTTGCGGCAGGAGGAAAAGTCTGTGTTCTTCTGAGGGGCAGCCCTGTCTTGTTCACCCACGCAGGTCACTCAGAGCCAAGCACCCTGTGAAGGCCGTGTTGTGTGCCTGCCTTCACACGGCAGGACTGTGTAACTGAATAAGCACATGCTTACCCTAGACACAGGGAAGCTGCTGGCTCTATACCACAGAAGGGCCTGTGGCAGGCAGCTCTGGCTGCAGAGATGAAAAGATTCCTGTGCTTTATGTTCACTCAGGGGGCTTTGGGGCATCCCAGGCGTGGGCCACTTGTCACAGGTGCCAGAATCACTGGTGGATTGCTGTCACAGATGGACTGACTCCTGGCAGCCAAGGGAGGGGCTCGGGGCTGCACAGACTGCACCTACCCCATCCAAGGCACAGACTTCAAGTATGTCCCACTGTTACAGTGACAGCTGTCACAACAGAAGGGCCAGCCATCCCTCAAAACAAAGAAGCTATTTAGGATGCAAAGTGAGGCCTTCAGAAGGGACAGAAGGCCCCTGTGCAAACATGTGGTGTGCCACCACGAGGCTTGGAAGCGGAGCATTCCAACTGTCCTCGTGTGGAGCAATGACAGGCTCTGCTGGGAAGACTGAAGTGACACACTTGGGCCACCAAGCCCGGCTTCCAGACACTGGTGGCAGGCTACAGGAGAGTGGAAGACTTGTCTCCATCCCTTACTTCCCTCATTAAGCAGAAGAATGTCTGGGAAACACACTCAGGATACTGCGAGAATCTGGCTATTGTAACTGTTGTATGTCATGGTTTGCCCTGGAGTTATCTGTATTTTGATGCTAATTCCACTGCCCCAAGGACAGCTGCCCAGTTCCGTACTCAGGAATCAGGTGACTTCACCAGAAACTTCTCCCCATTGAATTTGTAAAATGCAGGTGAGGGGCAGGTACAGGATAGAAGGAGGCCTGTCATTGGAGGAGAAGGAAGGATGGGTGGGGGAGAAGTTTGAAGGAAGAGGAGGAGACTGGAACGGAAAGGAGAGGAGAGGGAGAGAGAGAAGCCAAGGCAGGACAATATGGAGGGTGATGTTAAGATTTCACGCTGTATCTTTACAGGTTGTTACAAATGTTCTTAAGGGATGGATGGTACTGGGCTTTGTATGATTAAGTGGGCAATTATATCTTACCAATTAGGTCAAAGATTATTGTGTTGTGTGTTCATTTATGTGATGGTTTGAGTGTAAGAAAGTGTGCGGCCGCTGGAGACACTGGGCTGCCACAGAGTTGGGATGTGTTTCCGCCAAGATACCTAGCAGATATCTTGGGGCACCGCGGTGCTGGACCAAGTGAGGTAAAAGACAACAATATTTTTTTTATTTTTTATATTTTTTATATTTTTACATTTTTACAACAACAGTTGTAGAATTCCTGGATCTCCAGGAAGCTGCATAAAGAGGACTTACTGTGAGATCTGGCAAGCCTGTGGACAGAGCTGGCCCAAGCCTGCTTTCAGGGGGCTGGGGGAGGTGAAGAGTGGGGGAAGGAAAGATGGAGTTACAGGGTAGAGTGAAGGATGGGGGGAGAAGGAAGGGAAAGGTTGGAGGAAAGGGTGTGGGAAGGATGGAGGAGAAGGAAGAAGGAAGAAAAGATACAGAAAGTATATTTTGCTGGGCTCCGTCCTGGAGATTTGGAATGTGGCCTGAGTTTTGCAGTGCAGCCTCGTTGGGTCCTTAACCAACCCATGCTTGGTCTCCTAAGATACACAAAGTACATGGCCCAGGCTTCAGAAGTGAGTCCATGAAGAGCTTGGTGCGGCCTGGGCCGTCTGAGACTGAGGGGACCCGAACTGTTACCCCTTTCTGTTTAGCTTTCTGTATCACGAGAAATGGAAATCCTAAATCTCTCTTTATCGAGGCCAGAGCATCAAATTCTCTTTGCTAAAACTGGTTCACACAACTTATTATCTTAGTTCCTGTATAAAGTGTTCAAATGACTTTAGACCCATAAAGGATAGCAGACCACACCATGGCAAATTACATCGTGTGTGTATGCGTACTCTATAGAGCTGCCCAGAAGCTGGTCCACTGCCCTGGCCTGGACCTAGCCCCACCTAGGCCACGTCTTGTTCCTGCAGGCTGTGGCACCCTGGCCTTACCCCTTGGGAGTGCAGGTAGTCCATGGTCCTGGCGATGGTGTACAGCACATCACTGGCCTCCCGCTCTGAGAAGCACCGCTGGCGGAGGATGCGGTCCAGCAGCTCCCCACCTCGCATGAGCTCCATCACCAGGTATACGTATTTTCCATCATCGTAGACCTAGGAGAGAAGGGGAAGTGTACTATGTCTCAGTCATCTAACAGCACCATGGCTGCCCTCCTCAGCCTTGGGAATGTGCAGGAGCAAGGGCTCCAAGTGAGACGTCAGAGAGATGCTGGGGTCTGGTCCCCTAAGAGGAAGATCAAGTTGTTTGACTATTGCAAGTGGGCGGGTAGCCATTCCGGCCACATAGGAGTGGCTCTTCTTAGGGAGGTTGCAGCTTTGACGTCTTGGGGGTAGGTGCAAGCTGGGCCAGGATGCATAGAGGAGAAGGGTTAGTTCACTGGGATATGCTGTATAGTGATGCTGCCAGTCTCTGAGTGGTAGGCACCCGAGAGAAAGAAACTTGACAACAGCGAGTGACAGCACTCCCCAAGGACACTGCTTCTCAACTACCATCGTGTACATAATTTCAGAGGTCAAGTCAGAGTGTATGTTCTGACCCTGTATGTCTGCGGGGGACGGGACATGGCTCTAAAGAAAGGCACAGATTTTGCCCACACTAGCCTTAAACTCGATTTAAAAAGAGATGGTTCAATGGTTAAGAACGCTGGGGGTTGGGGATTTAGCTCAGTGGTAGAGTGCTTGCCTAGGCGGTCCCCAGCTCCGAAAAAAAGAACCAAAAAAAAAAAAAAGAACGCTGACTGTTCTAGAGGTCTCGAGTTCAATTCCCAGCAACCAAATGGTGGCTCACACCCATCTCTAATGGGATCTGATATCCTCTTCTGGTGTGTCTGAAGACAGATATAGTGTACTCATACACCATAAACAAATAAATCTTTAAAAAAAATTCAAACTCTGGCTACTTTGGTGCCCTGTACGTATGGAGATCATATGTGCATCCCCCTCCTTTATACATGGAGAGCACACATGTATCCCCCATGTACATATGGAGATCACACGTGTATCCCAGTCACCACATGCATGGGAGCCCGTGGGGGCCCGAGCTCTGAGAATGGTGCAAATGAGGTGTCAGGGTTAAATGCTTATTTTTATCTCAGTGACAATAATTTAATCATCGAATTTCCAGAACAAGCTACTAAAATAATTTACCTGACTCTGACCTGTGTAAAAGGTGTGAAGCTAATTCTGCTGTGTTTGTTTTGGGCTTATGAATCCACTGTTCTATTTTGAAGGTGGGAAGATGATGCTGTCTCAGACCTGGGCTGCTCACCTCAGACAGCGCAGAAGGCAGCTCTGTGTCTGTGGATGAGCTGGGTTCTGAAACTTACACAGAAACCAAGAACGCACAGCCAGAGCCCCAGACTCATGCGATGAGGCGTCTGAGATAATACGAGGCATTCGCTGTCTACATTCCCTGGTGTTGAGCTCTATTCTGTGAGCTGCTGCCCAAGCAACACTGAAGTAGATCCAGGGGCTACTCAATGGGCCAAGAAGAGGAATTTTCTTCTCTCCCTAAACTCATAGCTGCACTTGAGGCTTCATGGGGTAGAATGGCCTTGCATAATGGCTTGATGTCGCTGACTCCTGCTCCAATCCCCTCATCATGGAAGGCCCAAAAGAGGCTGTAAAATTCTCCACAGCCAGGGCTCGGTGGGACCTGCAATCCTCATGCCACTCTGCATCTGTCAGCCAAGAGTAACTCAAAGACAAGGACTGGCACTCCTATTCTGACACACACACACACACACACACACACACACACACACACAACACACACAGGTCATTTAATCTTGTCCATGGCATGCTTGGGGAGAGTGGGGGGCTATCCAGGGGCATGCATATACCCAGTTATGTGTGTATGCACCCAAGTTAGGGTGGCCAGCGTCTCCAGAGACCCCTGGGTGGCAAGTGTCTAATACATGTGATCCTGGACACGTTGAAGACGAGCATTGTGAGAGACCTCGTACTATGCAAACGGTAGATTTTTGTCTGAGTTGAAGCAAAAGGCTAAGATGGGGCTGCTACACAGAAGTACTTACATCTTTTAGGGTGATGATGTTGGGGTGTTGGCCATACCGCAGGAGGATCTCAATCTCCTCTGAGGGATCCCTTTTGCTCTTATCGATGATCTGAAGGACACACAGCAGGTGGCAGTGAGAGGTTTGCTGTTGGCCTTGATAGACCATTGCAGGTAGATAACAAACTTGAGGCTCCAGAGAGCCAAGGCACAGCTGCCCCTAACCCCACAGTACTCAACCAAGATTGCTTCAAACTACTCAGAAATGTAGATCTAGTCTCTCCTGTCTCAGCTAGCAAAAAGAGGAGAGGCCAGATCTGTAATTCCAGGGAGCATGTAACAGGAAGACCGCAAGTTGTAGGCCTGTCTGGGCAACTTAATGAGACCCTGCCTCAGAGTGAAAGGCTGAAAAGAAGGAATGTAGTTAGGGATGAAGTTTGGTGGCAGAGTCCATGTCTAGCATGTACAATGTCTAATATGTACAAGACAATCCCCAATACCACAAGAAAGAGAAAGACGACCCTCAGACATGAGCCTCAAGGTATCGAAATATCTCAGAGAGCTCGCCCAGGCACCAGCAAGTAGCACAGCCTATTTCTGCCACTGAACTCTGGGTAGTTAAGTTCCCCCTCCCTCAAAGTGAGCTTCCAGTCACTGGGCACCTCTGCTTTGTCCAGGAAACTGCAGGCCAACCACAAAACGAGGTTAAGAAGCAGGTCCTCCCAGACACACACTGGCGGCTGAGCAGGCTGCATTTCCGTCAGGCCGACCAGACACCCCTTTCTTGTTGGGTTCCTCCTCCTGTCCAGTATTTTGCACAGTATCTTGGAACAGCCCTGAAAGCTGTTTAATTCCAGGAAGAACGGGTGCCTTCCCCTTGCATGGCACCTGAAGTCGAAGCCATGACTGTCACACACCTTTGAAACAGGAGTGCTATTTGATGGCTCTGATAACCTTCAGAGGTGCCTTGCCACCTATGTCTGTGGGGAGAGTTAACGGAAAGAGAGGATTCATGTGTGTGGAACGGGGAGCACCTATGGTGAGCATGGCTCACGAATTCAGAAATGCCCGCCACCCCCAGCAGCACCCTCTGCCCCTACACATTAGCACCATCTAGTTTGAAAGCCTCCCCACTCTAACTACTGTGGGGCACCCCTCCCCAGCATACATTTAAGGGCATCAACAGTTTAGTGGCAGATGGATTT
The DNA here is from genome assembly GCF_011064425.1 of Rattus rattus. Taxonomy (NCBI): domain Eukaryota; kingdom Metazoa; phylum Chordata; class Mammalia; order Rodentia; family Muridae; genus Rattus; species Rattus rattus. The sequence goes on from NC_046155.1 coordinate 186,699,263, forward strand.
TCTTTCTCAAAGGCCTTTCACGATGAAGCAGTCCACTCCTGACATCAATCCGGTCTCCTCACAAAGGAACTGGATGCAGATTAACAAGAAGAAGGCTTCTGTCTACTGCCAGGGACACTCGCATCCCATGCTGCCGTTTGTATTAGAGGCAGAGAAGGAATGTAGTCAGACACATGCATTTCCTTGAGAATGCATCAATAACCCTGAGAGGGAAGAGGGAAATCTTAATAACCTCGGCTTCCCATGGAGGAGGAAATGGGTGACGAGGAGCTAAAGCCATGACTGGGAGACCTTGAGGCTTCCTCCAGCAAAGCTTTTGAATCCAGAACCACGGGAATGTTATCTATTAAAATATTAAATGGGAGATCACCTTAACTATCACAAAACCACCCGGGACTTCAAATGCTTAATCTGTTTCTTCACTTCAGTGTGTTTCATTCCTGTTGTGTTCTTCTGATGTAGGTCTTGAGAAAAATTCTGATGAAAGGTTATAAATACTTGCAAACAAATCCACTACTGAAGACCTTAAGATCTCACTAACATCGACTAGCACCATAAGACTGGAAGAACCTATGTTCCTACGTGCCTAGGAGGCACACCAGAGCTCGCTCTGGTTAATCTGTTGTAGCATGGCATGCTCCTGGGCCTGAACACTGTATGCCATAATACCATACTGAATATCAATTGACTGTTTGGTGGAACTTGTAAGGCACCTCCATCAAATGGGATCAGTGAGTGAGGTATTCTCTCAGGTGGCAGCTGAGTGGCTGAAGGGAATGCAAGATCCTCCAGCGAGCTTTCGGAAGGGCGGTTTCTTAGGAGTGACGTAGCTGAATTTACTTCTAACCACGTACTTGCTTGGCTCTCCTCTCCCGGCATTGGCTTGATAGCAGGGACGAGACATTCAAAGGCCAGAGGAAGGGGGACCTTCCTGCTTCATGTCTCTTCTCTTCACCAGGCAGCATCCTGCCCAGGGGGCTGCTGACCCTGCTCAACATGAATGCTCCTGTGGTTGTGCAGGGCAGCAACTATGGCTCACCCTCCTCAGAGAGGCTAAGCCACAGTGTGCATAGGCCCGGAGCAAGTGTGGCTTGCACAATGGCTGGGACAGGAAGGTGGCTTTCTTAGCAGGTGAAGCATGTTTGCTGGTGGCTGCTGCTGGCACACAATGTCCTTGTTGCCATCCGTGTGTGTGCGTTTCCCCCGAGTCTCCAGTTTCCTTCTCTGAGTCTGTCTGTGTCCTTCCTGTGTTTCTCAAGCCCCATCACTGGAGCGCTGTGTTTCCAGGTGCTAAGGCACTTCAGGGTCTGAAGGCCAAAGTGTGAGCTGTGGGATAAGCAGGGTGCACCCCTGCCCAGCACCCCCTTCCATTTGTTGGAAGGATCATACTATGTTAGGAGCGAGGCAAGTGGAGCATGTAATTATAGAAAACACTCTAACAGACATTTTCTCCTGTAGCATTAATTAAAGCAAATGACAAAGAAAAAGAAGTCCGGTGCTTTCTCAATAGGAAAAAATTAAAATTTCCATGCCAATCCGTCCTTCTAAAAATACGATCTCCGGGCCAAGCATCTGTTTAATTCCACTTCCTTTCTGGATGACAAATTATATACACAGAACAAAGCTGAGTGCAGCCGTGCAAATGCTTTTGTACATGGATGATGTGATGTGAATCCAAACTCTGGCTCCTACGGGGAGTGAGGCCTGGCCTGGGTGTGGTGGCCACATCCTCTGTTGTAGTTAAAAATAGGATGACAGACAAGCAAACACAGTCATCCAGTTGCTGACAGAGAAGCCCAAAACACCTTGGGATCACTGGCTGTTGAGAGGGCCATCTGTCACTCTGCACACAAGCTTGCAACTGAAAAGATGGGCACAGGGCGGCGAGGCCCCAGTCCTCTTCGGGGGACTAACAGTAGTGGGAGTTGTTAGAGAGAAGATATGTGGGGGCCAAAGATATGTTGTTCTGACGCAAGTAAACACCCACTCATCTCCTCGGCCATGGAATTGAACTCAGTGGCCACATGCGGGACAGATAGGGAAGTGGGAGGGAGACTCTGTCTCTGCTGACCTCATAGTTTTATTATTCCATGTGTGTTGAGGCTTCTGGTTCTGCAGCCAGAGAGGAAAGATGTGTCAGAGAAGCATAACTGCAAAGCAGCTGGCTTCCTGAAGGAGAAATCAAGGGGTCGCCAGGCAGTATGCTCTCTGTTGAACAATTTTCCGAATGCCAACTAAAGATGATCCAAATTGGAAGCATAACCTTGGAGTGCTTTCCTTTTAACTGACGATGTGCACTTAACGATGCGCGAGCACAGGCCTCTGTCTTCTACAGATCAGGTCTATCTAGGCTCTGCTCGTCAGAGGGGACAACCACTGTGTTATGGACATAGGAAATGATGAACTGTTGGCTCTTTCTTCTTTAAAAGTACTCAATGCTGGTTCAACCCTCACAGAAGTGGACTTATTGCTTCCCGCTCACACATGGCTTGTGCATGCCCCTAGGTGAAATGATGGAGGCCTAACTGTCTTGTCAAGAAGCAATGGTGTTCCGTAGTCCTGTTCCTTCCAGTGAGGGTTACTTTAAGCATTTTTTCCCAATAAATTATGGCCCAGTATCATTTTAGAAAGAACAAGGGGAGCCCCTACAGGCCCACCACCTGCCTCGTCCAAGAAATTTCAAAGCTTTGAAAGAGAAGCAGGAGAGCCTGGCTCTTTCTTCACCGCTAACTAGAGACACAGTGTCTAGCTTTTCTTTCTGGGGTGTACAGGTTGGAAAGGGAGTTGTCACTGAGGGTCCACAGGGTCAACACAACAGGATCTTTGAGGCCAGAGTCCTAACTCCCAACAAAGCTGTTAACAGACGACTCTGTGTGAGAGCTGGATGTAGGAATGCCAGAGAGACCACGCCACTGCTCTTGCCCGTGGGGCCTAGTCTCAGGGCACGGAATTTCACTGAACAGTAGCAGGCTATTTCTAAAGGGCACTGGGTCAGCTGAGCCGGCCACACAATAGACGTGTTTCTTAGCACTCGTTGGCAGCCGTGCTTGCTTCTAGGAGTGCTGCTGGCCTCCAGATAAACTATCTAAAGAATTTCTGTGAGAAACAATTCACACAGAGAAGTACTAGGAAGCTCATGCAAGCTTAGGGGTGAGGCAGAGTACAGGTCTTAAGCAAACCCTGGGCCACGCACAACCTGGACCACTGTCTATGCCACAGAGGCAGCTGCTCCATGACACCGGCTGGCAACCCTGCTGTATGTCCAAGCACCGCTTTCATGGCCATCACATCGAGGACTCCCAGAAGTCTTCTAATTCCACTTCCTCCCTCAACCCTCCCCTTCGTAGGCAGGCCGAATGGGGAGAACTCATCAGGAGGGCTTTTAAGTTGATCCTGTACGTTTAAACACTCCTATTTGAGAAATCCAAGGTCAGTTTGTCAAAAGACCACAGATTCCTGAGATGTTTGGCTGGAAGGTTTTGGTTTTGGTTTTGCTTTGTTTTTTTCTGGGCTGACGAATGCCTGAGAAACCTGGGGTAGACGGCCGGTGAAGATGCACGGTTTTTAGAGAACGTGCTTTTGAGAAATGTCCACTGTCAAGAAACAGCACAGGAGGCGAGATACCCTGTGCAGTTCATGTGCTGTGCACCCTTTTCAGAGCCTGGAAAATCACCATGGCTTGGACTTTGTCTCTTAAGTCTTTAATGGTGTGTGTGTGTGTGTGTGTGTGTGTGTGTGTGTGTGTGTGTGTGTGTGTGTGTGTGTGTGTGTGTGTGTGTGTGTCTGTGTGTCTGTGTGAGTGTAGTGTGAGTGTGTGTGTGTGAGTGACTGTGTGTATGTATGAGTGTGTATATATGTGTGTGTATATATACGTGTACATGTACGTGTACATGTGGGTGCATACACGCCACAGCACAGGTATGGAGGCAGAAAACAGCCTCAGGCCTTAGGCCTCTCCTTTGACCTTGTCTGAAACAGTCTCTTCTCATTGTTTGCCAAAGCACAGGCCGTGCTCGCTGGCCCGGTCAATCCTGGGGATTCTCCTGTGTCTGCCTCCCATCTCGGCTAGGAGCACTGTACTACAGATGTGGGCTGCACACCGGGTTTTACGTGGAGACTTGAAGTCAGGTCCACGTGTTCTGCATCAAGTGTTCTAGCCACTGAACCATCTCTCCAAAACCCATGTCTCCAGTGTTAGGACAAGTGGTGAAGGTTAAGCCTCACGGTTGTGTAGAGAGAATGTGTGTGCATTCGTGTATGTCACACTCTGACTTCAGAAGAAAGCTTTATAGAAAACCCTAGAAATCAGCATTTTGGATTCTTAGGTCCAATATTTAATCTAGGAACAGGTACGGAGCTGAAAATTATTATGGAGAACTTAGTATATGGGATTATAGGTGTCAGTCTATACTATACACTGCTTCTGGTGGGCGGAGTAAAGCCCGAGCCCTCTCTTCTATTCTATATTGCTATTTACTTCTTGGATCATTTTTCCACAGCTATGTCTTTTCTTCTTTCCTTCCCCCCACCCCCACCGCCACATTTTCCTTCCTTTGATGAACACTATTCCTGTTTGCTCAATCCTATCTTCTTGGATACGGGGCTCTGGGGCTGTTACTCTTGGCATATGTTAATCACTTAGTTACTAAAGATGAATGGTTCCATGTGGAACATAACTGAAATATTTATGATTTGAAAAGAATTGTTTGGGTCCTCTGAGATAGGATCTTGCTACATAGGCCAGGCTCTCCTGGGACACTCAGCTCCCCTGCCTCAGTTTCCTGAGCGTTTTGGTTGTGACCGTGTGCCACCACTCCAGCTTGAAAAAAAATTTTTTAAATGGGTGACCTCGTATCAAACTAAACTGAAGTCTATCACGTCAGACCTTAGAAGCTGCAGGCCTATGCCTGCTCAGCACCCAGGTTCCTGCTGGAGTTGCTGCCCAGCCGGGTCACCATACATCCGAGTTCCTCAGCTCACCTTCACGGCGTACTCGGCATCCGTGGCTTTGTGTACACACCGCTTGCACACTGAGTAGGAGCCCACCCCGATGTCCTCCTTGATCTCGTAGCCATCAGTGAAGTGGATATTGTTCCCATGTAACTGCTGCAGGGAGGCCAAGACAGGGACAGTTACCAGCCTTTCACACGGGTACACACACGTGCAACAGAAACAAGAACTTGCTCGCTTGGGGAAACTGAGACTCCCTCGTCCAAGGTCCCAGAGCTATGCATACATTGCTCTTGATATTCAGACACATAGACATTACTTGTCCACTGGGCACTCATTTTTCTCCCAAAGATCTGTGGAGGTGAGACTCTGGTAGTGACAAGGCAGAAGCCCTGGAATGCGGCTGGAGCGCTCGCTGTCTGCAGAGTATCCACACAAAGCACCAACCCTTGAACAGCTGAGTCGCAAGCCAGTTCTGGCCTGTGTGTACAGTCCCCACTCATCCACTCCTGAGGACAAAAGCCCCGTGAACCATAACCACATGGGGGATGAAGGCCAGGAAGATTGAATGCCATCTAATTATGATGAAGGAGACATCAAGTGCTCGAGCGAGCTTACTCCTAATCCTTCTGGATTCTCTGAATTCTAGTTATAGCCATGTAATGACAGAAGTCTAAATAATGCCCTCACTGGCCTCCCAGTGAACGACATAGAACCCATAGCTCACACAGAGAAAATCCCCAAATCTGTCCCAAGAGGCCACGGGCCCAGGTATCCATGGTGATCCTCACCTCAAGACCTTTTTATTTCTTTTTAGAAATAAGTGTGTTCAGACCACCAGGAAGATCACCACAGTAACAATAACATCTAGGGCCAGCGGATGTCTGCCATTAACCCACTGCTGGCTCCCAACACTGAGCTGATAAAAGTCCAAGGCCAGGCATCAAGGCTGTGAACTGAGCTCCTGGGGCGATCAGACTTACCTGCACAATCGGGTGAATGGGGGCCTTGGGTACGTCTTGCTGTGAAGGCTCCTGGACCAGGCTGGAGGCCACAAAGCTGAACCCCCTGAACAGGTGGTGGGCGTTTGCACTTGGGGGGACACCAGGAGAGTCTGCAGATGAGCAAGGCACTTCATGAGATCCAAGTGAGCCAGAGCAAAATAATGGCTTGTGCACGTGATTACATAAGGATCATATGTGCTGGAGAAGGGACGTATGCAGAGAGAGGTAGAAGCACATGGCCTACTCCAGGTGCTGCCAAGAGTCTGACTGGGCAAACACACACAACCCAGACGTTCTCGGATGATCATGGATCACATGCTGTAAGGTTACTGACTTCGGAGGTTACTAAATTTTCCTCAACACAATCTACCAACCCCCAACTCCAGAGCAAGACAAAAAGCCGCCAGAATTTCTAGGTGGGGTTACCAGAAGGCACCACCTTTCTGGACTAGGCAAGTGCTATGTGAATAAAGGCAATCAGAAACCTCAAGAGTTCCCCTGCTCCATGTTCACCTGTAGCCCCTACCTCTGTGCAAGGCCCAGCCCACAGCCAGCACAGCCCCTTCCACAGCTGCATGGCTCTATGCCAAGGCTACACCACTCTGACCCTCAAGGATACATGGCCAAAATTGTCACTGCCCATGGTCCAGAGGTCAAATGTGAGGAGTGATTTTTTTTTTCTGCACTGTGATTTTCTAAGTTCACGAAGCCTGCTCAGAGCATGACTGTTAGCACATGGTTCCCCCCCCACAGGTTCACCATTAGATAACGCAAGGTACGTGACTGCCCGGCATCTACCTGTACTGTATATGACAGACAAGAATGGGCAAGCCACCCCCATGGGTACTGTGTTAGAGACACACAGGCTCTCAGATGAGGGGACACGTGCTTATTTAAACGCAGTGGCACTGTCTGGAGAAGGGATCTGAAGAAGGAAAAGTTAGCAACCACATCTGCCAAAGGAGATGAAGGGAGGAACATGAACCGGCACAGCCTCTTGGAAGAGGAGAGATGGGCAGGGGCCCCTGCGCCATCAATGGCACATGCCCTCTGAAAGCCAGCCTACATGTAGGAATGTAGTCCTTAGAATTACTTTCAAAAGTGCAGTGAGTATAGAGAAATGTTGTCTTTACCATTCTTTGTGACAGCAAAAACAATGACAAAAAAACAAACAAAAAACACCAAAGCCAGCCCATACGCCACTGTTAAAGATGTCACAGCCACATTAGTAACAGTCTGCCCATATCAGAATCTTTATTGCTGGATAGTGCTGGTAAGGATGATGATGGTGACGATATGAGGATTGGGGTGTGCGTGTGCGTGCGTGTGTGTGCGTGAGTGCGTATGTGTGCGTGCATGTGTGGAGGCCAGAGGTTAATATTAGGTGTCTCCCTTGACCACTCTCCATATTACTATTTTGGAGACAGGTTCTCTCATTGAACTTTGAGTTTATTTTATTTATTCATTGACGCCGACTGGGCACGAAACTCTAGGGACCTATTTGTCTCTGTTTCCTCAGTTCTGGGGATTACAGATGTAGTGCCTTACCTGACTTTAATTTATTTGCGTGTGTGTGTGTGTGTGTGTGTGTGTGTGTGTGTGTGTGTGTGTGAGACAGACAGACAGACAGACAGACAGACAGACAGACAGAGCAAGAGCAGGCATGTTGTGGTAGCCTGAGAACTTTCAGCTCCTCTGTTCTCCCCTTGTGTCTCTCTTGCTTCTGACACATTATATACACTCCAGGCTGTCTGGCCGCTGCCGTTTGAGTATGAAATGTCTCCCATAGGCTCATGTGTTTGAACACTTGGTGCTCACCTGGTCTGTTTGAGAAGGAAAAAGAACTTCTAAAGGAGTCCTGCTGGAGGAAATACATCACTGGGGGCAGGCCTTGAGGTTTTGTAGCCTCTCTGCTTCCAGGCTGCTGATACAATGCATAGGGCTAGCCTCAGCTGATACAATGCATCAGGCTAGCTTCAGCTGATACAATGCATCAGGCTAGCCTCAGCTGATACAATGCATTGGGCTAGCCTCATGTTCTTGTCATCACATGTTCTGTGTTCTGTGTCATTACAGACTATGACCTTCTTAAACTGTGAGTGAAACAAACGCCCTCTCTTAGGTTGCGTTTAAAAGGGTGTTTCAGCACATCAGCAGAGGTAAATAATACAGCACTAGTCCAGGACCTCAGGGCACTTCTCCTATCTCTGACGCCCATAAGAATGCTGGGATTACAGGCACCAGCACCACATCCAGCTTCCTGTGGGCTTCTAGAGACCAAACTCGTTACAGCCTTGTGCAACAAGGATTTCTACCCTCCGAGCCATCCCACTGACCCCTGTGGTGGGCATTTTAGGTGAGTGAGTACTCAGGAACTGAATTCAGGTTTGCACTTGAGTCATCCCCATCCCTTAAGTGATCGTTCTAGGAAGGCGGGCAACCATATCTGAGATAGGAGTATGATCCTAACAGTGTAAAAGTGAAAACAGAAAAACAAAGACACCAGTCAAGTATGGTGGTATCCTCCTGTCAGAGTGTCAGCTTGGGAGGCTGAGGCAGGAAGATCACAAGCTCAAGGCTAGCCTGGGCTACAAACAAGACTTGACTCAAGAAAATAACAGAAAAAAACACCACCAAAACCCATAAATAAGATATTAAAAAGAAAAAGACATGAGACAGACAGGCAGGCAGACAGACAGACAGGCAGGCAGGCAGGCAGGCAAACAGAAGAAAGGGAGACAGAGAAAGGATGTTATGAAATGAAAAAGAGAACTTGCTCTCTAGCAGTGAAAATTCAGGTTGTATATCTAATATATTTATATATTAGAAGCACATGAAATATGTAATATGTAAGAAATCCCATATCAGGATATTTAAATAAAATATATAATTGATCTATTAATCAATATATAAAATATAACATGAATTTTTTCTTACAAGTATAAGTGACAATTGAAAAACACATACTACATTAAGCATCTCAAGACATTTGCATATTCCAGAGGCGTTTATCCTGGGGCGGCAGAAGCTTCTGCCTTTCTGCTTGTGCCCGTCTTCCTCTTCCAATCCTGTACTTTGACATAAAGAAAATGGTTGGGAGGGGGATAGGAGGGGGAAGTACTTGTGGAGGAAATGGAGTTTTTGTTCCTTCATGTTCTGCTTCAGGTACAGGGTTACGAGGGATTCGCAGCCCAGTGGCAAAAGGGTCTCTGATCCCAGGCAGGGCCCGGCTGTAGACAGATGGAGATACTCCACATGTGCTTTATTGGAGCACAGATGCTAGCACGTCATATAGGACAGGAAGCTTCCTGGATACGTGCTCATCTTAAGACTCCTGGACAGAAAGGGAGCAGACGCAAGACTCGTCTTGCAAGGAGGCTCAGACTCCCACATAGATAGATACTAATGTGACCCTGAATTAATGTGACCAGAGCTGGCTGCTTGGAAATAAACCCCAAACGTGCTAGACTGGGGAAGCTTAGTTACAAGGAGACCATGGCAGTGCTGTTTTTAGAACGTGAAGTTATGCACAGCGAGACGCCCAGGGGCAGCCGGCAATTTAATGGAGACAGGCTCCTTCCCTCAACATGGGCCCTATAGATGGATGGGCTCCGGCTCTGTCAGGCTCTTCTGGATTTTTCTTCTCCCAGCATGAGTCTAGCTGTGAGATCTGTTCTCCTGCCTTCTCTTAACACTAAGACACTGGACCAGAGGAACAAGAGTTTAACCATGGGTATGTTAATCTCAGGGATTTAGGCTTAAGGTTAAGAACTTGGGCGATTCTAGGAATTGACTGAGCCTGGCAGTGGTAAGGGTACAGACCACGGTCTGTTTATAGCACACTGGGTGTGCGTGCCTGTGCATGTGTGTAGGGAACAGGTCGCATTGACTCGAACGGATGCATTTTTAGGAGTGAGAAAATGCAGATCCAGTCAGCAATGCTTTCCAGCTAATAAAGATTCTCTCTGCTTAGAGCAAAGAAGTCAGCAGAGGCACAAGAATGGCCAGTCCGCCGAAGTGCAGAGGTCTTTATAAGAAGCTGGAGGGAGGAGATGGTATTTGCTTTCTGAGGCTGGATGGAGTGCAAATGGTAGGCAGCAGAGACAGAATTTAGAAAGCTTTATCCTCGGTGAAGAGATGGTTGAACGCCAGCGTAGTACATACAGAAGATCAAAATCACAAGTTAAAACTTAGAAAGTAAGCTTTTACAAGCAGAAACAACCTTTGGGAATACTCTGCCCAGTGGGACGCGTTTCCCAACCTTAGATCGCCAGGCCCCACTGAGCAGCTGACATGTGACCCAGAGGCATACATACGCTAGCTGGCTTCACTTTAACTGAGACTTCAGAAAGCCTACCACGAGAAAGACTCTCGGTGTGTCTATCCTGTCTCAGAATCCCACCCCTACGGTCCTCAACTTGGAGGTTACTCAGCTCTCCTGCTGGGAAAATCTTACCCTGATGTCGACATCGGAGCTGCTTCTCTGCACCTTTAGTGCTTCTGTTAGTGCCTCCCTAAAGGCTTGGAAGATATCTTAACTTAGCATCTGGACAAACCACACTACTAAGGAATACTATAAGCCAGTTCTAGGCACACGGTTGAATGTACCATGTCTGATGGGTCTTCCTTGGGCTCGTATTGAGATAAAACATCATTCTCTATGCACAGAAGGCTTAAGGGGCTTATTTAAGGCCACACCAGCCACCCAGGCTGGGGTTTAAATTCCCAATCGAATGCAGAGAGCACAGGCACCAGATCATCTGGAGCTGCCTGCATTGGTGGTGCCCTTGCTCTCAGGGGTGCAGCTTAGCTACCGCTGAGCATTTTTAACATGTAGCTTCCTTTACACAACGGACTCATGACTGGTGTTGTCCTTCCCAACAGGGCTGCTGCCATCCCCGTGGTCTTGGTGGAGTCTTCTCTGGTTCACAGGCCTCCCTCTCATGCAGAGACAACTGCTCTTGTGTTTGTTCTTCTGCAGCTCTGATGCAGGAGGATTTGTGAGCCACTCAGGTGCCTTCTGGGATCTGACATGCTGACCTCCACAGCTGAACAGAAGTCCTCCTATGTGGCCTGACTCATGCTGTCATGGACTGACCACACTGTGGCATCAGTAACGTGCAGCATGACAATCGTCATGGACACCCCTACCTCGGTCTCGCTGCTGACTACAGTTTTGGTCTTGCCTGGGGACGAGTGGGACCCAGAGGTCAGAGAGAGCCACCTGTGTGCTAACTGTCGGGAGCTGCCTGCCCTGGATCAATGCATTGTTCTTCATGCCATGTTGCTCAAAGGGGACCTGCCCCAGGCCCAAGAGAAGTCCCCACAGCTCTGTCCATCATGACACTGGGGAGGGCACACCAGTCTCTCTGCCCAGCAGGGTGTGGATAAAGGCATTGCTCCGGAGCCTGTACCCATGGGAACGGGGTGGGTTCTCTATTCCACTCCTCCCGACTTGAGACTCGTGGTTGGTAATCTTGTTTTGCACTTAGTTTCCAACAACCATATGCCATTTCCTATTTGAAAGTAGTGTGGAATCCCAAAGAATCCATGCTCAGCTGTCAGCAGCTCCCTCAATGGCTGCCTAAACTTACTCTTGAGTCTAAGGGGGCTTAGCCACACCTTCATTGGAGTGGCTCCCACTAACCTACCCACAATCAACTGTGTTTGCAGACAGAGTCTTCATGGGAGAAGTCAAGGTTAACGGAGGTCAGGGAGTGGGCCTTCTTCCCACAGGACTCATGTCCTTACAGGAAGAGGAAGGGACGCCAACATGCTGCGGCTTTTCCCATCCACAGAAGAAAGGCCATGAGAGGACACAGTGACGTGGCCAACTATAAGACAGAGAGCTCTTACCAGAGACAGACCTTGCGTGCAAACTCTGCAAAAGGCTCCTGCACCGTGACACAACAAATACCCCTTGCTAAGCCACCCTCTGGGGTTACTCTGTCATGATAGTCAAAGGCAATTACAGCATGTAAGAAAATGGTAAACCAGAATGCTAATGTTTAAAGGGACTGACCAGTTATGAGGGTCACGACACAGACTCCAGAGATCTCACACGTTGTGAAGCTTAGTTTCTGTGCTGGGATGTATCAAACAGGCCCCCAGCTTTCACGGAAATAATACACTTAGTTGATAAGCCCAGGGACCTAAAGATAGCCACCTTCTTCCATATATTAGAGATGTGAACTACCTGTTTCCTTTCTGTGTCTTGCTTGTGTGTTCCTGGGAGGGCTGTCACTGCCTTGCATCTCTGATTGCTTCTGAAGTGGGTGTCACACAGGGATAGTGAGAATTGGTTCTGCCCCCAATACCTTACTGCTAAGCACAGATCATGAACACCGAATGCGACTGACAGTTTTTCCCTAAGGGAGCATCCTTCACAAAGCCTACTGGAGTTGGGTGGGGTCAGCCCAGCCGAGAAGAACCAACACACACCTGTGGGGGTCCTTGCAGTAAACTCAGGGTCAAAGTGGAAGGTGTCCTCGGGCCTTCCCACTGCTGGCTTGAAGGGCGGCTTGATTTCCTTGCGGTACAGCTTCTGCAGAGAGAACGAGACAGACATTAAGACCAGACTACTGAGAGCACAGAGACCAGAGGCCACAGGAGCTCTCACACTTCCAAGATGTACAATGAGGTGCAATACAGATTCTGTTACTACATCCTGCTGCGTCATAAGAGACCGTGAATACAGTGTGGAAATTATATACTAAATGTGAATTACAAAAGGCAGAGTCGGAGGTTTGAAGGTTTGAGGCCTGCTGGACACTCTTCAGTTTAGGGCAATGGTTTTCTAATTTGTTTTTGGCTATAGGATTTTATTTTTTTATATATATTTTTTTATTATTATTAACTTGAGTATTTCTTATATACATTTCGAGTGTTATTCCCTTTCCCGGTTTCCGGGCAAACATCCCCCTCCCCCTTCCCCTTCCTTATGGGTGTTCCCCTCCCAACCCTCCCCCCCTTGCTTCCCTCTCCCCAACAGTCTAGTTCACTGGGGGTTCAGTCTTAGCAGGACCCAGGGCTTCCCCTTCCACTGGTGCTCTTACTAGGATATTCATTGCTACCTATGAGGTCAGAGTCCAGGGTCAGTCCATGTATAGTCTTTGGGTAGTGGCTTAGTCCCTGGAAGCTCTGTTTGGTTGGCATTGCTGTTCTTATGGGGTTGCAAGCCCCTTCAAGCTCTTCCAGTTCTTTCCTCTAATTCCTTAAACGGGGTCCTGTTCTCAGTTCAGTGGTTTCCTGCTGGCATACGCCTCTGTATTTGCTGTATTCTGGCTGTGTCTCTCAGGAGGCGATATGCATTCACTTTTTGATCATCCGTCTTGAGTTTCATTTGTTCTAGGCATCTAGGGTAATTAGAGCATTTGGGCTAATAGCCACTTATCAATGAGTACATACCATGTATGTCTTTCTGTGATTGGTTAGCTCACTCAGGATGATATTTTCCAGTTCCAACCATTTGCCCTACGAATTTCATAAAGTCATTGTTTTTGATAGCTGAGTAATATTCCATTGTGTAGATGTACCACATTTTCTGTATCCATTCCTCTGTTGAAGGGCATCTGGGTTCTTTCCAGCTTCTGTCTATTATAAATAAGGCTGCGATGAACATAGTGGAGCACGTGTCTTTTTTATATGTTGGGGCATCTTTTGGGTATATGCCCAGGAGAGGTATAGCTGGATCCTCAGGCAGTTCAATGTCCAATTTTCTGAGGAACCTCCAGACTGATTTCCAGAATGGTTGTAGCAATCTGCAACCCCACCAACAATGGAGGAATGTTCCCCTTTCTCTACATCCTCGCCAGCATTTGCTGTCACCTGAGTTTTTGATCTTAGCCATTCTCACTGGTGTGAGGTGAAATCTCAGGGTTGTTTTGATTTGCATTTCCCTTATGACTAACGATGTTGAACATTTCTTTAGGTGTTTCTCGGCCATTTGGTATTCCTCAGCTGTGAATTCTTTGTTTAGCTCTGAACCCCATTTTTTAATAGGGTTATTTGTCTCCCTGCGGTCTAACTTCTTGAGTTCTTTGTATATTTTGGATATAAGCCCTCTATCTGTTGTAGGATTGGTAAAGATCTTTTCCCAATCTGTTGGTTGTCGTTTGTCCTAACCACAGTGTCCTTTGCCTTACAGAAGCTTTGCAGTTTTATGAGATCCCATTTGTGATTCTTGATCTTAAAGCATAAGCCATTGGTGTTTTGTTCAGGAAATTTTTTTCCAGTGCCCATGTGTTCCAAATGCTTCCCTAGTTTTTCTTCTATTAGTTTGAGTGTATCTGGTTTGATGAGGATGTCCTTTATCCACTTGGACTTAAGCTTTGTACAGGGTGATAAGCATGGATCGATCTGCATTCTTCTACATGTTGACCTCCAGTTGAACCAGCACCATTTGCTGAAAATGCTATCTTTTTTTTTCCATTGGATGGTTTTGGCTCCTTTGTCAAAATCAAGTGCCCATAGGTGTGTGGGTTCATTTCTGGGTCTTCAATTCTGTTCCATTGGTCTATCTGTCTGTCTCTGTACCAATACCATGCAGTTTTTATCACTATTGCTCTATAATACTGCTTGAGTTCTGGGATAGTGATTCCCCCTGAAGTCCTTTTACTGTTGAGGATAGTTTTAGCTATCCTGGGTTTTTTGTTATTCCAGATGAATTTGCAAATTGTTCTGTCTAACTCTTTGAAGAATTGGATTGGTATTTTGATGGGGATTGCATTGAATCTGTAGATCGCTTTTGGTAGAATGGCCATTTTTACTATATTAATCCTGCCAATCCATGAGCATGGGAGATCTTTCCATCTTCTGAGATCTTCTTCAATTTCTTTCTTCAGAGTCTTGAAGTTCTTATTGTACAGATCTTTCCCTTGCTTGGTTAAAGTCACACCGAGGTACTTTATATTATTTGGGTCTATTATGAAGGGTGTCATTTCCCTAATTTCTTCCTCGGCCTGTTTCTCTTTTGTGTAGAGGAAGGCTACTGATTTATTTGAGTTAATTTTATACCCAGCCACATTGCTGAAGTTGTCTATCAGCTTTAGTAGTTCTCTGGTGGAACTTTTGGGATCACTTAAATATACTATCATATCATCTGCAAATAGTGATATTTTGACTTCTTCTTTTCGATCTGTATCCCCTTGACCTCCTTTTGTTGTCTGATTGCTCTGGCTAGAACTTCAAGAACTATATTGAATAAGTAGGGAGAGAGTGGGCAGCCTTGTCTAGTCCCTGATTTTAGTGGGATTGCTTCAAGTTTCTCTCCATTTAGTTTAATGTTAGCAACTGGTTTGCTGTATATGGCTTTTACTATGTTTAGGTATGGGCCTTGAATTCCTATTCTTTCCAGGACTTTTATCATGAAGGGGTGTTGAATTTTGTCAAATGCTTTCTCAGCATCTAATGAAATGATCATGTGGTTTTGCTCTTTCAGTTTGTTTATATAATGGATCACGTTGATGGTTTTCCAGTATATTAAACCATCCCTGCATGCCTGGGATGAAGCCTACTTGATCATGGTGGATGATTGTTTTGATGTGCTCTTGGATTCGGTTTGCCAGAATTTTATTGAGTATTTTTTTCGATATTCATAAGGGAAATTGGTCTGAAGTTCTCTTTCTTTGTTGGGTCTTTGTGTGGTTTAGGTCTAAGAGTAATTGTGGCTTCATAGAAGGAATTCGGTAGTGCTCCATCTGTTTCAATTTTGTGGAATAGTTTGGATAATATTGGTACGAGGTCTTCTATGAAGGTCTGATAGAATTCTGCACTAAACCCGTCTGGACCTGGGCTCTTTTTGGTTGGGAGACCTTTAATGACTTCTTCTATTTCCTTAGGAGTTATGGGGTTGTTTAACTGGTTTATCTGTTCCTGATTTAACTTCGGTACCTGGTATCTGTCTAGGAAATTGTCCATTTCCTGTAGATTTTCAAGTTTTGTTGAATATAGGCTTTTATAGTAAGATCTGATGATTTTTTGAATTTCCTCTGAATCTGTAGTTATGTCTCCCTTTTCATTTCTGATTTTGTTAATTTGGACACACTCTCTGTGTCCTCTCGTTAGTCTGGCTAAGGTTTATCTATCTTGTTGATTTTCTCAAAGAACCAACTTTTGGTTCTGTTGATTCTTTCTATGGTCCTTTTTTTTCTACTTGGTTGATTTCAGCTCTGAGTTTGATTATATCCTGCCTTCTACTCCTCCTGGGTGTATTTGCTTCTTTTTGTTCTAGAGCTTTTAGGTGTGCTGTCAAGCTGCTGACATATGCTCTTTCCTGTTTCTTTCTGCAGGCACTCAGCACTATGAGTTTTCCTCTTAGCACAGCTTTCATTGTGTCCCATAAGTTTGGGTATGTTGTACCTTCCTTTTCATTAAATTCTAAAAAGTCTTTAATTTCTTTCTTTATTTCTTCCTTGAACAGGTTATCATTGAGTAGAGCATTGTTCAATTTCCACGTATATGTGGGCATTCTTCCCTTATTGTTATTGAAGACCAGTTTTAGGCCGTTGGTGGTCTGATAGCATGGGATTATTTCTATCTTTCTGTACCTGTTGAGGCCCATTTTTGACCAATTATATGGTCAATTTTGGAGAAAAGTGCCATGAGGAGCTGAGAAGAAGGTATATCCTTTTACTTTAGGATAGAATGTTCTATAAATATCCGTTAAGTCCATTTGGCTCATGACTTCTCTTAGTCTGTCTACATCTCTGTTTAATTTCTGTTTCCATGATCTGTCCATTGATGAGAGTGGGGTGTTGAAATCTCCCACTATTATTGTGTGAGGTGCAATGTGTGTTTTGAGCTTTAGTAAGGTATGTAGGTGCCCTTGTATTTGGGGCATAGATATTTAGGATTGAGAGTTCATCTTGGTGGATTTTTCCTTTGATGAATATGAAGTGTCCTTCCTTATCTTTTTTGATGACTTTTAGTTGAAAATTGATTTTATCTGATATTAGAATGGCTACTCAGCTTGCTTCTTCTGACCATTTGCTTGGAAAGTTGTTTTCCAGCCTTTCACTCTGAGGTAGTGTCTGTCTTTGTCTCTGAGGTGTGTTTCCTGTAGGCAGCAGAATGCAGGGTCCTCGTTCGTATCCAGTTTGTTAATCTATGTCTTTTTTATTGGAGAGTTGAGGCCATTGATGTTGAGAGATATTAAGGAATAGTGATTATTGCTTCCGGTTGTATTCATATTTGGATGTGAGGTTATGTTTGTGTGCTTTTCTTCTCTTTGTTTTGTTGCCAAGACGATTAGTTTCTTGCTTCTTCTAGGGTATAGCTTGCCTCCTTATGTTGGGCCTTACCATTTATTATCCTTTGTAGTGCTGGATTTGTAGAAAGATATTGTGTAAATTTGGTTTTGTCATGGAATATCTTGGTTTCTCCATCTATGTTGATTGAGAGTTTTGCAGGATACAGTAACCTGGGCTGGCATTTGTGTTCTCTTAGGGTCTGTATGACATCAGTCCAGGATCTTCTGGCCTTCATAGTTTCTGGCGAAAAGTCTGGTGTGATTCTGATAGGTCTGCCTTTATATGTTACTTGGCCTTTTTCCCTTACTGCTTTTAATATTCTTTCTTTATTTTGTGCGTTTGGTGTTTTGACTATTATGTGACGGGAGGTGTTTCTTTTCTGGTCCAATCTATTTGGAGTTCTGTAGGCTTCTTGTATGCCTATGGGTATCTCTTTTTTTAGGTTAGGGATGTTTTCTTCTATGATTTTGTTGAAGATATTTACTGGTCCTTTTTGAGCTGGGAGTCTTCACTCTCTTCTATACCTATTATCCTTAGGTTTGATCTTCTCATTGAGTCCTGGATTTCCTGTATGTTTTGGACCAGTAGCTTTTTCCGCTTTTTGCATTATCTTTGACAGTTGAGTCAATGATTTCTATGGAATCTTCTGCTCCTGAGATTCTCTCTTCCATCTCTTGTATTCTGTTGGTGAAGCTTGTATCTACAGCTCCTTGTCTCTTCTTTTGGTTTTCTATATCCAGGGTTGTTTCCATGTGTTCTTTCTTGATTGCTTCTATTTCCATTTTTAATTCCTTCCTGTGTTTGATTGTGTTTTCCTGGAATTCTTTCAGGGATTTTGTGTCTCCTCTCTATGGGCTTCTACTTGTTTATTTATGTTTTCCTGGAATTCTTTCAGGGATTTTTGTGTCTCCTCTCTATGGGCTTCTCCTTGTTTATTTATGTTTTCCTGGAATTCTTTCAGGCATTTTTACGATTCCTCTCTGTAGGCTTCTACTTGTTCTCTATGGGAGTTCTTCACGTCTTTCTTGAAGTCCTCCAGTATCATGGTCAAATATGATTTTGAAACTAGATCTTGCTTTTCTGGTGTGTTTGGATATTCCATGTTTGTTTTGATGGGAGAATTGGGCTCCGATGGTGCCAGGTAGTCTTGGTTTCTGTTGCTTGGGTTCCTGCGCTTGCCTCTCGCCATCAGATTATCTCTAGTGTTACTTTGTTCTGCTATTTCTGACAGTGGCTAAACTGTCCTATAAGCCTGTGTGTCAGGAGTGCTGTAGACCTGTTTTCCTGTTTTCTTTCTGCCAGTTATCGGGACAGAGTGTTCTGCTTTCGGGTGTGTAGTTTTTCCTCTCTACAGGTCTTCAGCTGTTCCTGTGGACCTGTGTCTTGAGTTCACCAGGCAAGTCACTTGCAGCAGAAAAGTTGGTCTTACCTGTGGACTCGAGGCTCAAGTTCGCTTGCGGGGTGCTGCCCACGGGCTCCCCGCTGCGGCAGCAACCAGGAAGATCTGCGCCGCCCCTTCCGGGAGGTTCCGTGCACCAGGGTTCCAGATATCTTTTGGTGTTTTCCTCTGGGCTCAGTACTGTGTGCAGCGTGCAGTCTCTTCTGGTTTCCCAGGCGTGTCCGCCTCTCTGAAGGTTTAGCTCTCCCTCCCACGGGATTTGGGTGCAGAGAACTGTTTATCCGGTCGGTCCCTTCAGGTGCGGTGTCTCAGACGCAGTGGACCTGCTGCTCCTGGGCCCTCCTCTACGGGTACCCAGAGGCCGTTAACAGTTTCCTCCTGGGCCAGGGATGTGGGCAGGGGTGGGCAGCGTTGGTGGTCTCCTCCGCTCTGCTGCCTCAGGAGTGCCCGCCCGACCAGGCGGCGAGAACTCCCCTCCAGGGGGCCTGGGAGCAGAGAGCTGCTGAGGGCAGGGACTGGCTATAGGATTTTTATCTCCAAGAAAACATTACAGGTGAGCCGTGCACACTGAACACACTGAAGGCTGTGGGATTGTGGGAACCGAGGCACAGAACACCCCTTGCTCACATAGCCCTTCCTAGTGCGCAGGTTGTTGGCAAGACACAGACGTCCAGGGTGGGTCCCTCTCAGACCTGCTGCTGGAACCTGCTTCTGAAACGTGTTTGCCATCCTCTTTAGAGACAATACTGGAAGATGGAATTCAAGAACAGTGCATCTGGAAGGTAGCTGTGGTAGACAATATGGATGGTGAAGAAATCAGGGGACTGAGGGAGAGACTGGCAAGAGGAAGGCGGTGTAAAGGAAGAGGAGGAGGCAGGAAGCACTGGGAGAGCTGAGCCTGAGGGCCACCTTGAGGATGAGTGATGTCATAGCACCATGGGAACAGAAGACAGCTGCCACCTCAGTGCTAGGAAGCATTGATGTGGGCAAAGCAGTCAGTGGGTCTGTTAACCTATGACGGGCCGGGCATTGCACAGGGAAACTGATGCTTCGGGAGCTCCCACTGTCTGAGAAGGCTTAACTTTACTTCCACACATTCTGACTCCAGGGACACTTTCTTGATCCCGATCCTTCTATCTGCTTTGGTCTAGCAGAGCAGGGGTCCATGCCTTGATGTTATGTAGGCAGAAACAGGGGTGACTGGAACACAGCACATAACGCAGCCAGGGTGCTGAGAGATCCTCAGTCAAGAGTGTCTCGGACAAATGGAGGGCACAGACAGGCCAGATGCTGTGCCTGCCGCGGGGCTCTGCTCAGCTACACTTTGTGCTTCACTCTGCATTATTCTCGGTTCACTTCTCTGCCCTTCATATGCCCCAGAGCCCAGTGCTGGAGCCACCAGTGGCCACTACTGAATGACCAGGGACCAAGACGGTCACACGTCGCATCTGTGTGCTATGAACACCAGGTCGGATAAGGCTTCCTGGCAATGTGTCCCCTCATGTTCCTTTTGAAGCCTGATCCAGTTATAAGAGAGGCAGCAGGAGGCACGCAAGAGAGTGGACAGAACATTTATCAAATGACAGACAGTCTTCCTGAGGGAGGGCCGTGCGCGTGTGTCACTCCTATGGCGGGACCGTCCATGATGGGTATTACTGCTGGCACCATGCCTTCCGTCCCAAGGTTGTCACGGCCTCTTCAGGGTTGGAGGCAGCAAGCTCTGGGCAGCCTGCACCCCACGCCCTGTAGGGCTCTCTGGAGCAGTTGCTCTGTGCTACAATGGCTTCCTAGAGACTTCTCATGACCTTAAGGGCAGTTCTGTGTCTGCTCTTGCTGCACTCGCATTCTGGAAGGTGCCAATATGCGCTCCTACAACACACAGCATAGCTTTGTTCCCCTGTGTCCACACGTGGGTGGCTCTGAGGTTTTGCCAAGGGTGACTGTGCTTTTGTTTTTTGAGTACAAATTACTGCGCATAGGTTGCTGTGAAACAGAGTGAAAGGAAGTTGGGGAGTGGAGAACGCTGTAGACTGGCCTTGAGGAAGAACGATACCTCTACAAGCCTGCCCAACCCGAGTGATGCTGCAAAGCTATCTGCATCTACAAAGTCCCAAGACAGAGGGACCATAGCCACATTCCTCATGTGGGGACTTTGGAGGGGTGAGCTCTCCTGGTGCATCCGCCACAGGAAGAAGTGGTGGAAATCCTCCTGTGGCAGTGGGAGCAAGAGCACATGATGACAACCCAGCTGAGGTCCAGTTAACAAACACTGTGCACACCACCTACAGTGAGTCACTACCCTCCCCCTGCTCCAGTCAGAGCACAGGACAGCCAAGAGTACCAACAGCATACTGTCACACACAGAGCCACCTCGGTGCTCAGTTTCTCTTTAGACTCCCCAGCTCACAAAGAAACAGATGATGTGCTGGGCCAGAATTGTAGAAAGCACCACGAGCATGTGTCACAGTTAACAGTGAATCGATGGCCTGCAGGCACATCTGCAGATCCTAATACTGATGGGCGGAGCTGTGACTGTGGACAGTGGTCTGGAAACAAGCGATCTGTCAGGTACGTCCACCCTGCCACACTGGGCTGAATCTGGTGCAGTACTGTTCTCTGCCCATCTGAGGGCCATTTCACCCTGGGTCGGCTTGCTAGAAGCTGGCTGGCTGGATACCAATGTGGACTGCCTTGCTAGCCCGTGAGGTCACCTTGTGTGTTTATTTTGGGTTTGTGCTAATCCTGAGCTCTCAGCATTGCCTCAGCCACCGGGGAAAAGTAAACACAGCTTACATTTGCCAGCCCCACCGTCCTCTGCACAAGCTTCCTGGTCTATAATTAACTTGTAATTTTTCACTTAGCTAGGTAGGTAGCAAGGGTGTTCAGAGGGCAGACCTGGGGCTGGCACTAATGTGCTGGGAGCAGAGGACAAGCAGAAAGGCCAGGTAAATCACAGGGAACTGCCACCCTCCACCTGCTCCAGCTAACACTGGTGACCCACACTCTGGATGGCATGCTTGCTCTGTGCCCGCAGGTCATCAAATCCCCAGGAGGCAGCTGGTGGAGGACAGGTGTTTACTTTTAAAGAGTAGAAATATATGCCGGTAGGTCTGGGGTCACAGAAGGCAGCGGAAAGCAAAATAAATGATTATTTTAACAGCTGCATCCTGAGGCTGCACCTGGATAACCTGTCGACAGGCATGCATTTGATGCCAGCAATGTCTTCTCCGTTGTCACCCTTAAATGTCCGTGCTGCCGAGGGGCACGGGAGGAGACCCTCTGGTGAAAGAGTCCTTGAGAACATAGGACTGTGGTTTTCAGTGATCTGAGCTGCTAACATCAGGAAGGTGCCCAGGACACATGTCTACAGACTTCCTAAAGCATGATGTGCATATATGTGTGTAGTGAGGTCAGGTTTGTCATGGCCCTGCCATGGACACACAGCGGTGGCACCTGGACCATTTGTGTGAGGAAGGACAGTTGAGACAGAACAATAGGTCAGATCAGACCAGCAAGACCTCTGCATTGGCTACCCAGGGTTCAGAGCCTGAACACAGTTCTTTCAGAAACCATTCACACCCATGCTCTATACTACAGGCACCTCCTTCCTTTCTCCCTTCCCCTTCTTCTCCTGGTTTCTTCCTACTTGCCCTCTCCCTGCTCTGTTTGCTCTGCACTGGATGCTCACACACTATGGCTGTCTGACATCAGACATCACTCCATCTCTCCAGGCTCTGGTGGGCACTCTGTCAAGGACAGGGTAAGAATAAACATGCGTGGTCCTGGTGACCCAGAAGGGCCTCTTTTAAAGCCAAATGAAATAAACCAAATGCCGAGACAAACAAGTCACACTTCCCCACCGTACTTCAGCTTGAATTACTTTCAAATGATACAGAAATAAATACCAGTCCCTAGTACAGAAACCCAATGTCAATGTTTGCACCCAGTTTGTTTCCCAGTAACAGAGGGGCAAGGCAAGCTCAGAGCCTGGTGCAGTCTATGGAAGGTGTATATGGCTGCAGAAAGGATCCCACAGGACTGGGCTTTACAGCACACACTAGGCCAGGCTTGGCCCAGTGCCGTGATTAGCTTTAACTGTCAATTTGACACAATCTAGACTCACAATCTAGGAAGGGAAGTCTCAGTGAGGGATTGTCTACCTTGGCTGGCCTATGGGCATGCCTGTGGGTGACTGTTTTAATTTAACTTAATTGATGTAGGAAGACTCAGGCCATTGTATGAGGCACCACTCGTTAGAAAGGGCGTCCTGAACCAGGCAAGCGAGTGACTACATTCTCTCTCCGTGCTTTTGACTGTAGATATAATGTGATCAGTTGCCTCAAGTTCCTGCTGCCTTGACCTCTGTAAGATTCTTTTTCTCCAGTTACTTCACCACCACAGAAACAGAAGAACACTGGGTTCCAGATCCATCTGCAGCTCAAATCCTAGGAACCTCATTTCACACTCATGACCACTGCCTGCTCTAGGATGTCCTTAGATGGTCACTCATCAAAGTTCCTTCTCAGTCAGATCCTCTGAAAGGGTGTACCCTGGGGGCCACAACCTGTGGGCACGGCCGGGTACAGCTACCAGGACTCCCTCCTCAAGCTACCCCCACCCCAGCGACTCTCTGCCCAGCCCACCCAACTCCGATTTGGCAACCCCCTTTCCCCTCCCCAGCAGGGTCTTTAGAAAGAGGGCAGAATATATCAGATAGGGAATTGGGGGGCTAATGCTCCTTCACAGACACCACCCTGGCCCTGAGAGAGACTTCAGGGACTCATCCCTGACTTCTTAACTGCCCTTCACTCACTCGGAGGCCCCTTTATCCTTCCTCCCTCCCTCCCCCTCCCTCACCATCCCCCTCTCTCAAAAGGAGCTTTCTGGTGGCTCCCTGGTCTGTTTAGAGACCTGGATCAAGTCCTTCAGGTCAGCTGTCATGACTTCCTTTGAGTCGCATTTGAGGCGAGGGACAGAAAGCATCACTCGTCACAAACCAATGATACTATGTGGCAGAATCAAAGCCAATGGGGCATGGGGGCAGAGGGTTCAGGCCAGGGTCAGGAGCCGAGGGTTCAGGCCAGGGTCAGGAGCAGAGGGCAGATTTCCTGCGGGGACACTGAAGAGAAATGGGGGCAGATAAAGTGAGGGGCTTGGGGGAGACAGGTCCAGGAAGATGGCTGGTGGGGAGAGTGGATCCCACTCTCCTCGGCCTTCTTTCTTTCAGGCTCCTTTCACACAACAGAAGCTCTGTGACGCACGCAGCACTGGGTTATTTGTTCACAGCTTCTCTCTCTCAGTGAGGGCACTGGATTCTCGAGGTACGGCTTAATCACATCATGTCTCTCCCCAGCCAGAGAAGCCCCATGTGCATGCTTGAATCACTGACTAGGGAATGACTCCTGGCGGAGAAACCAAGGTGTGTCCCCCGCCAGGCAGAGGATATGCCGCCCCTGAGGCTCGGTTTCCATACCCCTTATACTCTGCTGATCACCCCTAAGGGCAACATGAGGCCTGTCTGTGGGCCAGCTCCACAGTGGGGTGACTCCTCAGCTCACACAGCTCGAATGGGAGCTGTTGATGGACAGAGGGGGAGGTCTGGCCTTGCTTCTGCAAGGTCGCCTTTGGGTTTTGAGGAGGACAGTCTACAATTTTTTTTTTAATTCTACCCTTAGTAAGCCTTGCTCTTTTAAAAAAAATTATTTATTTTATGTATATGAATACATGGTAGCTGTCTTCAGACACACTAGAACAGGTCATCAGATCCCATTGCCAATGGTTGTGAGCCACCATGTGGTTGTTGGGATTTGAACTCAGGACCTCTGCAAGAGCAGTCAGTGCTGCTAACTGCTGAGCCATCTCTCCAGCCCCAACAGTCTAGGTTTTTTACACACTCTCTGAACACCTGCTGGAAGACACGGGTACCCTGACAGTCTGCCTACACCCCTTTGACCTTACCTGGGAGCAGAAACCTCCCTTGTTCAAATGAGTTCTATAATCAGAACTGCAGAGCCAGGGTTCAGAGACTCCCCAACTTGCTTGTTTTGGATAGGGTTCAGATAAGACGGGACTAGAGCTTCTGTGTGGGGAGTTTTAACCCTGTGCTCTCTGAGGTAAGACAACTGAGGACATAAGGGAAGGCAGGCAGCAGAGAGGAAACTTCACACATGATGTACATTTTGCTTTTGATTTCCCCTTTGTGTTTTGCAATACTGGGGACCTCATGTATGCTGGCCAAGAGCTCTGCCATGGAGCTGCCCCCAGCCTGATGCATGAACATTCTGTTAAAAAGCCCTCTGGGACTAACTTCAAATAATGCCACGTGTGAGGGTGTTGTACGACACAGCATGGATATCAGGAGGCACATGGATATCAGGAGGCGTGCCTCGGGAAAGGGGGAGAGCCCAGCAGGCTGTCAGACGCAAGTCAGCCCCGCAAGCTTGTCTGTCATTGGTGTGCCTTCCGCCTCAGCAGCAGCAAGATAAGAGATGCTACAGACCCAGTGGGCAGGGTGCTATCGAGGATGACAGATGCTCGCCAGTCTGCACCTCTCCGGGGAGACAGCTGTGCTGAGCGTGCTCGCTCACAGGTGGACAGTCTGCTGTCTCAGACTCTTAGTGTAGACAGAGGCCATGTGCACCAAGCAGCTGAATTAGTCCCTCCTCCCTCTCCTCGCCCTGTGTGTGTGGTGGAGAGCTCCACAAGCGACTTACATTCCAGTCTATGGTGACAAAGAACGGGTGACGTTTAATTTCCTCCACTCCGTCAACACCAGCACCTGTCACAACACAGCAGAGAATAAATGTCAGCACAGGTCCCAGGCCATGTGTCATCTCTGACTGCTGCTAATGCAGCTGTGGGATGGACAAGCGCCTGTTACCGGGAAAGCCCTGACTTGCTCTCTCTCTCTCTTTGAGTAGAAAATTTGAACTTGCCCATGGCCTTAGAGCCCAGGAGGCCCCCATTTGACTCCAGGCTTGTGATGCAGACACGGCCTCAAACGAAAGTAGTAAAGGAAAGGTGGGTGTTGGGTCCGGACTTCCTGCTCCAGGTATAGCATGTCTCCATGCCCAAGACAGGAGCAGGTGGCTGTCACGGTAACAGACCATGTTTACAACACCCAGAACACAGCATCAGGCCAGGTTCCCAGGACTTGACAAGGCACAGTGGGGTCAGAAGGTGCACCTGGCCAGGCTGCCGTAGCAGTTACCAGGGAAGAGAGAATCACAAGAAAGGAAAAGGAGATCAGATAGGACCCAGTACTGGGACACAGAAACTGGCCTGCGTCCCCTCTACCACACCCGACGTTTGCACAATGGTCACTATCTCACCAGGAGAGTTTGTGGTTCTGATTCCTCCACCTACTCTCAGTGGCTACTGATCTGTGCCTACCAAACCTCTCCCATTTGTTTATATGAAAGTCCTAAGTTGTGTACCGCACAGAGGCATGGGCTGGCAGGAGATGGTGCTGTGTGTGTCTGTGAGATCCTTCTGCCTGTCCTTCAGCTGCAGAGCCAGCCTGGACTGAATGGTGAGTTCCAGGAGGAAAAGATGAGTGTATTAAGCAACGGGCACCTATGTGAACCCGAGAACACTGGGGAGGGGCAAGAGGACTCGCTGTTTCCTCCTTCTTAAAACTTGATGCTGCTCTGAATAAGGTCCGTTAATTAAAAGCAAAGTCCAGGAGCTAAGGCAGGCAAGGAGCCCAGCCCTGAGGCTGTGAGTCAGGGACAGGGCTGGCCCCAGCCATCTGGGAACTGAGTCTTGTCAGGAGTCTTGTCAGCTCCTGTCCCAGGGGTAGGAAATGAATGTCCCTTCCCCCAGTGCTGCAGCCCAACCTCCTCCTGACTCTAAGGCCTAATGGTTCTGAGCAAAATCAGATGCTCCTCTTGAGCCCACACCCAGTTCCTGGAGCCCTGGGGGTGGGAAGGGGGAAGCTCCTTCTTTGCGAGACAACTCTGCTCAGGGTGCTGTGAAGGTCAGCACAAGGCTACCAGAGATGCTGTGGTGACCAGTTCCAGCTGGAGTCTCAGGGGGCAGAGCCATATGTACCCCATGGCTCATGCTCTGACCATTCTGGTCCTCTGCTTGGTCCACAGCGGTGACGTGGACAACCTCTCACCTCTCAGGTAGCTTGGCCAGGCCAATCACACCAGCTTTTATTCACACTCCAGTCTGTCTGTCACCAATTTGAGAGGAAAACACACAAGAAAGAAAACCAAGGGAAAGACTCAAGTGTTCCGTGTCCACCCAGTGGTATGTCAGGAGCTCCTTTGGGGACATGCACAGCACATGTCCCTCCTGTGTCCCCCTACTCAGTGGCCACTTCCACATGAGCAACTGAGGCTGTTGTAAGTCGTGTTCCTGCTTCAGGCCACGACTTTCCGAACTCGTGATGCCCATTCTGAGGACGCCACCTTTACGCCCAGATCTGATCCAGATCTTTCAGCTCAGACCCCCAGGCAGACGCTCCTTTGGACCAACATGTCTATCTCCTAGCTGTGTCCCAAATCACAGGTCCAGGGTATAAGTTCCTGGTACCTAGTGTTCTTTCCTTGTGGGGCGTTCTAATGATGACAAAGTAACTGCTAGAGCCATTGGCCTGACTCCCAAAGCTGCCCTCCTGGAACACTGTCCCTGCACTCCTTTTGATGAGGCCTTGAACTCCAGATTCAAGTGCCCCAAATTCACAGCTCCTCTGGGTCCCAATGATGAATGTCAGTCACTTTCCCAGGCCTCAGCGTGTACACTCTGCAGTGAGCATGCTTTGTCTCTGCTTGAAGAACCTCTGTATAGGCATGGCTTGCCCTGTGGCCTGCAAGGATAAGGGAGACACCACAGAGAAGCCGGTGCTGGGCGTTTACTGTTCTCTGTTACTCTTCCCTGACCTCACTATCCTCTGCCTCTATTAGAATCTGACACTATTACTGTTTTGCCTTCTCAGCACAAAGGGTTGATGTCTTGATTGTTGCTCAGAAATTCTAGACATTGGTAGAAGGTATCAGCAGCCAGGTCCTTAATGTTGCGGTGACCTTTTAGAGAGCAAACTTGGTCATTATTCTTCACGCTAGTCTTATCCTCCGGAAGTATTTTAAAATAGATAGTTGTGGATTTGGCTCTGCCTTTATCGAGACTGAACACGCTTGACAAATAGCAGGGAGCAGAGCTCTGGGAGAGGAGGCTGGGGATGTGTTTGTGCTCATGAGGGAGCCAGAGTTGCTACATTGTTACAGGATCTTGACCAAACACTACTCAAGCCTCCCTGCTTCCAGGAGGATGCCTGCGAATCATCTCCTGTCACACGCCCTGATAGGAGCCTGGAATCCGACAGACACAGGCAGAACGGAGGACCATGTATCTCTCTTTAGGCTCCATTATTCTGCAGCAAGTTTCACAGACAAAGCCAGAGGACTGTGGAACTCAGACGTCAGCTCCGCCCATGCCATCACACATAGTCACACACATTCTAATCATGCGGGTACTTTTCACATGGAGACAGCTTGAGGCATGAGAGTCTCTGGACCGGCGTTTCTATATTTAATAAAGGCATGAAGCTAATCGAGATCTATGCTATCCCAGAAAGGAATTCCTTCTATTTCCCGTGTCTAGCCAAGTCTTCTTTGCACTTGAACACCCCCCTCTGGTGTACCCGTTTCATCCGGACCTCCAAATCCAGCAAACTATTCACAGGAGGTTCTGACCTCCTAAAAAGGTTTTCACTGGCTTTAATTTTACTTTTGAAAGTGGTTAATTCCCAGATCCTCCATAATGTTTACACTTGTTGTCCTTTCAGAATTGCACAGAATAAACCCGTGATCCTCTAGGTAACATTCAGAATTCACTCTGCTGGTGGCTTGCCTCTCTTACCTGTCCTGATTGGCAAACCATCTGTATCCAAGCTCTAACCACCTAGAGACCTGGCTGGGACAGACAGAAATATGAGCTCTCCTCTGTATTTCTTAGCCACCAATATGTTATTAGCACATTGTTTCTTCAGTTTTAAAGTGGTTTCTGGCCATTTAAATCTCACCCGTGTGATGTTAACAACCTTTGACTGATAATTGTGAGTCATGCAGAACTGCTGGGCTGTGTGCATTCGTGTGTGTGTGTGTGTGTGTGTGTGTGTGTGTGTGCGCGCGCGCGCGCGCGCGCACGCGGGCACGCGTGCATGTGTGCGTGCAAACCCACCCATGTGGGCATCCTTTCATTAGACAGCCCTAGGTCGACTTGAGTTCTTGAGGGATCCGTAGGGCTGATTCTGAGCTAATTCCAAATAAAAGCTCAGGCTGTTTGCGTGATTTGAGGAAGCCATCAAAGGTCTGTGTATGACCTGTGGACACAGTCAGAGGCTGGTAGCATTGCCTGTAGAAACTGGGATGAGGCCTCGGAGATGGACAATGTCTGCCATCTGTCCAAACTGCCTTTGGACAGGAAACAGAATCTCCATTCAGAGAACCCTTGGGTGCATTTGAATAGGGTTCAGTAGCAGCTCTAGACCATGCTCACCCCGTCAGTGCGAGGAGAGGCCCTGCTTATGGAGCTGCTGTGCTCATAAAAATCTAGCTCCTTGCTGACCTTGCCTCATGCTCCCATGTGAGGATTCCTAGGCCCTCTGGGCGAGGCTGAAGCTGCTCATCCAGGTGAATGAGAAGGTATTAGCTTGGGAAAGACCAGGAAGCAGGTTAATAGAATTGATGCTCCTTCCTCCTCATCTGGTTCTGCAGGAAAAGCAGAGCAGGAAAGGTGTGTGTGTGTGTGTGTGTGTGTGAGAGAGAGAGAGAGAGAGAGAGAGAGAGAGAGAGAGAGAGAGAGAGAGAGAGAGAGAGAGAACCATTCCCTTGTGGATGTTCAGGTCAGGGTGGCAAGACACAGACAGAGCTCTGTGTAGAAACGAACACTGGACAAACTCCCACCAGGAGAGGTATGTAAGTCTGAAGTATGCAGTCAGAAGACCAAGCAGCCACAACTCTGAGCTTCTTCCTGCAGAAGGTTCTGATTCTGAGATGTCCACATTGAATTCTACAGGTAACTCCTATGTTGCCTTCTCCAGCATCAGGGGTAAGGGGGCTGGCCCGAACTCCTGATACAATTTCTCACTTTTGAAAACCTCCTCTTCCCGAAGTCAAGATCTAGAGACTGTCTTCAGTTACAGATGCCAAGACAGCAATCTGTAGCCTCTGCCATGAATGGGTCCTTGAGCCTTAGCCAGACCAGTTCACCATGCAGTTATGAGGAGCTGTCCCCCCAAGGCTGTTGTGTTCTCTGCCCCACAGGACTTCTGTTGCCCATCCAGAGGACCTGACAGAGCTATCTGGGGGTTCGGGGCCTTGGTATGCCCAGCACTACAGAAGGTACACAGCACTCATGTACGGCCGTAGGTGGCAGATGGAAGCTTCCATGTGGGAGCAGAAATGTGTGGTATAGAATGACTCAGTCAGCAAAGGAAAAGACTGTGAGATGGAGATGGTTCAGGCCTGGGACAGCTCAGGATGTGGAAGGCAACATGGAGAAATGGCTGCTCTAAGACATTGATGTAAACCACAGCACCTCCCCACCCCCAGGCACATTACAGTCACACTCAATCTATTTGACACAGGGCAGTGTTCCCTACGTGCCAGGCGCTGTTGTGCCCCTGTGAAACACCTGATGACTGAGTTTGCAGAGAAGCAAGCAAGCACAGAGAGGTTGAGCTATAGGCTCAAGGTTGCACAGCAAGTAAGCACAGATCAGGCAGGGGTCACGGCAAAGCAGCTGCTCCCTCTCCCCTGTACCCTGCAGCAAGGCAGGTGTGTACACCTCGGAGCTCTGTCTTCTGTACGCCACCCCACAACTCCTAAAATGGGGGCCATCTGTCAGATCTGGGAAGACCTCTGAGGCCAGCATATGAATGAGGGGGCTTGAATGAGACCCTTCTAGATCGTACCTGTGCCAGGAAAACTGGAAGGCTGCCCTGGACCACCAGGGACTATGCAGCATGTCGGGGGCGGGGGGGTCAGGAAATGAACCCCAAAGCAAATCTCAGAGCGAGAGTTTCTCTGCACCACCCCCTCACACCAGCTTTCTCTGGAGCAAATGAGGCCGTAGCATCTCTGCTCTCCACATGGTGCAGAGAAGCCAGTACCCCTCCAGCCACATGACTACCACCACTTTCCAGGCAGGAGTGGAGCACAGAGATTCTGACCACTCCTATGATGGTGGGTCCCAGGACACTTGTTCAAGATATGGGGTCCTGGGAGTGGGATGCTGGGTGGGGGAGCCTGGGGCAAGCCTTGCCAAGCACCTGGGTTTCCTAACCCTACCATCTTGTTCTCCGCCTCAGCCCCATTTTGTGCATTGTGCTGTTCTATCGAACCCTGAAACTCTCGTGCTGGGTACAAGTGCAACACCTTTTCCTGCTCCCCTATCTGTTAGAGGATGCCAGTGTAGCCTCAAGGTGGGAAAAGTGGACTGACGGCCCACTTACTCTCCAGTGTGGGCCACTGTAGTCTCTAAAATTGTTGTCTCTAAATATTAATTTTTTCCCTTTAAAACAGCTCCCCCTTCTGAAAAAAAAAAAAAAAAACCTCTTCAAAATCATTAAACTAATATGTGCTTACTGTTTCCAGAGCCAGCCTGCTGAGCATGAGGTGGAAGGGGTGCCCCTGTCCTGCCCACCACGCAGAGGAGCACCTCTGTGTTCGTCCTTGGGAACCTGTCTCTCTCCTACCCTGGCTTCTACCGCAGACAGGCCGTCCTGGGCTGTTGTGGGCTATTTACTTAGCTTCTTCGCTCTTAGGCTGAAGCATCCGGCCACATCTCACAGGCTTGGCCTTACTCTGCAGTAGCTAAGAGCTGCCCACTGCTGCAGTCCAGCTGCTGTGTGGGGGAAGTTTCCTGGGGACGCTGGATGGAGCTCATCAGCCCTCACTATTCACCCAGGATAAGTTCAGGCCAGGGTGCCACCAGGTCACACAGACCCTGCCATGGTTGGAGGTCCCATCTCATCTGTGAGGTATGAAAGGAACAGAGCTTTTTGTTTTATCCCAAAACACACACACACACACACACACACACACACACACACACACACACACACACACACACACAGGTATGAAGACATTCTCAGGAAGTCAGAAGTCTGTGATCACAACTGCCTCTCGAGACAGGAAGTCTGGTAAAGAACTGAAGCCCTTGCTGGATGCCTCTGGAGTCGATAAATACAATCTCAAAATAAACACAAATCCGTGAAGACTAGAATTTTACGTAATTATCTTTCTTCTTCTGTTTTTCTAAACCTTCCTATCTCTTATGCACATTGGCTGTTCGGAATGAAATGTGTGTAACGTTCAAGAAAAACAAATAGAGATTCTCGTACAATTCAGCACGTGCAATTGCAGAGAGAGTCCAGGAGCCTCTCCGCAGAGAGAGAGAAGAGACAACCTTGGCATGAATTAAGTTGTACAGAATCCATGTGTGAATTAAAG
Organism: Rattus rattus; assembly: GCF_011064425.1. Classification (NCBI taxonomy): domain Eukaryota; kingdom Metazoa; phylum Chordata; class Mammalia; order Rodentia; family Muridae; genus Rattus; species Rattus rattus. Next base: position 186,731,328 of record NC_046155.1, read on the forward strand.
ACAGTTGACTTGCAAATCTTGCAGACCCCCCAAGGACTCAGAGACATAAGCCCAGCCTCCGAGAGCATTCCCAAGTCTGTCCATGTGGACTGGAGACCCCAAGGACAGCGCTCTGATGCTGCACAGCTAATAAAAGCAATGGCGCTTGGCTCTAACTCAGGTATCTGAACAGGTTATTGGCACCTGACTTTGCTATGGAATGCCAAAGACCCCTTGGAAGTAGATGTCAGAACTCACAGCTATACACACACACACACACACACACACACACACACACACACACACACACACACACACACACACATATATATATTGTCCTAAGCACTATGGTACTCAGGGAGGGCCTGCCCTCCTTTGAGATTTCCAACATGGAGTACTTGTATTTCCCCAATGTCCAGAAAATCAGGTGTTTATGAAAAAGCCAGCTATAACAGGTTCCCCAAACCTCATGGTTGAACGACCTCAGGAACAAGTGAAATATGATGATAGGCCAGTTTTATGAAATGCATGGGTTCCACAGTTGCAATGAGGACCCTGGATGCCTCCATGGACAGGGAGGGTGTGCAAAGCCGTGGGCTAGTGAGGTCATGAGAGACCTCAGGGACTGACCAGCTGGGAGAAGAACTGACTGCCCACAGTCACTTAGCTAGACACGGCCAGGTCACCCAATCCTCAGTTAGGGAAGGACAGAGAGGCTCATCTGTGTGCTTGCTCTCCACCATCTGTGGCCCAATTAATGAAGAACTCCTCCCCTCTATGGGAGACCCTTACGCCTGCTGGAGTGGACAGAACAGTGGTCTCTCTTCCTGGAAGCTGAGAGGGGCAGGGATTCTTACACCACAGAGCTGAATCCCAACATTGACAAAGGAGGCGAGCAGGGTCTTTTTTAACAGTCGCTAACAGTAAGAGCGAACCTTATGCCCAGAGAAGAACCGCAGATGTGGCATCTCCATGTCCGAGAAGAAGGGACAGAATCAAGGGCTCTTCCCTACGTGATTCGTGATGGGCGCCGCCACACCATACTGCAGGGAGGGAACTCAGAGAAGAACCCTCAGGGGAGAAGGCTGAACCCATGCGGGTAAGTGCATTTGAAAATCCCCAGTGGAGAAACATAGTAACCAAGATCCCCAGTGAGTACAGTCAGGAGAAGTGAATCCTAGGATGGATGGCGCCCCGACCTCCGCCCTAGCCTGGGCAAAGACAAAGTGCAGCCCAGCGGGAGCAGACGTTCGTTTGTGATCAGTATCTCCTCCGCTTTACCCCTTAATGAGGAAAACGGAGAACGTCGGGATAGGGACTCAACCGGGTTCCTTCCTTATGTCATTCCAACCACATACCCGTTTCCCCAGAAGTGTCAGGGGACCAAGCTCTATCAGCCGGAAGTGAAGGTAAGCTGGAAGGAGACTCTCAGAAAAGCTTTCCTGGCCAAAGGGGCCCAGGTGCTCTCCACTGCCTCCTCTTCCTCCCTTGAGTCCTGATGGTATGGCTGGAGCTGTTGCAGCCACTCTGTGATCAGAGGAGCCAGCCGAGGAGGAGACTGAAAACGCAAGTCATGGAGGATCGCTAAAACAGAACAAGGGTCTGGGATTCGGAAAACCACAGTCCAGTTGCCAGGCAGTGCCTACTAAATCCACATCGGCACACGGCTTACCAAGAGAGGCAAGCCACAGGCTGAAATACATTCTTTGCAGCCTAAAGCAGTTATCACGGATGCTTCCCTGGTTCTGTTTTTGTTTTGGGGTGGGTTTGTTGTTGTTGTTTTTCTCTGTGTGGCCCTGGCTGGTTTTGAATTCACACTGTTAAATCAGGCTGGCTTCGAACTCACAGAATTCTGTCTGCCTCTGCCTCCCAAGTGCTGGCATTAAAGGCCTGCACCACGGCTGGCCGCCTGGATGCCTCCCTGTTCGTAAGTGAGTCAGAGAGCTCTCCTCTGACCTAATCTATAGACAGCACCACTGTGAGGCCTTGTCTAAGGGAGACTGACTGCATAGCGCTCAGTTAAGTGCCATGACTTGTTCACCTGGTCACTAAGCAGCAGCTGTCACATCTGTCACAGGCTGTCATCATCCCCTAACTGCCTCAAGGTCCACTGAGCATCGCTGTACTTACCCTGGACGGTGTAAGCCACTTAGGAAGGGGCACCAGGCATGCCCCAGGCTCACTAGAAATTGCTGACTGGGACTAGACATTTAGAAGATGGATGGAATCAGGCTAGGCCTCCAGGCACGGCTCTAGGGTTCAGAGGCAAGCGGTAATGACAAGAACCACAGTCGCCTGCATTTCAGAGAATCTGAGTACTGCAAAGGCATTCAGAAGTAGAGTGTCCTGAGGGGCAGGAGTGTTCCGCTGTGCTCTGACCCCGGCTCCTCTGGATGATCTCAAGTTCAAGGCCTAGCAGAGTGAGTTTAAGGGCATCCTGGGTAAATTAGTAAGACCTGTGTCAATAAAAGGTCTGGGGGGTGTAGTTCTGTGGTAAAGTGCTTGCTTAGCCTGAGCTAAGGGTATATGCTAATAAGCTTAGCCTGAGGGTCCTGTGTATGATCCTCAGCACCTCGAAGACTATCTGTTCTGAGAGCGAGTGCCCAGCCCTGTGCCCAGAGAGGTTCGTCTCAGGGTTACCCTGTTTATAAAGTTTAACAAGTATCCACCAAAGAGGGGCTACCGGCTGGCCTGGGGCAGCTGCAGTTGCCCTGGAGAAAGTGAAATCAGAGGGCAGTTCTGGGAGCAATTGTCATCCAAGTCCTGGGACAACACTTGTGCTCCCTGGCCCTCCATGCCCCGCCCCTGAGGATATAGGGTCTTGCTTTCGCAGGCCTGAGTGACCATGGGCCACAGTCCCTTCACTGTGTGTTCCCTATCAGGAACTGAGGAGGGAACAAAGCAAGGCAAACCTGGGAGTTCAGAGATCTGGGCGGGGGAGGGAGGGGGCCTCAGGCCACACACACATGAGCCTGGCCTACCCAGTGTGATCATAACCCACTCCCAAGAGAAATCACAGTGACTCTTGGCCAAGGTCTCAGGTCCTATCTGAGACTTACACAAGTGATCCAAGAACAGCACAGAACAATCTGACCCACGGGTTTCCTCTAACACAACAACCCAACACAAACAACCCTGTGTGCACGTCCACACCAAGGCACTCACTGTGGCTCTACACATTCCCATCCTGGGGCCTGACACCTCATCTCGCCCCTGGCACCCTGGGGACCCGAGCTGCTTCCCTGGGACATTCTAGGTGGTCATCTTGGTGAGTTCCTGCTAGGGAGACTGCTCTGGCCAGTTGTAAACAGTCCCAGCTCTAGGGTCCAACTGTAAAGACCCCACTGGGGTTCATGCAGTGAACCTGAGGTGACACAAAAGCCTGGCTCACCACTGCCCTGAGAGCTCACCACTGCCCGGCTAACTTGACCGCAGAGGCACCCCCAGGCTCCACACAGGACAAGCACCCTTGCAGTGTCTCCTGGGCAGTCCGCTCTAGGGGTCTCCCCGTCAGTTTGTGAAGCAGCCATTCTCAGTGAGGATGCTCTCCCGAGACCCTGTGTGTCTGGGTCTGATGGTCGTGCATGAGGAGTGGGGTCGTGCCAGGAGCATCTGGACCAGGGTGACTACAGTTGATGTGTCTCTAACGAGCTCATGAAGAGGACTTTTTTTTTTAACCTTGTCCTGTCCTACCTTAACTAGAACTATCTTCTAAAGCAGCTTCAGGACAGAAGAGCTGTGTGTGATGTGAAACCTGGATCAGAAGCTGAATGGGAATCTATTTAGCTGTTGGAGTAGCAGCAACAGTTTGCATTCACTGTAGACAAATCCTGTCACACGCCAGGGGGACGATCCTAGGAAGTGGGACAGCGCTTTTAATAGTGGCTTTACTCTCTAATAACTGAAAGGTTGTAAATTCCTGCAGAAGTTCCCTAAATTAAAGCTGATACGTGAAAGACATCAAATGAGGCCTGAGCTTCCTTTGGGGCTGAGCCAGGCAGAGAGGAAAATCTAATTATTTCTTTGAGAATGAACTATTTCCTAACACGTCTAATGACTGGTTCCTATTGTGAGGCTGGAACAACGGCCCGTGCTCCTTCTGCCAATCTGTGGGAAAGACCATCCAGCAGCTCCTGTGTCCATGAACCCTCACCCTATTCCTGGGTCTCCGTCCATCCCCAAGGCCTTTCCAGGCCAAGCAGTAAACTCTGGATGGTTGGGAGAGGGAGGCAGTGCTTAAAGTAAACTGGGCTCTGTACTTGTTGGCTTGTTAAGAGGCTATAAATCAGAAGTGACCTTTCAACCATTCTGTCTGCAGTTTATGGCGTTCTTAAACTAAGAAACATAAACCAAGAAGAGAATATAGTGGTTTCCTGCAAAAGCAGAGGGTTTTTTTAAAAAAGAATAAACTGTTATACTTCGAGAGTTGAACGCCTTTCAGCGATCCTGATAAGACCACATGTGAGTGTTTCCCCAGCCTCTGCTTCCTGTGACCTCAGCAAGGGGAAGCATGCAGTTCAGAGTCAGGGTGCAGGGAGGTAGAGTCGTCCGCATTCCCATGGGAGACAGAATAGTGACCTTCCACATTCCTAAGGGGTCTAGAGGGTAGCTCATTGCATTCCTGTGGGAGGGGTGTCATGGGGACCCTTACCTAGCCGGTTGCAGGGATTCCGCTTGAAAAGGGCTCTCAGCAGGCTCTGCGCCTCGGCACTGAGGAACTGAGGCATGCCCAGCTTGGCTCTAGGAGGCAAAAGGAATGCAGGTTAGACGGCAGAGAACGAAGAGAAGCGCCTTCTCTCCTTCTACAAGGTTTGCAAGGGGACAGACCCCAAACACTCAGAGCAGCAGTGGCAGCACTCTGGTGTAAGGACCCCATTATGCCTTGAAACCGTATGAAGACCCCAAAGAGCTTCGGTTCACGGGGCTTGCAACTGGTCGCTGACTGTAATCAAAGTAAAAAGTGAAATTCTCACAACGGCCACTAAATATTCCATTTAAACCACAGAGATTGGTCAAAGCAGCAATAGTGATTCCCTGAGAATCACCAGCATCTCACCAACATTTTCAGTGGAAATTATTTTTCAAAACAATTTTGTTTTATAGCACCAAGTTTCCTTAAGCAAGAGTCTATTAATTGGAGTTACATTTGGTGAGCTCCTTCCAGGCACCCTGGGAACAGTAGTGCTCTTATCTTCCCTGCATCAGCCTGCTGTAGAACTGTGGAGGGTGACTGGGTAAGGAGCATTCTAGGGGCCGAGCAGGAATGTTGGACCCTGGCATCCGTGAACCTTATTGAGGACCGGGTACTGAGCGTGTGCTGACCCGTCAGCTTGGACAGGCATGGGCCATTGCTGGATGGACCGCTCCAGCTTTAGTAAAAAGCAAATCAAGGGGTTGGGAATTCTGCTCAGTGGTAGAGCACTTGCTTAGCAAGCGTAAGGCCCTGGGTTCGGTCCTCAGATCCAGAAAAAAAAAAAAAAAAAGTAAATAAAACTCCCATTAAAAGCCAGTGAACAGAGGCGTTCCCACAAGAACACTGGGTGCAGCTATGGGCAGCTACCTAGTCAGCACCATTGATCAAGTGCACACAGAGCTGGAAAAGCTACTGGGGGGTTCTAAACAACGAAAGCCTTTGTGATGTGTCCTTGTCGTAGAGTACTCTCCTTTCATCTTTTATCCCACGTGTAAGGGAGGAACTTACAAAGGCTAGCCTTGCACTGTTCGATGCCTCCCAAGTTGAGTAATGTCCTAGTGGATCTTCCAGGGCATCAGGGATCCCACATACAGCGAGCATACACCCCATCCATGGTGATTATGATTCAGAGCAGATGGCTCTACCCCAATACCACAGCTCCTCCTAAATCCCAGCAGCCCACCTCCTCCTCAGACTCTGCTCCTGCGTGGAGCTGTGTGCTTTGGAGTAGGTACCCGCACTCACTTGAGGATGAGGGCCATTGTTTCCTTCCTGTCCTTCCCCTGAAACGGCAGGGACCCTGTGAGCATCTCGAACTGCAGAGCAAAACAGAGCAGGTGAGTTTGTTCCTTCGTCTCTAGTCCCCGACAGTCAGT